>NW_026542601.1:52532858-53018712 GCF_028750875.1 Macrosteles quadrilineatus
GCGTTCAATGATTAAGTTTAATTGATGTGCGTAACAGTGGACAAAATTTGCATTCTCATATTTAGATTTTACACGCGCTTGTACTCCCGTGTGTTGGCCACTCATTACGGAAGCCCCATCGTAGCTCTGGGCAATGACTTTATCAGGAGTTTTGTCGAGGTTTAATTGCTCTAATACTTCAAAAATTGTTTCGCTAACTGATTCTGCATCATGGCCTTTTGGTCTAATAAAAGTGATAAATCGCTCGTGAATCGTGCCATTCAGCTCGTACCTAATAACAAATACTAGTTGGGATAAAGTGGCACAGTCTGTTGTTTCGTCGGCTTCAATAGCAACATAGTCGGTTTGTGTCAATTCGTCACGAATCATTTGCAGACAAACGTAATATATTGAGTCCAATAACTCGTTCTGTATGGTTTTAGACAGACCCAAAAACACTCGGTTATTTGTTTGATTTATGTGCTGTTGCAATGTTACATCCAGCTCCGCCATAAGGTTAACCAAACCACGAAATATGCCAGGATTTTTAGAATTTTTCGCGTTCATCATGTCCTCGTAATGCTAATTCAAACGCTCCACAAAATTTAATTGCATCAATTAGCTTACTTAGAATGTATCGATTTTTCGAAACATCTTCATTTTGTTTTTGTATTTTTAACCTATATGCATTGTCCAATTGGCATCTAACATCAACTTTACCTAAAACAGCATATTCTATTGACGCATTTATGTGTTTTTCACTTGTTTTGTGTTTTTTTACTTTTTCCAGTAGATGTTTAAGGTCTGAAATGCCGTCTACAGTCCATGCTCTATCTTGAACCCCCATGACCAAACAAGTGTAGCAGAAAAATGAATTTTTAATTGAACAACCACATAGCCAATCTGCATGATTGTACATATGTGGCGAAAATTTTTGTGTGAAGCTATTCTTATTCTTTGAACTGTTTTGAATTTGGTTTATGTTCATGAAAGGTCTAGGAGGTCCTAATTTTTTCAAAGAAATTCTGTGGTCAATATTTTTGATCCCTTCATTGATAATCAGGCTAACTTCGTTAGTGACGTTAGCCGTCGACGACAACGAAATGCCGCCGTCCATTATTATTTAGATTTAGGCCTTCAACCCACGGCAAATTTACCCGTAATAACTTATTAAGACTAATAATAAGTAACTATAACTAAAATTGTCCGAGTCACTTTACTTAAAATATGGTTAGTTTACTTAGTTTTCGGGTTGATTAGGTTAGCCTATACTAAAACTACAGACGTAACTTATTGACTCAAAGATACCAACTAACTAACTCAATCAATTAAGTATAACTATTAATAATTTCTACTTAGCTCTTTCAATCTTCAACAAACTACCGCTGCCTTCCTTACGCCTCCATCACTATCACTAAACACAAACACTATTGATCACAAAACAACAGGTCGTTTGGCACTAAACTATAACTGAACTGTGGTCATGGACATGGAAAGAAGTGAGGTTAGTTAATGTTTATGGTAGTGACAGTGTGGATGATGGCTCCAGCGCTGCCAACATGGTTCTTCCTATCCTAATCGTGTGTGATGCAGAATTATCCAGTTTAGGGTGGCTGCCCTGATTTATGGATGCGCACGCAGCTTTGGACTCTGCCCCAGAGTCCCTATTGTAAAGCATTGGAATGACGTCACGGCACCCTCAGCGCTGTTAGGTGTTTCTACCATAAGACTACATGCATTGAGTTTGGGACGGAGGTTGCCGCCGTCCGCAATCCACATTATGAAAGCGACTATTGCAAAACAGTCATTACTGGATTCAAAATTTAAAACTATTTCATTTCATATTATTATCATATTGATTAAGTAGTCGTAAGTAATTGTAATTTAATTTTAATTACGACATATTATTTTTTTTATTACATAAAAAAAAATATTGATTTCTGTATTGTTGGGAGGGCGGCGTCCGAGAGTCCTTATGGGCTAGCCGCTACTGGTTGAGTTGTCTTTCTCATACGCTTGCCGTAACTGGAACAGTGACAGCTGAAATCTGATGTCTGTCTGTACCTGATTAGACAAAATACTTAAAAATAGCAAAGTCAATCCACAGTGAGAGCTTTCCCTCTTATACCAGCTGTGCTCTGCGGTGCTAAGGCAGTGGCGGCACCACCTAGCTGCTATGCTACTTTAGCGTGTTCTGAAAGCACAGCTGATAAAGGAGCGGAAGCTCTTTACTTTTTTCATACGCTTGCACAGCAGATTTCAGCTGACACTGATTCCAGCTTCAACAAGCGTATGAGAAAGAAATCTCAACTATAGGTACAAAAAAAAAATTGTTGTTTGAAAAAAATTAGTTACTGATTCCCTCTTTATTTTGACCCTGAAAAACAACTACGCAAATATCGGCACTTAACTTATAGGACTCCCTTTATTTACCACACACTACTCACTTTAAACACTTACGTTTTAACTACTCTACAGTAACAGTGCTAATACCTCTATAGGTGCTAGTTGTGAAAGTCTAGCCTTGAGTATGTCAAGAGTACGAGCCAGTACTCCAGCTTCTGCCTTCATTGCCGCAAGTTCAGCTCGGCTCCGCTTGTATATGGAGCTACGAGCACGCAGCTTAGTGACGTAGCGTTTGAACTCATCCCCTCGTAACACACCAGTTTCACCCCCCGCCTGACGCAGCTGTTCTGTCACTGACTGGAAACAGTGATGGAGTCAGCTAATTATTACAATGACACGGACCTGTTTTTGCTTGTAATTTAGATTTACCTGTGCTTTGCAGCAGGTTACAAACCTAACTTAGGGTTTAAAAAATTCTTCACTGCTGTTTCAAATCTGCTAATTGTAAAACAAAACACTTTAACTTTGCCTCTGTATTAATATTCTTAAAGGTTACAGTTTGTTGAAGTTACGTCAAATTTGCACAAAAATAAAAGGTTTTCCCTCAAGATGTTTTAGTTTTTGCTGACAGAGAACATGACACTCCAACCAATAGACAACCAATTGAATTAAAAAAGAGATTAACAAAGAAAAATCCTTTTTTCCTTTGAGTTTTGACTTACGCTGATTTCATCAAGTAGTTTGTTATGCTGCACTCTCAGTTCTGAAAACTGCTCAGCGATGGTGTCTTTCTTCCTACCGATGATTGCAGCTTGTTGTCGAAACGGCGCCAGTTTGTCATCTGACGGATTGCTGGTGGCTAGATGGCGCTCTACCAGTTCGTTTACTTCACTTGTCACAACTTGCACCTGATTGCAAAAACATTGTTAATTTCAGGAAAAGAGGTTTGAATTTGTGTCCCTTACGATCAATATTAGCCACTAGTTTTAGAACTTTTTTACTAGGGGAGACTCAAAAAATACTTGATAGAATAGACTTTAAATGATTTACTGCAGATTAAATTATGTTGTATATACATTCTACAAGAATAAATTCTATGTATTCTTTGATCAATGGTCTTTGCTCAAATGCTTTTTTCCTTTGTACTGTATTTAGGTCGTATATTAGCTGGTTTATAAAGACGATTCTTTGTTCAAATTTACCTTTTTTATCTGGTAACCATCATAGAAACCTATAAGCGTGATGTTAAAAATGCAAACTTAGTTTTTTTTATGATATAGGCATTATAAAATTATGATTGATTTATTAAAAGACATTCTTACTGTTTGTAGAAATAATTTTGGTAAATTTAGCTTAGATAAGTTCAACCGCTATTGCGTGATGTGATTACTAAATTTTTAAATTTGCATCAAGCCTGATCTCGTTGCACTAAAGAGCAATATTTTTTTTTAATCTGTAACCTAAAAACTTTTATTTATTTACTTGTGCATTTCACCGCCCCTGTAAACCAAAATTAATCATAAGTTTTCTCTAACTATAAGAAATATGGTAGGCCTTAATTTTTGAGTTAGCGACATACTTAATACTTTAATACTTTACTTTTATTTTAATACTTTTAGATGAAATGGCGACCATACAAAGTAGGTATTTTAAGCCATGTATGAATGGAGATGACTGTAGGATGAGTGGCGCCATCTTGTAGTCTTGTTAGTGACTATGGCCGACATCTTCCTTAGACACAGCTGTTAATTAATAGCCCATACTGCTAATGGCAACTAAGGGACCACAGTTTATGTGGAATCCGAACCACATTTTTGCCTTGGTATATACGAATTAGTCTAATTATCAGGATAGTACTCACTCGTGCGGACGTTAATCCACACGTAAGAAGATAAGAAGATTCACTACTTAGTAGCGAGTATTTTAATGTGTTTTGCACCAATAGAATTTTTTTTAAGGTAGGGTTCAAGCCATGGTCTTGTCAGTTTCACAATCTAACGTCTAAATTCTATGATTGGTTTGGTATATTATTGAATTCTTACAGAAAAACAAGGGAAACAAAAGACTGATTGAATAACAAAGACTGATTGAATAAAAAAACACTGTGAAATAATAAAATTAGAATAATTGCTGCAGGCAAGCCATATTGGCTTTTGTGGCTTGGAATTGTATGTGTTTTGTAAATTTGTATTTTTTGGAAAATAAAAGAAAAAAAGTTACTATATCTATATGAGTAATGTACATGCGGTGGTTTTACATGCTATAGTTACGGTAATTTATTCTTCTACCCCCAGATTTTGGAGGAATGACCAGGGGAGGGTCTTAACTGGACAAACACAACAAAACACATGTTAAAACTTAGACGTTTAAAATTCTCCACGTACTTTGGCCTGCAGTAGGTCTAAGTTGCTTCTGGTCAACACTGGTTCATTTGCCACCATCGAGAGAACATCAACTTCCTTCTGTCTTTGTTCAATCTCTCGAGGCAGCTTTTGGTTTACAATGTAAGATGTCATTTTAATCTCCTCCTCCAACCTTTGCAGCAAACCTGCAAACAGAAAACCTGAGTAAAGATTTCATTAAGTGAAGGTTTTAAGATATTTAGGTACCTTGAATGTAAACCTCTATAAGCCAATGAAATGCTCAAAGGTCACAGTTAGGAAAAGACTGGTCGACCCTTTGATTTTCAAAGCCTGATGTCGGATGCAAGAGTAACCATACATAACTTTCACTGACAAATGTCTATGCAAGTCAAACTCAACAAAGTTGGCTAAAAGCTAAATTCAACATGTTCTGTAAACAACTGTAATTGAAGCTTAGAGCTACTACACATAGAGAGCTTTTGGTTGACCATATAGTGTGGTAGATAATTAATTAATTAGGTATGGTGAATCACCAAGACGTCTGTCTGTGTTATCTTCTTGGCCAGGAAAATTATGTTACATTCAAAAATAAAAATACGAATTACAAAAATACAAAGTAGTTGATTCAAAAGCTTAAGGAAAACCCCCTACAAATGCAACCAGATGCTGTTTCTTCAGACATACTGTTTAGTCTACTTTCTATTCACAATCATTTTTGTTATTGATATAGTTTATGAAACATATAAGAGCTATATATAGCTTAAAAATTGTTTGTTCAATATGTTTGATTTGGCTAGAACATTCAACAGAAATAGTAAAAGATTTGGTTCAAATACCTGCTTTTAAGTATTTTAATTGTTGCCTAATCCTGCAACTAATTTTGACATGTCATCTTCAATCGTGAAAATAGTCAAAATCGCTTCATCAGAAGGTTGTAGGTTCACACACACACATAACAGAAACATCAGAAGCAAGGACATAAAAATAATGAAAGAAAGGGTATATTAACAAACACTACCAGGTGGATGTATAGAGACAAGAGCATATCATTGTTTCAATACACGCCAGTAATGTTCGTGTTTGTTTGTGATCATGTGAATTGACAACCTTCTGATGAAGCGATTTTGACATCTTTCAGATGAATTCCTGAAAGTTCGAAACTAGTTGCAGCAATAAGCAACTATTGTATTTCACAGAAGCTATATATATTTAGTATTCAAACCAATTTTGTTATTCAAAAATCCGAAAGCTACAACAAAAAATGAAAGAACTTAGTGATTGACATCAATGCACACTGTCGCACAATCAAACTATACAAACATTTTAACTGAAAAACTGGTGACAAACATTAACATTGGGATGAAATGACTAGTTTTGTTAATAGTCCAAAGTGTTACATACTGTACATGCAGATGTATGTTTTGAGTTACCTTGAGAAGTGGCTCCTGAAGAGTTCTGCCTCAGTTCCCTCAACTGCTGACTCAGTCTTGTTGCTTTCTGCTGTAATTGCTGAATTGCAACTCCTTCTTCGGCTTTTTGATTGGTCAAATCTTTCTGCCTTTCTCGCTCAACCCTCAGTTCTCTGCAAGCCTCTAGTAAAGTGTCCTTGTTTTCTACATTTTCTACCTGGAATTAAATTTGTTTAAAACTTTCAACTATCAAATATTCAATCAACTGCAGGGTGTGAAAAAAAATACTTTTCATGAGGTTTGTTCAAGTTTCACTTTCCAATTAACACATAAATACACAAATTTTACTTGATGTAATGAGTGGCGGCTATTGACCATTAGAAGAAGGGGGTGGAACCGACTAGAAAGATAAGGGGTTGTGTTATTATTAAAAATACATCAATTTCCAAAAAAGGGGGGAGTGCCCCTTTATGCCCTTAATAATCGTGACCATTAGCCGTGAGTAAGCAACAAAAATGTAGCCTCAGAGAATCAGTGGTGATTCAAAAGAAAGAACATTTTCATAATAATAATTATGCCTTTGTTGTCTTTCAAAAAATAACTGGTAGCTGTTGTAAAAAATCTACAATTTAAACAGAACACATAACCACACATATGACAAAGCAAGGAGATGGACAGGTTTTGAGGGCATTGGAAAAGCAGAAATGTGTTTTAACTTTGTTCCCATAAATGGCCCAATTTTTTATTTGTCTATTAATAAATTGGTTTTACATAATGTCCTTTGTCTTTTATCTGACATGTCTTCCTCTTCTAAACCAATGCAAAAAAAGAAGCAAAATAGGTGTTGTGTGCAATTCTTTAACACACTTCAACCGACACATGGTCGGCTGAAATTCAAAACAGGCTACAGCTTGTCTATACCATCAGTATCCAAAAGTAAATGCTACACAACACTCTAGACACCAGGCTGCATCTCACTTTCTTGTAAAGAACAAGATGATTTTACTTCTATGATCAACATTGTTTCCCTATCTTCAAATACTACCAATAATGTTCAAGTAATGTTTTGAATTAATGCAGTCCAATAACTGAACAGATTCTTGGTCATCCAACAGAAACATTTTGAATGGTTTAAAACCTGTTTAAAACTTGAGTATTTTAAGCTTTCCTTAGCATCAAACTGACAATCTTTGCATCACTAGCATGCAAACCACTTGCGGTAGCAATACCCCATGATTCCATGCAGTTTGTTCATGACTTACCCAAATTGCAACAAAAAAATTACAAAAACCCCAAAATACAATTACCTTTCTCTGCATTCTCTCAATCTTCTTGGACACAATGTTGTGTTCCTTCTCCATCGCCTCAATATCGGATCGTAGCTCGGCCACGGAGTTTCCAGTTGACTTGACATTCTCGCTCTCCTTGTGTGTAGCTTTGAACTCTTCAATCAGTCTGTCGTACTTAACAGACAATTGACCATAAGTATTAACAATCACTTAAGGGTAAAGTTTTTCAAAAGTTAAATTATTTTTGTCTTATTATTATTGTTTCAATAATATTATTGGTAAAAGTAAAATATACTTTGAAATGATAGTGACAGTGACACTAATCTACATAATTCAGGAGATCTTTTTGCGACTGATGTTATGCCTAAACGCTATCTCTGTATCCAAGAAAATTATTATAGTATATTTTTAAATTTGAAATTTGCAAGAAAAAATTATTTTTTAGCAAAAATTTAATTTTGTCTAGTTCTATTCAGATATTTTAAAACACACTTAGCCTATTACCTTAATATAAGCAAACCTTATCGACCCAAACAATCAGTAGTCCAAATATAAGAAATATTTCTCTACTTTGAACATCCATTAGTTAATAATTTAAGATCCAATCAATTGTTGTTCAATCACTGTTAATAAATTTCATGATTTATCCCTTGAGCTGTAGGTATAACCACAGAAAACGTACACAGGAAACATTCAATTCAGTACACTTAAGTGGTGTCTAAGGCAAAGTCCAATGCCACCCCCCTTCGCTGTGACGTGCTACAACGCTTATGGTGAAGGAAGACTCTTTGCCCTGTTTGATAGGAATTTCCGCAACATGCTTGCTGCTCGGACTCTTCCTTGCTTGTCACAAGTATTTCCCACACAAAATATTAGAGCTGAAAGTGCATAATCATCCCCAAAGCAAATTTCATCCTTCTCTGTGAGGTAATGTAAGAAATATTATTTACTACCGTCGATCAGCTTTAAAAGGTACAGGGGACATTAGGCAAAGTCTCCAACCCAATTGCTGTTTTAGTGGCCTGTTTTTTGTTCATATAATTAGTTCATTCTTGTAACTGTGCAATGTTTGTTGTAGCCCTCCATCTGAACTTGGCCTCAACAAGATGATGACCACAACAAAAACTTGGCATCATTGTGACAGAGATCATTTAAAATATAACTCAGTATTTCCCATGATTTCCGCTTTACCTGTTCCACAAGATTTGCGATATCGGCATCACCCAGGATCTCTGGAGGGATTTCGATCTTCACCAGAAACTTTGCAATGTAAGCTCTCTTGCGCAGATCTTCCATATTCTTAAGCAGCCATTCCAGTATAGGGTGAATAACTCTCTTATCTCCTTGCACCAGCCCCTGGCGAAACTGACCTCTGGAACAAAATGATCTGAAGTGACTCTTTTCACGATCAATGGCCAAAGTTGGAAATAAATTAATTGTTTTATTAATTTCTTAAATTTTATTCTTTTCAAACCAATTTGTCTAAAATCCATCAAAGTGATTTATTAGTTTTAGTGAAATGTATAATATGACACAATGATGATGTTTAGCAGCATTAAGTAGCTTATCATAATGTAAGCCATCAAAAGACTTGACACTCAGTACTATATGCACTTTTACTACTCTACAGCATTTGAGACCCAATAATGCTGATTAAAAATATGAAGCTTAGAATAGAATAATACAAGAATCATATTGATAATTTACTGAGTGGTTTCAGTGATTGCTCATAGACATGGATGCACACCGATTATTTTATTTGGGGTAACTTGAAGTAGAAGGTTTTATCAAACAAACCCAACTCGATTTTAGAGGTGAAGGATTGTGATTTGTTGAGTTCACAACAAAGTCTACAACAATTGAACAAGAAAGTGATTAAATACTTCATCAAAGGGCTAAAGTTTGTAGAGCAACACACAGGTTATTAATATTTTACAGGTGTAATTGGTCATGTTTAATAAGGTAAAAAAAACTAAACTGAAACGTGTATTAGGCCTATTTAATTTTTATGTTGCTAAGCAAATCTTATAATGAACAAAAACTTTTTTGGTACCATGTACTGTATAAATCAATCACAAAATTATTGTTTTATTTTAATTTGATTTAGAAGTAAATTAAATATGCTCCTTGTTACAGTTTAATCATTTGACCAAAAACAATACAACCTAAAATAAAAAATTACTAACAAATTTAAAAAAATATATTACCGGTATTAGAAATTCAAAAGACTCCAGTTGGTCTAGATCGGATAGGAGAGTTCTTCACTAGTTGATTATGACATGACATCCACCCACACACCAGTAGTAAAGTATTTTGGGCAGACCCGCGGTTAAAGTTAGTGATGCGCGTCCATTCTCTCATTTTCACGCTCTTCGTTCATTCAAGATGTTGAGCCTTTTGAAAACTATCCTCGATACTCCTGGTAAGTTACTAAATAGTCCATGTGTTTTGAAAATTAGGTGTGGTTAGGTTGTGAATTGATTGATTACTAATTTAGAGTACATGTTAGGTACCTTGTATTACAGTTATCTTTTGATGGAAACAACGTCAGAAAATTAACAGTTATAATATTTTTTTCTTCTTTTGGTTGTGAATAGTTCTTTAGATGTTAAAAAGCAAATTAATATCAATAAATTGAAAAAGTGCTACGGTACCTACTAAGTTTTAACTTAGTTAACTTCCAGAGGCCAAAAACACCATCCGTTCAAATTCATATATATATATATATTTATATATGTGTACGTTAGCGCGATAACTCGAGCAAAATTCATCCGATTTTGATGAAATTTGGTACAAACGTGTAAACCTACATTTATTCTAACGAGTTTGCGAACCAGCATAATCGGACCATGGGACAGGGGTTTATGGGGGGTTTTATGGGGTAAAAATGGGTTTTTCTCATTTTTGACCCTAAAAACTTAAAATTTCTAAATTTCTCTCTACACCATTTTGAAGAGCTTTAAAAAACAAATAATTTAGTATATTGAAGTGTTTTTGAATGTTCATTGACTACGGAGAAAATTTAAAAAATTGTAAATTTAAAATTCCCATGTTATTCTTATGGAGAATAAATAAACTGTTCTAGTTTGCTTGTTTATGGATATATTTTAATCAAATTTGGCAATTTGGTTTATTTCATACTAAGCTATCAATATTTCAATTGAAAAAACACACCTCAACATCTTCCCCGTAGCAGCAAACCTAACTACTCACTAAAATTAATGTTATTTAAATAGGAAATAAATCTGAAAATTTATAGGGAATATTTTAGTAGAAATCAAGCCGGGTAAATGGAAATTCGCTTAGTATGCAGGTTTGCTGCGACGGGGGTATTTACCCATCTCATCTCATCTTTAGTAAAATGGGATATATCTCACTTTGCATTTATATACTCTAGGCCTAGTCCAAATACATAAATTAGGATTTAATCTTTTATTAAGATCCAGTTGATGAGCAACTTAATAGTAAAGAAGGTAGGATAGGTAAGAAGGCTTAGTGTGATAGTAAAAATTGTTTCCCAGATAATGATATAGGAGTTATATTAATTTGAAAATAAATATTTGATAAATTTGAACTTAAAGAGTAATCTGAAAAAAATATCTTGTGAAAGTTAAAATTACTTTTGGGAAAGTTAATTCTTTTTTACATTGTTTTTTTTTTTATATTTCTACTCAGTCAAGTTGGTGATTAAAACATGATAACCTCCAAATGAGCAATTTATTATCTTACTGCACTTGAGATAAAAGTAAAATTAAACTCTCAGCTTTAAGAGAGGTTTTTGTTAGAAGCATCTTATCTCTTATCCACTTCATTAGTGCTTAATGTTCAATTTCATAGAAAAAGGTTGTGCTAAAAGAAGCGACACTAGTGTTCTTTCTTCATCACACTTACTTGCTCGAGAACCATGGACAGTGATAAGTGCAACAAAGACCCACACTTTTTGAGAAAAGTGTACTTTTTAGGGGTGAATAAAGTTTTCGGTGAGTACCAAGTTACTGGTGTACAATAGAACCTCGATTAATGTTTAACCACACTCTTTGTTAACCATCACCCCGCTACAGTACTTAGATAATTTTTAAATGTGGTGTGATTCTATTTCACTGTACAAAGATTGAACTTCTGTAGGTACTACAAAATACAAAATATCTGTATTGTGTTCTTGTAAGTAATTAAAATATAAATATGTATTGTTCACTTGTACAAGGATTATATCTTCCAAAATGTTTAATCAATTTACTGTATGGATTTATAACAGGAATTCTGTCATCCGCCTATTCGCTTTTAAAACCGCCATTCTCCCACGGTCCTGATCGTGACAGTTAATATCACTTAGAAACATATACTGTACTAAAAAACTATATTTTTTAATTCAATAGATGTATTTATTCAATAGATGAATAATATTCTACAACATTGGGTCGCGGTAGGTTTAACTCTCCTATTAAGCCTTGCCTGGACAGCTCCTCGCATTTTAAAAATCATAAATGACCAACCTCAAAGGATTATATCCGTAAAAATAACCTAAGGTACTATCACTTTCGCAGGGAGACAATGTCTTAGAACATCCAGTCCTTGGTCTGATCCAAGATACAGTTCACCAAACTAACAATATTGGTAAACAATCAATCCATTGTATTAAATCAAAATCTGCCTCCCAGGTTTTATAGGAGGTATCAGATGCGTACAGTTTCTAAGTGAATTTTATTAAGACTATGTGTTTTTAAGTATAGGCCTGAATATTGTCATTCGCACGATGGCCGTTATATCAACCTTGGGGGCTAACACAGGTTAGAAATAACTCTATGATGAATCAGCGTTGTATGAATCCAATATAAGATGAATCTCTCATAGAGTAGCTTTAAAGTTAACGATAAGTTGATGGTGTCTCAGTTGGTCTCCATAGGTATAATGTATGACAATGATTGGCGTGACAATGTATGAATCCACTCCTGTACTGTATCAGCTCACTACTGTACTGTATCAGCCACCACTGGTGACCCTTTTAGACAGGCAAATGCAAGAAAAAAGGCCGCCAACATCTTTTCAAACAATCAGTACTTACACGTTTATTTCTTTACTGGGTTTGTACTTGAGGACTCGCAGCATGGTCAGCAAACGGACAACGGTTTGTTCAGGTTCCTCTGCACGAACATCAACCTTGTTGCTTGGCTCAACCTCCGCCAAAACATCCGTTAGTACCTGGTACGGAAAGGTTATACAAGTGTTGTTTATATTTATTTATTAATTTACTTAACACTGACTAACTCATATACAATCTTTTTAGCACTTACTTAGTACACTGATATTTGTCTACATGCAACATGTTTGTTTATGAAAATAGGTGCTTACATAGTCAAATGGTTTAAAGACGTCATTATAATATTACAAAATGTGATTGACCTTTTTGCCTAACAGTTTTGCTTGGCGTGATCATTTTCCAACCTGATATAGGGTTCTAGTGTTACTGTTTACCTCATGATACTAGAAATTAAATCAGTAGTGATTTATAGTAGCTGCCTTTTATATCGCTTGACTATGTAGGCTACCAGTACCTATCACAGTTGATGTTTGCTTTTGTTGTAACAGGAAATGTGCCTACGTACCTATTTTATTTTTGAGGGAACATGCATTTTAGAAATACCGGTACCTATGTTATTTTAAAATGCACCTTAAAATAATGGTAGTCAAATTATTTAGACTGTACAGACCAAAAAATATTTATTTTCCAGTTTTAAAAATTCAAATGAGACGAACCCATCTATCCATAATAATTTAAGGTACCATTATACACATAACTCTGTTTGATTATAATTTTAAATTATCTAAAAATAAAAGTTCAAACACACTATTGATTTTACAAAGAGCAGTTTATGAACTGCTTCCTTTGTATTGTAATGCTCAAAACATACACTGATGTAATTTTATTTACCTGCAGAAGATCTTCTGGGCTCAAAGAATCAAATGATATCAAATTATACTTCTTATTAAAAGGTTGTTCATTGAGCTTACTAACAATGTATTTTAATATTTCACTCATTTTCGCCTAAACGTAGACACAAATGTAAAAATCACTACTTTTTCTAACTTCCCTTTCAACTTCAACCATAACATAACCTGTCTGCGTCTGCATTGTATCCTCCTTGGTCTCCATGGCAACAGCGTCAGCTGATCTAAAGTTCCGAGTTTGACCGCTAGAGCGCTCTCACAAGCACCGCAACACTGCCCCTTCCACGGCGAAATAATCTACCAAACTCGCTCAACAGTCAACATTTCATTCCACGCCGGTAAAGGGATTGTTGTGCCGGCCCGCGCGTTCAACTTTCATAGAGATCGCGATAAGTTTCATGAAAATGCTAGCTTACTCGTCGATTCATTGAAACTTTTAGAGTGAATTTAATATAATAGTCACTTGTTTCAGTTTGTGTTTTAATTATTATTTTATTTTCGAGGAAACATAATGGCATCGTCAAAAGTTGCGAGGTGCGGGCGTCAAGAGAGCCTTCCTAAGGAACCTCCGTCTTCCGTAGATTCTTCCAATACTTCGGATTCTTCTGATGGTGAAAAGGATTTGGGACTGGAGGACTTCGATTTCATAAAAACTATAGGTAAGTACTTTTACACAGTTAGACACTATATTACTATATTTTCTAGAATTTCTAGAAAATACTTTTGATCTCGATCATGTCCATCTTACTCCCGAGTATCTTTTGCTTCTTGTATGGATTCCAACTAACTAAAGGATTTTATAGTGATTGAATGGTTCAATTTGTCTAACTGGTATGAAGTACATTGTTGCTAAGGCCATGCACAACAAGGGTGACGTCACAGAGGGTGAGCTCACAATGGAAGGGTCTAAGAGGGGAACTTATTCTTCCTGCTCTGCATCATTCAGACTTTGGGTTGTGGTAAAATGCACCTCACCTGCGTGGAATAGTATTAGGTAAAATATAGAGAGGTGTGTAAAAAGTGGTGTAGTTGGTTGCTGGTCAGTAATGCCTTTGCACCTGCTTGTTCCTGTAAGAAAATGATAGCCAGCCAGCAGTTTTATTACAAACCAGTTCATTACAACCAGCAGTTATATTTGTTATTTTACGACATCGTATTCTATTGAATACCGGTACGTGATTTTGCACTTCTCCCTGCCGCAGTATGCGTATTAATTATGTATATGCACAGAAGAAAGAGAAGACTTGATGTATACAGTACTCATTTTTTTGCTGAACGAACGAACAGCGAAGCTCTTATACTCATGTTTTACTTTATTCTTACTATACTTCAACACTTCTAACTTTTGAAAGGACATGAATACTTTTTAAAATTGTATTTTAAATGTCCATTTTTACGCTTACCGTTTAGTCCAGGAGCTGAGGGGGGTTGAGCATGCATGAAAGTAGTACGCAATGTTATTGATGATTATTGTAATATGGACTGTGGTGATCAAAATTACGTATGTCGCCTATTTCAAAAGTGGTCGATAAGGTGGGGGGGAGGGGGCAAACATGGCGGTTTGCGCTATGCGTTAAAACGCT
Source organism: Macrosteles quadrilineatus (assembly GCF_028750875.1). Classification (NCBI taxonomy): domain Eukaryota; kingdom Metazoa; phylum Arthropoda; class Insecta; order Hemiptera; family Cicadellidae; genus Macrosteles; species Macrosteles quadrilineatus. The sequence goes on from NW_026542601.1 coordinate 52,547,774, forward strand.
GATAGTTCGAAAACGGTAAAAGATAGAACATCGGTTAAAACGTCGTTGTAATCCTAAAAATGTGGACAATAATAATGGTCATTGGGTCCGAGGTCGTATCTCTATAAATAAACAAGTTATTGTATAAAATATGTAAAAATGGACTTTTCGTGTAGATTTTTTACCGAAAGTAGAATTAATTTGTGAGTGTCGCAAAGAAGTAATATCAAATATCTTTGCTGATAGTTGTAATATGGACTGTGGTGATACAAAATACGCATGTCGCCTACTTTTCAGGTGGTCGAGAACTTGGGGGGAGGGGGGCAAAGATGGCGGAACGCGCTATACATCGAAATGACTGTAGCTCGAGAACGGTACGAGATAGGACATCGGTTAAAACGAAGTTTTAATCCAAAAAATATTACCAATAGAAAAGGTCATTGGGTAAAAAGTCGTATCTTAACTAATAAAAAAGTTATAACAATAATAAGTTTAACAAAATCTACATCGTACAGCTATTTTTTTCGAAAATCGTATGGATTGTTGATAAATAATAGTGTAATTACTTTATTACTCGGCTACATATTAACTAGATGCATTTTCTTATAAGAAAAAAATATATTATTACGAATACATATGGTTTAAAATGTAAAACATGGCCTCCAAACTACATATAATACTTGGGGTTTCGCAAATCTCTTCATTCTATCCATAACAATTACACTGGTTGTTCATATTATTTGTTGAATTTAAATAGGTACCTTTTTAATTTCTCTTAGCACCTGTAATACAAATAAAAAATTGTAAATATTTTCTTTGATACAAATGTATATACATCTATATATAATTAATGCATGAGAGCGGTCAAGAAATTTAAAGTTTATGGTGTTTATATTTACAATGGAATTAAACTACTATATATTATATTTCATATTTGATTATTATCTTATTTGTTTGATTATTTATTTATCATTATTTCATTTATATACTCAGTGTATAATGAAATACAAAATACAAGCAATCATTATTTTAAAAACAGCAGCAATTATAACGCAACCTAACGGACGAACCCCAAGGCGTTTGGAGGCCATGTTTTACATTTTAAACCATATGTATTCGTAATAATATATTTTTTTCTTATAAGAAAATGCATCTAGTTAATATGTAGCCGAGTAATAAAGTAATTACACTATTATTTATCAACAATCCATACGATTTTCGAAAAAAATAGCTGTACGATGTAGATTTTGTTAAACTTATTATTGTTATAACTTTTTTATTAGTTAAGATACGACTTTTTACCCAATGACCTTTTCTATTGGTAATATTTTTTGGATTAAAACTTCGTTTTAACCGATGTCCTATCTCGTACCGTTCTCGAGCTACAGTCATTTCGATGTATAGCGCGTTCCGCCATCTTTGCCCCCCTCCCCCCAAGTTCTCGACCACCTGAAAAGTAGGCGACATGCGTATTTTGTATCACCACAGTCCATATTACAACTATCAGCAAAGATATTTGATATTACTTCTTTGCGACACTCACAAATTAATTCTACTTTCGGTAAAAAATCTACACGAAAAGTCCATTTTTACATATTTTATACAATAACTTGTTTATTTATAGAGATACGACCTCGGACCCAATGACCATTATTATTGTCCACATTTTTAGGATTACAACGACGTTTTAACCGATGTTCTATCTTTTACCGTTTTCGAACTATCAGCGTTTTAACGCATAGCGCAAACCGCCATGTTTGCCCCCTCCCCCCCACCTTATCGACCACTTTTGAAATAGGCGACATACGTAATTTTGATCACCACAGTCCATATTACAATAATCAGCAATAACATTGCGTACTACTTTCATGCATGCTCAACCCCCCTCAGCTCCTGGACTAGTTAGTGTTTTACTCACACTAACTTTTCCTAAAGCGTATGAAATGTCCATTAAAAATAGTTCATCGCAATCATACACGTTAAAAACAGCATTGTATACTGTTTGAAATAAAATATAAGTTGCACGTAGGCCTACCTACTGTACTTATCTGGAGTGGTTAACTGTTACCTAAATCACAATAAAAAAAAAATACTCGTGGGGAATTAAAAAAAATCCTACTCACCAACATTTGTTTGATTCTTTATTGATTTTTTTCCTGGATATAAGTATAGGCCTAATAAAAGTGCTTGGTGTCATCTGTCATTTCGTTCATAATCAGAATGATAAAACAAGGCGATACGGTTACGACTGCTAGATACGATTTCTTATTACGATCTGCGTCGTTTTTATGAGCAATAAAACCATCAAACCCATTATTTAGAGATTATTTGAAATTGCAATGATATTGTTCTCAAAGTACTATAACAACGTACTTCGTTCAATACTATTGTCAACTGTATACAACCTATAATTTCAATTGATAACGCGTTATAACTTGTTTGATAATCCTATACTCAAACGAGCTATGTCTGTTTGTATGTATGTATGTCTGTCTGTCTGTCTGTAAGTAATATATATATATCTCAAAATCCAGCGGAAGGGTTTTGTCTAATTTTTTTAAATTTTATGTATAGCCCTAAGCGTCATTGGTCATGCCACTAACTCAGGAAAATTCTTATTTCGCTACACAACTTATTTGAAAATTTAATATTTAACATTGGCCTTATGGGTTGCCAAGTAAAAATTTTGTTTGGACAAAATAACAAGGAAAAAGTAAACAAATGACTTGTAACATGTGTTTATCCACAGTATACTAGCAAATTAAAAATACAGTACAAAGGGGAAAAACATAAGTTGTAACTGTTAAGCAAAGATTACACTGAAGATTACTCAATGAACATATGGGGATTTTATGGCGTCTAACCTGCCACCAAACTTGTAAAGATGTATATAAATATTATTTTTATTTTTGACTCAGTCCATCCAGCAAGAGCTGGTCAACGACGTCGGGGGAGTAAGTAAGTAAGTAAGTAGTCAATAATTACACTCAGCTATATATTGTCAACGACTGTCCCTTGCGAGCTTTACCAGGCAAATTGGCTCGTCTTAACATAGCTGAACGCTTACCTACACCTCAGATAAGGTTGAGAATCTGTTTTTTGCGAACTTTAAAAACATAAAATTACAATAAATATGCCTACTTTTCCAATAGAATTTTAACTTTTGCAAACGTATGAGTGTAACATTTTAACAGAAAATTGTTCGAAAATATTAAAGAATTTAAAAGTTGTACAGTCTCGACGAAAGAGGCGATCGATGTTTTACAGTTTATCTCACTCGGCCGGTGATGATTTATTGACTTTCTAAAAATAGAGCTCTTGATTAAATCTCAACTCTTAAACTAGACGTCCCGTTCTAAATATGGAGATTAATATTCTGCGAGTACAACAATTGACTACATATCTACAATACGCTTATCGTATTCAGGGTGTATGTAGTCAAATAGTACAACTTACCAATTTATCTGATATCTTAGTACATTTTTAAGTTCATGACGTTGACGTATGTGAACCCCAAAAGAGGAAAATTGAACTTTGGTCGTAGTTCATTCAACTAATTCGTTTTGAGAAAAATCCGGCTGCACCCAACATAACTTATATGGATTGGACTCTACTTCTGTATCTAAAGCCAATGCTAACAACTAATGATTTTCATACCTTTTTTATTGCCTGTTGCCTTTTATTACCTATTGTTTAAAAGTAAAATGAGTTTGGTTTCATTTTCGATAAACTTTAAATTAATATTAAAAAGTGTGAAGCTGATCGAGGCTAGGTCAACCGAACCTAGAATGCGTTCATAAAATAATGGTGGGGTGAAATTAAACTACACAAATGTTGGGAAACATTTTTAAACTACTGTACTTACACGATTACTTTTCAACCGTTGCCACAAATTTTTGTTTTACATGGGTATAAATTTGACGGTAAATCGTTGCACAACATTTATAACGGAGAATGCATATGATTATATTTTCTCAAACGAACCGAATTTATAGTTTTTTCTCAGGGTTACAACTGATTTCACGATACTGGCATAGATAAAAGGTGTATAGTGTCTACTTCTTTTGATCTATGATACTGGTGCCACAATGGTTATAGTGACTAAGGTGGTACTAAAATCATGAGATAAATGAGTTGACTTGAATACTCCTGTAATCCATGCAAAAATGTTTGACAGTGATAATAGAATGAAATGTTTTATTTTGTTATAACAGGTTTACAGCTCCATAACCCCCCCCCCCCCCCGCATTAACGCAGATAAACGTATGCAATACACAATGCCACTGCTGGATAAAACATCTATAATTGGTTAGTATTTATTTATTTAGGGAATTTGACAAACATAAAACTCAATTAGATTGTTTTAAAAAGCTTATTTCAAATTACGACCAAATCAATTAACTCAGTAGATTCCTGAGTTACTTTTGTAGAAGGAAAGGTAAGCTGAGCGTGCAGATATCTTTGGCTCCACTGATACGCTGATAACAGCAACAATAGCCAGCCAATGACATTCAAGGTCACGTGGTGATAACACGTCTAGGTCGGCACAGCAATTTGTGAACAAAGCGCTTTGGCAAATTGTAGCTTTGATACACTGTGGTCTATATTGTTTCACGTCAGAAATTACCTTGTACTAAATATATTGTTAATGTACTTGAACTATACCCCTAATTGGTTGCCTCTGAAAATATGCCCAGGGGACAGAATTATCATCAAGTAAGAATAATACCCTAGATTTGTGTTATATCTGCATTTTTAACAGCATTGGGTTTACTTTAATAGAAATCACGTACAGTAGCTGTAGATGGATTGGTGATTGGTGATTGGTACCTACTGGAGACCCAAACTGTTTACTTTTAGGACTGAATAGCTGTTACCTTTTTTTGTTCAAGAGTCGAGCTTTGTTGAGTGAGCAAATAACTGAATGAGCTACGGTACTGTCAAAGTCATGTTTCTTTAGTTTTCTATAGTAGCCTATAACAGTTTATAATATGACGTAAAAGATGCCACAGTTCACAATAATTTTATCTTTCACTCTTTTATTTGATTGATATTTTTGTCTCAGTTAAAAAATTTAAGTTTTCAACAGCAATCGGCAATTGAAAGCAGCACACAATAGGAGTCTAAGTTAAGAGTTAATTTTTTTTTACTGGCTGCGTTCTATCATTGACTATACACTATTGTAGAGGTTTATAGTCAGTGGTTCTATCTTTCGAAAGAACCCCTATTGAACTATTTACAAATGAAAATGACTAGAAAGTATTAAAGAAGAATGCACGATTAGAAAGTCTAGAATTGATACATTAGTTTGATTAGAAGTTTTGTAGTATTTGATAAGCACTAAGTTATTTCATGCGAAAATATCTGTGTCAGTATGGATTAGATTACATTCATTGTATTTGATCAGTAGGCCAGACATCAGTTCCAAACAGACATTATTTTTGAACAAATAACCCACCTTTGCACCTAGTAATTTGTACAAAAAAATGCTCTCAAATAGGTTTTTTTTTACAAATATACAACAACATTTTTAGCCTACAGTTCGAGAAATAGTTTAAACCATACGCAGAATAATTTTACGTGAATTCAATGATAAAACTGAGGCCTTTGTTTCTCAAGTGCTGGGAAAAGCCCCATAAATCTTGGTTTCGGACGAAATTCTGACGTTTCGCAAGAGTCCTCCAGTCGTCGTCAGGCCCTATCTCCTCGCTCCGTGGACAATCGATTGTGGCGAAAGTATTTCCGCACTTCTCGTGTAGCCGTGGCATAACTGTGACAATTCTCCATCGAGCCTTGAAACGGTACTTGCTGAATCTGATCAATATTGGAAAATATGACTGGATAAAACAATTGGGTGTAAAAATAAACAAAAACAAACAAATAATGAAATAGTTTGGGATACGCGTTATATTTTAATGCTTACTTACTAGCTTCTCCAGCTACCATTGGGGTACCATACAGATTGGGGTTTATTGCATCGCCCCCTAGCGTGTCAATTTCAGTCATTTCAGTTGACAGTCAATACTTTACACTAAACATATTACAAATATTACGAATTAATGTTGAAAATAAACTAAGACTTGATATAAATCCCCGCCGCAGCAGACCTGCAGTCCAAGCGAATTTCCATTTTGAGAGGTTGGATTTTTACTCAAATATTCCCTAAAAAGTTTTCAGATTTATTTTCTATTTAAATAATGTGAGTTTTAATGGGGTTTGAAAAATAAATAATTCAGTAGCCTATATTAGCATTATTATCGGTATACGATTAATGATTTGGAAGAAAATTCGTAAAACGTTAATTTAAAAATTCCTTTGTGTTTCTTTTGGAGAATAAGCAAATTGTTGTAGTTTGCTTGTTTATGTTTATATTTTTTTTATCAAACTTGGCATATTTATTTAGGCTATTTAATTCTACGCTACTAACACTTCAACAAAAATAATATTTATTAGGTTAACTGTAGCAGCAACCCTACCAAATACTCATTAAACCTAACGTAAATTAAATAAAAAATTAATTTGATATTTTAAAGGAATTATTTAAGTAGAAACCCAGCCAGGTAAATGGAAATTCGCCTAGTCTGCAGGTTTTCCGCGGCGGGGTTATTTATTTGGGCAAATCTATTAGCAAATCAAATCGTGTAGAATGGGCCTTAGTGAGGTGGAGTGTGGAGTGTGGTACACGTTTGGTCGGGTGGGTTGTTGGGGTTGAGGCCTATGTAACGTCGGTTAGGTTATGTTAACCTGTATTTGCGTCGAACAGCTATGGGTCTTGTTGAAGAGTTTCAAAATAGTGCTCTGGGAAAGTAGGTCGTCGTTTTACCCTGAGAGATCCAGGACAGTCTTCAGCTATGTCTTGGCTGAATCATCGCCCACCTTCCTTATCTCTGTGTCTCTGTTTGGCCTGTTTCCTTTCTCTCTGGCCTACGCACGCCTTCATCTCAGGCAGGTTACAAACCCGAGATTCCTCAGAGATGTGAGCAAGAAATGGGTTCTTTTACGTTGTAGGTTATATACATCGATGATTTAACGTACACCGCCAGCATTTAAAAGCTCAATATTAGCAAAAGAACGTGTCATGCATATTTTCCAATCATTTCATGTAGGATACTTACCCCGGTACAGTTCTTTTCACCTAGAGATTTCTGGACAGTGCGTTTCCGGGAGCCAGTCAAGACGCACTTCCAAATAAGCAAGTCAAAATTAACTTTATGATTGCTAATGGAATTAGAAAGAAAGTTCTGTGCGTTTGATAAACCGGAGGTATTTTCTCCAAATTTATTCAACCAATATAAAAGATGAACATTATCACTTTGGGATGTATCCGATTTGAAATTTCAACCAAGATAAACATATACGTAGTTTACCATCAGCAATAATCCTGGTACTCTGAGGATTTTGTTGTGTAAACCACCTGTAGAGTCCGGGCGACATAATTACGGAACTAGAAAATTAAAAACAACTGATCTCTTGGGTTAGAAATTTAACAGTGTTGGTTCTCGTCATGGAAGTCTGATACTTCGAGATTGTTTCTAAATTATCTTTCAATTATACTTGTAATATTGTCATCGTTCAAAACTGCATACTTTTTTAGACGTCGAAACTACTTTAAGGATGCATCCGTGGAATCACGCATGAAGTTATGACAACTCCATGTTTCTTACTCTGTGGCTTGCAACCGAGAACAAAGAGAAGTACGCGAGGCGACCAGGTAACTAGGTGTGAGGACGACGACCTCAACTGCCTCAGCTCATGGCGTCAGCAGCGGTCAGCAGCGGCTAGTCACTAGTCAGCGATACGAACTGGAAAACGTGTTTAATTTTAGAAAGGCAGGGGTGCCCACAAGGGGGGGGCCGTGACGCAGACTGCGTCATTGAAATTCCTGGGGGGGGCTCAAAAAATTCAAATGGGGGGGGGCTAAAGTTAATTGCAACAGTGTTCAACGTGACGACAATCCAAAATTCATTACGAAATCGCCAGATAGAAAGTGGATAAGACAATAGTTATATTATTGAATTAAATTAGTTAAAATAGGATTTTAGGATGGTTTAGGATTCGTGTAGAAAGTTATTATTTAAGATTAGCAAGACGTGAGATCTTAAGAGAGGGAGCGCACGGGATGGCTCAACTGCTGTGATAGATAAAAGATAACGCGTGGTACAGACAGCTACACAGCAGAATGCTTTGTTGACATAAAGCTCGTTAAAATGCAATCAAGTAGCAAGTACCATAGGCTACAATACTTTACACTATTGTGTATACTCGATTACCTGAGTTAATAGGGAGAGGGGGGGGGGATGAAAATACGGTTAATCCAATATAGTATAAAAACAGATGACAAACTCATTAAAACGCTGTAAACAGCCATTAAGTCACGATTTACATTTTTATAAACGAAATTCAATATTGCACAATCACTATTATTGTAAATTTCAAATAATTTATCTTGATTCAGTTGTACAAACGGCTACGTTTAAAATTGTAGCTAACTCAAACTCAACTAATCACTAGCCAAACATTACATTGCTATAAATAACGTAAATATTAAAGGAACCTTTAGTTAGAAAGTGTTATAAGGTACTGCTCATGATAGACAGATAGGCTACCGATAGGTGCTGTATCACAGCATAGGAATTGATAGATAAGTAATAAAAAAGTGTAAAATTATATTTAGAGATAATTAAAACACTCTTAAAATACCCCCGCCGCAGCAAACCTGCAGACTAAGCGAATTTCCATTAGCCTGATTGGATTTACCCTAAAATGTCTCCTTAAAAATATCACATTTATCCCTATTTAAATAGAATCAGTTTAAAACATACTTAGGTTTGCTGCAACAGGGAGGGTAAAAGTGTTTTTTATGTAAATTGTTAATTGTTAGTAAGAAATAAAAACATGTTCCAAATTTGGGCAAAATATGTTAATAAACAAGCAAACTACAACAGTTTACTTATTCTCCATAAGAATAACATGGGAATTTTAAATTTGCAATTTTTTGGAATTTTCTCCGTAACCATTAGGCGCATTATAACGCTTCAATATACTAAATTATTTGTTTTTTTAAGCTCTACAAAATAGTTTAGAAAGAAATTGCAAAATTTGATGTTTTTTGGGTCAAAAATGGGAAAAACCCATTTTTACCCCATAAAACCCCCCATAAACCCCCGTTCCCATGGTCCGATCATGCTGGTTCGCGAACTCGTTCGAATAAACGTAGGTTTACACGTTTGTACCAAATTTAATCAAAATCGGATCATTTTTGCTCGAGTTATCGCGCTAACGGACACATATATATATAAATATATATATATATATATATATATATATATATATATATATATATATGAATTTGAACGGATGGTGTTTTTGGCCTCTAGGGACCTCAAAACGAAAAAAAAAATCGGTCCCGGGTCCAGGTCTTACCATGAGTACTACGGTAATAGCTTATTCCCTATATGGGAAATTCGCTAAAAGAATGTAACGAGAACAATCTTCTTATTCTCTTTCTTTGTTCTTCTGTTCATTAATAGGTTTCTCTTCAATTCATACACAAATTCAACAAGTCGCCATATTTAGGCCTACTCATTGGCCAATCACAGCCTTACTAAAGTTACCATGGTTATCACTCAATCACAGTGTACTAAGCATTATATCGTCATCATTCCCCAGCTGTTGTATCTGACTAAAATCTGTTGTAACATAGCGCACAGCAGACAGAAGTGTATAACGGAGCAGACGATTGTTGGCGCAAGCGTTGTTTCCATTTCATTTTCATCAAAGGAGCTGTGATGTTTCTAAAGGGAGGGAGAGGGGATCGTTATTTCGAGAAAGACGCTGACAATTCGTTATGGATAATCTGCCAATACAAAATTCCTTAAATTGAGGTGACTTATAAAACTCTAATTTTATTTATATAGAAAGATAAGTTTTCCAGTCCTGTACAACACTGATTCACGGTCTTTTCCCTGTAATCAAAATTCAAGTACAACTTGATACACACAGAATCTCCGGTTCCCGACCTGGATGATGGCTAGTTATTTAATGTAATTTACAGTTACATATTAGTACTCGTTATAAATCAAACCCGTTATATAAGCCAAAGCCACACGGATATTAATCTCACTTGGTTTTGGATTTGCTTACAAACGTGATCGGAAATGGTTAGGGCCTACACAGTATTCTTAAAGAACATTTATGTAAACATATCAGTGACAGCTAGGAAAAGGAATCTTTATCAAAACAGCTGTTCGTAATTTCATATATGACGTGTTCTCTTAACAGATTATTAGAATTTCATAAATTAATGACGTATGTAGTAAACATGGAGAAAATAAACTAGAAAAATCACACAAAATTGTATTTTTGATCGTCCGTTATTTTATTTCCAAAATAGTGAGGCCATATTTTAATGGCTATAAGGACTCTCTCGCCAATCCTGTGGATACAATTAAACCATTAGAATCATAATCGGTACTCTAGTTTTCTTTAGAGTAGGCATTGAGTAGGCTATATAAAATGCCTTCTGGGCCGTCACAGACGGACATAAATGGAGATAAGACATGTTTCAACTTCTTCAATGTATAAAACATAAATAACCCAAAATATGTATAATTCTGAGCAATGTACAGAAAAAACTATAACTTTATTGATATAGATTAACTGGGTTTGAATTTTAAATATCTAAAAAAAATTATAAAACTTCTTTTATAGTTTTACAAATAGTGCTGGGCGGGGGAATAATGTTTCTCATTTGTTGTGTACATCATTTATGGGGGGGCTGTTGCTCAATTGGGGGGGGGGGGTGCGTCATGAGTCTAGGGGGGGATGGGCACCCCTGAGAAAGGGTCAGATCAGAAAAGAGTGTATTAATGCTTTGACAATGAATTGGACTCGACATTCCATTTTCATTTAATTGGCGTTTGACCCTATATTAAAAAACTGTAACTTATCTTTAAAAAAATATATGACACCATTCTATGCTTTTAGCTGTTGAATAAAGATTGCATTGTATTGTTCCATGTTAGGGAAGATTTGAGATGACAATTTACTTGAACTTGGTAGTGTGTCCTTCTGTCAATTACTGATTTCCGTCACATCAGTTCTTTCACCAAGCCGAACGAACAGAAATAACAATTTATGCATTTAGAACTAATGAAGGAAAATAGAATGTAGACAGGGGACATTATTGGGTGGGTATGCGTGTACCTGTGAAATAAGATACACAGTAAAGTAGTTCTAGCCAGCTGATTGTTTTCCCCAGTGTAAAAAGTAAACAAACTTTCCAGCAACGTGGAGAGCCAATCAAAACATTGCGCATTCACTGCATCGCACTTTTGACGTCAGAAAACACGTGTGCCTCGTTCTTGCATGTTTGGTTATGGTACACTTTGAGGTTATGTTGGATTTAGAGCAAAACACGAATTTTTATAGAGTACTTTTGTATTTTTGGCGTTCGTGTAGTTTTAGGTATCAAATCAAATCAAATCGTTTACAGTATCGTCAGTAGAGCACGACCAAAAAAAGTTCCCGGATGTTAATTGTCAGTACCCTCTGTAAATGTTTATTCTAAAAAACACTATAGGCCTATACTTAGCTGACCCATATATAGTATATACTTATATATACTATATACTTAGTATATCTCATTAGCCTACTTTATAAATTAAACCAGACTATTTTTCTTAAAGAGCAACAATTTAGTCAACATTAAAACTTGTACAATATAAGTAAGACACAGGTGTAATAGGTTAGGCTTGGGCTTCGTCGACTGTACCCTCTAGTTGTGATGGAACTTAATACAAATGGTTTCCACCGATGTAAACTATTACCACCTCTTTCTGATTTCATCACTGGACAACGAGACTTTTTTACTCTAGTGTGTGATTCTTACTGTATCATATTATCATCGTGTACACAACAATTATAAATAATCAATGTGTCGTAGTCATCAGTAATATCGATAGCCACAAAACATCTCTTACAACGTGATAAATTATTATTGATTATAAGCTCCTATCTAGTTGGTGGTACATATTTCATTGCTACAAAGGTTAGAACATCTTCAAAAATAAATATCTTTAAAAAAGGTTTTTTTAGCGAATTTCCCATATAGGGAATAAGCTATTACCGTAGTACTCATGGTAAGACCTGGACCCGAGACCGATTTAATTTTTCATTTTGAGGTCCCTAGAGGCCAAAAACACCATCCGTTCAAATTCATATATATATATATTTATATATATATTTATATATATGTGTGTCCGTTAGCGCGATAACTCGAGCAAAAATGATCCGATTTTGATGAAATTTGGTACAAACGTGTAAACCTACGTTTATTCGAACGAGTTCGCGATCCAGCATAATCGGACCATGGGAACGGGGGTTTATGGGGGGTTTTATGGGGTAAAAATGGGGTTTTCCCATTTTTGAACCTAAAAACAAAAAATTTGGCGATTTCTTTCTAAACCATTTTGTAGAGCTTAAAAAAAGAAATAATTTAGTATATTGAAGCGCTGTTGTATGCCTAACGGTCACGGAGAAAATTCAAAAATAGTGTAATTAAAAATTCCCATGTTATTCTTATGGAGAAAATGAAAATTGTTGTAGTTTACTTGTTTATGGGTATATATTGATAAAATTTGGCAAATTTATTTATTTCATCCTATACTATTGACGTATGGTCAAAAAACACTTTTTACCTTCCCCGTAGCAGCAAACCTAAGCACTCGTTAAATCTAATGTTATTTAAATAGGGAATAATATGTCTTATTTATGGAAATATTTTAGTAAAAATGTAATCAGACGAGTTGAAATTCGCTTAGTCTGCAGGTTTGCTGCGGCGGGGGTATTTTATTTGTATTGACTCTATTGAAAACAAAACTACTTTCTAAAATAAACTGCGTCGGAAATACTTCAGAACAACTGCGATATTAGGACTTTTTATGGTAAATATTTGTTATGAATTTGTTATCGATATTTGCCCTTGAAAGGCAAGTTAACTACGTAACAATTAATTGAAACGCTTTTGCTGTTATCAATAATGAAGAACTTGTTCATTATCCATCAAAGATAAAATTACAAATTTTGTTTATTAAAACTGAAAGTGAATTTTAATGGAAATCTGTCATTAAAAGCATTGTTTTTTCAGTTCACTGCGTATTATAATGAACTTTCTAACAGGGGCACCACTTCAAAAAAACTGTCCACACAAATGAAGGTGATCATATGATGTAAATTAGGGGGGTTTGTTCGATTGTGACATTTATGACCCTAGATTGTTTACCCATTTTACCTTTTTAAAACCAGGATAAATACTGTTTATTTATGTTAAAATGACACAAAAACACGTCGACTATTGGGAAAAAATATAATGTTAAATTTCCACGGTTTTAAGTGAATATAGTCTACTAGAGGTGTATACGAGATTAATGGTTATTTTCAGACACAAATTTTAAACTTTGAAATTAATATGGCATAAACGCGATAATGTTGCTCTGGTGTTCTTGGCTAAAGAACATTTTTTTAAATAGCTTCTAAATTAAGATTTTTCAACTTTTGAGTAAGGAAGTGCAACAGCTATGGTACTAATACTTTATAATTATGCTGTATTCATAACAGTTACCGTTATTATAATGGGATTACATTAATTCTATGTTATGTAATTAACTAATGTTTTACACTGTAGTGGATACAACAATTGATTATGGTAAACGGTCCTTGACAACATTGGAACTAGATTAATCACTATTTAACTGGCACAAGCTACTACAACTTCAAACTCACTTTGTAGTCCCATCTTTGAAAAGAGTATTTTGGTTTATGGACTTTTTGTACGCTCCGATGCTCTTTAAAATTTCTAGAGATGACACATTGATCCAGCCGTATTGTCGTAATCGAAGTACTGTACTTGTTCGACCCTACGAGACCCGGATTAGTGCAGAACAAATTGTCTCAACTAACTACCACCAAATGAGGTGAGGTTAGGTTCTGTTAGGTCGGTTGGGTTCAACCTAAACTGACCAAATTACCGAGTTGTCCGGCGTTGGGTCAGAGAGTTTGTTGCGGTTGCGGATCCTCGCAACGGTCGTGAGACTGTCACAGATGATGTTGTCAGTGACCGGGGTCGCCCACGTCAAGGTCGCTGGTCGGGCGAGGCCTTGTGACTCCTCTGTACATCCCACCATGGTCTACCCGCGGACCTGACCATCGGACAGTAGGTCTGGAGAGAGTAGTGGTTCTATTCCGGGTGTATGACAGCACAGGGTATACTCCATGAAAGTTTTTAACTTAGGTATTTCTCTAAGTAAAGTCCTAGCTAGGGTTGTCGGCTTAAAAAAGACTTGTTTGTAATTAGATTAATTGAAACGGCAACTTGCACGTTAACGTAAAACAATCTGAATACAAGTAAAGTATGATGCATCCACCATACAATACCTTGTGGATATTGGGTCTATTTATTTGGAGCATGGGACGTGTCATAAAGGTCCAAGTCTCACAAATAATCACCGATTGAATCAGGTTTTGATTTAGTGGTATGATGATTCCATGACGCTGTGCACAGTCCGTCTATCTAGAAATCTGTGAAACGAGAGATCACTCAAGCTAGAAGAACTTGCTCTGTAGTGGAGAACTATCGCTATAATATTACGAAACGAATATTTTGGGAGCCAACGCCAGCTGGTATTGATAACCTTGGTGACCACCAGCTGCTCAATCTGTTACTTTTTCTCAGTTAGAAAGTAAAAGTAACCGTACCACATTCAGTTCCTTCGATAGCTCAGTTGGTAGAGCGGTGGACTGTAGAGGTATATTCAACATAGACATCCATAGGTCGCTGGTTCAAATCCGGCTCGAAGGAGAAACTTTTTTCCATTTCAAATTTGTTGTTAGTAGTTTATCTTCGAAGAGTTTTAAAATGAGTTTATTTATATATTTTTTTTAAACCAGTAAAACGCAGCGACTATGTACAGCACGATTGAAAAACATATTTTAGTGAAAGACTGTTGTGCGAATTACTACTTTAAAATAGACAGCTCGACAGTTATTTGCTATTAATTCATCATAGATTTTAACATGGTACAACTTTGGTTTATGGCTGTATTTGTTAGTAAAATACAATCTCGTCAAAACGCTCGTGTTATTAATAAATCAGAATACTTGTATCTTTATTACTAAACAATTATTGTATCTTTTCGTTTTCAAACCCTTATGACATAGAGATTTTTTTCAATGGTTTTGTCTAGAAATTTATATTGAAACCGGTTCAACAAACTGAATGGTACTAAGAGCGTAGCGATATTTTCATTATATTAACAATCGTATGAATTTTAGTGTAATTCTTCAATTTAGAGAAAGTTAATTTCCTATGCAAGACCTTTCCTTTTAGAGTACAGTACAAGCAGCTTTTGTTCTTTGAATCGGGAAACTAATTATGGCATGTTTAGTAATTACATTAGAGTATCTTTTTGTTTCCAAGATCAAAGTCCGAGGGGTTTCACTAAATTAGCCGCACCCAAAGGTATTTATTTTTTGTGATGTGTTTAAGTAAATATTGAAATCAATACAACTCAGTAGTCTCAACTTAGCAAAGAGGTACAAAAATGTTTACATTGAATCAGCGTTATTCCACATGGCGCTCAACCAATTTACCAAAACAACCTTCATGTGTGTTGGGTTTTTGCTTCTGGTTCTATTTGCCCTCTGTTATCTGTTCTAGTCATCAAAGAATCTCTGTCGTCTCAAGTTCATCTGATAACAGTTCGTCATACTTGAAGCTAAATCGTCCTTTCAATTCTTTATTGACTCGTTATTTCCTGAAAAGTTTCTTAGGGAATGTTTACATTAATACTTTGTATCATGTAATTTTTTTATTTTGGAACTAAACATTATATCGTAAAATAGATAAAGTTATAGACTGGTAGAAATATTAGACATGATGTTACCCAAAATAACTTGCGGTAAACAAAAACTCCGATGAATCCATTGTTACTCCCGTCATCAATAAAGTTCCCGTGAGGAAGACCGTGTTTCTTTGTAAGGAAAAACTATTATCATCGGTTGAAAAGCCCAATTAGTTGTTAATCGAAATTATAAAAAAAAAACTGCCTAAAAATAAATCACTTTGTAAACGTGCTAATGAGCTGATTTATAACCGAAGGCATGAAAGAGTCTCAATGACAAAAATGTTTAAGAATTTTCCTCGTCCTATTTTATCATTTTTTTAAAATCATACAATATTTTATAATTTTTATCATACAAGTATCATTCTGTGTTGTAATCATTACAACCCATTATATTTGAATGCAGAGACAATAACGTAAATTAGATTTCCACTACCACCTAAAAGAAAGGCAATTTGTTAAATAAAAAATAACATACTGGTAGTAAAAATGAAACTTAAATTTGAATGTTAAGTATTTGAAATGTATACGAAACTGATAGCTAAATGAAGGCAACTTCAAATTGGTCCGAGCTAAAACCTGCTGTGTAATATCCCAGGGCTTTTCTTTCTTAAACGCCAACATTTTAACGAATTCACAAATTTCCTACTTAGGATATTCTGTGTCATGTATAACTTTAAGAATAATGCTGTCATTTTGGACAAATTACATTTAAACAGAGCAACTTTATGTCCCTACCAACTTACATATTTGGAACAACTAAAACATAATTATAACTTTAATAGAAACAATCTATACGAGACTCATTAAATGGAAACAGGTCATAGAGCGGCTTACATTTAACAGCAAGAGTTTTTGCACTCATATATACATATACAAAATAAAGACACATTGTAGACCTATTGTGACACAATCTTTTGACGTAGGTGTACAAGACTAAAGAGAAAGAAAACAAACAAGACCCACTCAACGCCGGGTGATAAAGCACCCTGACGTCGTGTGGGTCTAGGCAGCTGGGTGTGCTTTACCTTGGTCATGAGAGGTTGATTAACTAAAGGCTGTCTTAACAGTGTACCCTTGATCTGAATGTTCAAGGGGAAATCGACAGCGCATCTTTGCTGAACACCTTCCCTCTAGATGAGTATTGTTGGTCTGCGTTAGAATGTCTTCTTCTGAAGAACGATGAATAAACAAAAAATAAGGGTGTGTTTATTATGTTAGTCTTGAAATAAAACTAGCAACATTAAAAGTTAGATACTGAAGTGGACATAACGTCTATTTGGATCAGCTGTAGCAAGTTTTTCGTTCGAATCGAACGTTGTTAATTGAGCCCCTCATAGAGAGTTCTACTGTCGAAATTCTAGATATAAGATATAAAAAATGTTTTATGCTACAAGCTTTAAAAAGTTAGCATTTTTGAAAGAAATCAGTAATTGGCATTAGCATACTCAGTTGGAGGCTCAACTCGACTAGATATTTTTAAAATTAAATACCAATTCTGAAAAGGTGTTGGCTGCTTCTATCGATAGAGAAATCTTAATAGTATTATGTGCTGATGCAAATGATTAATCAGTAATGTCATAAAGGTGTTACAAATGACTAGTTCTTCAACCCGTGGTGGGTGTTTAACTGTTAACTAGTGTCTGAAGAACCACATCATTTTATCTAACGTTCTCACCTCGTTGCGAAACGCAGATATAGCAACTACTTGTATACACTCTCGTGTTAAATGTAATTACATTAATTTAACCCATCCGCTATAACACGACTGCCAGAAGCTTATAAATCATCCAAACAACTTACTCCTTGTCCGCTGGAGGGAATCGACCGACCGCGAAAACTCGTTTCGACTTATTTTTAGATTTTGGCTAAGATTATGACGATTAAATTAATCTGTATAATAAATATCGCGAACAAAGACCTTGACAAGAGCGGTAGAGCAGGTCAGTGCTGGCGAAATACGACGACAGGTGGCGAAGTAGACATAGTGCCAAGCCACAATAACGTAAAAGATTAGAGAAGAAACGATCTTGTTTGCATCCACTGTCCACAATAAGCGACCCAAGAGAGTGTAAGATGATGAACAATTTGACCATTGTGGGATTTTTATGTCAGCTTTTCTTATAACTTTTTAAGGGAACGGTCCAAACCCTGGTCGTGACTTTCGTCTTCCTTCTGATAGTATAATTGATTGATTGAGCATTGGCATTGTTTCATTCAGATTTGAAAGTGAAGCTCTACTCGTCATACTTGTCATGCCACCATTAATACTGTATCACGGAATCATAAGAAATAGAAAATAAAAATTAGGGACACCAATTTGTAAAATGCCATCGGTAAATATTTATGACATAGATTTTTGTCGAATCTTTAATTATGATGAATTTTAATCGCATGTGCAAATTTTCCACTTATTTTTACTTTTTTAATTAGTTTTAAACTTATTCGTCAATATCATAATTAAAAACAAGCTTGTAGGGTCATAAGTCCCTAAAAAGCTCAAATGTAAAACAAATAATTGTAATATTTAAACAAACTCTGAATAAAATATATTCTGTATGTCGGGATGGACATCTTTTGTGTAAAAAACTGTCTCTTTGTTTGCTTTTGTTGATGTTATTTTCAATAAATAATTTGAATCATTCCAGAGGTTTAACTGTGCTAAAGGCAGCATAAATATAATTGTTTATGAATAAATACTGGTTTACTAAGGTAGTTTTGGTCTTATTAACTAGGATAATAAAAGAGGCTTCACTGATTGGAATTAAATTGTCAAACTCATAAAAGAAATGTAAACATATTTATAACTTTAAAGTGTAGTCAGACACAGAAGCCTTTGCTGTTTTCGAGTCTAGCACAACAACATCCGCGGAAGGCCACAATGTTTTCTGTTGACCAATTCATTCTCAGTTTTATCGCCTCTGCCGCTTCTCTGTTAAGCTTGGTCTGCTTTGCTACTTAATTCTGAGAGACCCTGTGGTTTTACGATCCAGTCTTTCACAGCTGATTTATCTTTCGACCTTTATTCTCGTTGTGTCTCGTCTTGGCCTTCAATAAGTTAAACTTAATACTGTACATGCAATCACAGAATAAGAGTTAACTCTTTGATCTTTTTAATCTCAGAATTAAAGAGTTGATTTTTTCTGTGATGAAATCGAAATTAACTGTGCGTTAACCTGTTGGTCGCTTAATTTCCTATTTTTACATGTGCTAACAGTGAGTGTATTTTAATTTGCAGACTTTAAATAAATCTATAGTAGAATGTTAAAATGTATACGGATTTATTTTTTTAGCTGTACTGGGTTTAGAGGAAAAGTTTATTTTGCTAAAACAATAATATAATTGTACTTCATGTATAATTAAAAGATGTTGAAATAGTATTACAGAAGTTTTATATTAATTACACGTGTTCTTAATTATAGTTATTTACGTTGAGGGGCAATACGTTGAGGCAAAAGCTAAAAAAAAGTCCATAGCTTTTTAAATCATGTTTTTGCAAAGATACTGGAAGTAGTTAGATGCCTCCGCCTGACTAACAAAGTTTCTTCAGCCATGTCAAATTTATTAAAAGCCCGATAATGAAGGACAACTGGACCCAGTTTTGTCCCTAAGTTATTCACTTTTCTCAGGATCAAACCGGGAAACTTTTGACTATAAGAACTATAACAACCAATCAGTAACATAATACACTGCCGGTTATAACAGAAACCCTTAACAAAACAATAACGAAAACATAAATATTTTATAATCCTTGGAAGGTTGAAGATGTTTACAGCCACTGACAATTCCCAACAAAATGTCCAGGAATTGCTACTCCCTGGGAAATATTAATAGCTAAACTTCCCTCTTGACTGCGGTTTTCCTCCGTAGCTCGACCTTAGTAATCGTTCATCAGGAACGGCAAGGCCGGGACTGCCTCGTCGTTTGGCAGTGGGCCTGGTATAGTGGCTGTCTATAGTCTATAGGCGGGTAGATGTAACATGGTATAGCGGCAGTCTATAGTCTATAGGCGAGAAGAAGTAACATGGTATAGCGGCTGTCTATAGTCTACAGGCGGGTAGATGTAACATGGTATAGCGGCTGTCTATAGTCTATAGGCGGGTAGATGTAACATGGTATAGCGGCTGTCTATAGTGTATAGGCGGGTAGATGTAACATGGTATAGCGGCTGTCTATAGGCGGGTAGATGTAACATGGAATAGCGGCTGTCTATAGTCTATAGGCGGGTAGATGTAACATGGTATAGCGGCTGTCTATAGTGTATAGGCGGGTAGATGTAACATGGTATAGCGGCTGTCTATAGTCTATAGGCGGGTAGATGTAACATGGTATAGCGGCTGTCTATAGGCGGGTAGATGTAACATGGAATAGCGGCTGTCTATAGTCTATAGGCGGGTAGATGTAACATGGTATAGCGGCTGTCTATAGTGTATAGGCGGGTAGATGTAACATGGTATAGCGGCTGTCTATAGTCTACAGGCGGGTAGATGTAACATGGTATAGCGACTGTCTATAGTGTATAGGCGGGTAGATGTAACATGGTATAGCGGCTGTCTATAGTGTATAGGCGGGTAGATGTAACATGGTATAACGGCTGTCTATAGTCTATAGGCATGTAGATTTAGAGACTAACGGTTGTCTATAATTAAGCCATTCTTACCTTTTTTAAAATTTGATTTGACCTTACAGTAGGCGTTACAAATGCATGAGTTAGTTAATCCACAAGTTGAGTTACATATGTAAAGAAATTGTATATATTGCACCAACAGTGCATAATTTTAGTTTACATGTTAGCAAACTTCCGAAAACAATGCTTGCAATATGCCTTTGCCCAAAGTGCGAAGTCAACCTTTTTCTTCACTATCAAATAGACACCAAGTTACAATATGGCAATACAATTTAAAAAATAAGATACACAATTGAACTAAATTAGTAAGGTATTATACAAAACATCGATGGTTTATGGATTACAAGTTTTTGATTTGGCCGCAAATTTAATTGCAATACATAAACACAAAAGCCATTTTTGTCCAAAAGTAAAAATAAAAAAATAGTTTAAAAGTATAAATAATTGTGTAGTATGACGATAGTTATTTGTGTATGAAATATATGAAAAGTTTGTACTCGCTTACACATTATATTTTTCCTGCAAATATTATAAACCATTAAACTACTCGTTTTAGGTTAGGTTAAATCCAAGCGTTGAACGGAATGGGAAACACAGCAACAGCTGATCGTAGTCGTAGTATCGTTGCCAAAATATCTCCGAGCGTACACTGATTACTTTCAAAAGCACGCTGTTTTTTGTTTTGGCCGGAATACTGGTGTGCGGCAAAAAATAACTGTGTGTAAAAAGGGTGTGGCAAAAGTAAGTGAACACTGCAATTAGCCGCTTTCTGTACTATAATCAGTGCAAGGAAGCCCGCTTTGTCAGGTGACTGTAGGAAAAAATATAGATTATCTCACGGGCCAAGTAGGACCCACAATTATTTTCTTGGTTGAAGTCCTAACTCGTGAAGAAAAGAGCCTATTTCACTTTTTGACCATAGTGATGAAATAATATTTCTGACCATGAAGATGCGAAGTGACAGAGACATCTTCCATACAAGTATGTTGACTGACTTTGTTGACATACTACTTCTGCCTGGTAGGCCTACTTGAATTTGAATGCAATTTGCATTCGGAGGTTAGAATTTGCAACTCAATGACTCAAGGTTTAAAATATTATGCTTAT
This sequence comes from Macrosteles quadrilineatus, assembly GCF_028750875.1. Classification (NCBI taxonomy): domain Eukaryota; kingdom Metazoa; phylum Arthropoda; class Insecta; order Hemiptera; family Cicadellidae; genus Macrosteles; species Macrosteles quadrilineatus. Next base: position 52,569,386 of record NW_026542601.1, read on the forward strand.
AATTTAGTAGAACATGTAATACACATAAATAGCCATTTGTTTATTATAATACTTAGATACTTAAATATCTTATTCAACTAATAACTTTATACTTGTTTTATGACCCGGTCGAGAGTTAGAGCCAGCAGCAGCAGGAACATAGTGATAAGACTTGTGACATTTTTGTGCTTCTTGTTGAAATGGTGTCAAGTGCTAAGGCCATCTAGATAGGAGTGTTTGTGAATCGATGCGATTTTGTTTGGCGAAAGGCAACGCTCAAAGTGACCTATTATTTTATTAAATAGCTCCTATAAAAATCCTATGTTAAATAAAATTGTTCCAATAGGGTTTTTTGGTTTTGGTAGATCCAAATTTCAGTCTTACGTGCCAATATGGATCGATACTTTGTCTCCCTCCTTTTTATTTTCTTCTTTTGTGATGACATGAATTGCTAGAAGTTTTGGTGTAATCAATACACCTAACAAAATAGTATGCAACTAATACTACAGTAATGGTTAATTGTACACTTTTTATTGGCTTTGTGCCTTAACTACGCCGGGCTACAAAAATGTTTTACTGATTCAGTGGAAAATTCCACATAATCAAAACAACATGACAAATCGTTAGGTTTTAATGTTTAAAATATCCCACACACGCATAAGTTATCTCTTTTTCCCACGGGTATCGATTCTGAAACACGAATAGTCTTATCAAGTCGTTAGGTTACAAGTATCGGCGAAATCTTCAGCAAGATAAGACCCGGATCTAAGAAGGCAAATAAAAGATTCTGGACATTTTTATTGGTAGTGAATGCAAAGATGTATAATTAAGTATAAGTATTTTTTTCAAGAGCCCCTCTATTTCATCTCAGCATTGCATTGCATTTATAAACGATTATAAATGTATGAGATATTAATATTCAATTCCATACATAAGTTTAAAAATAAAATGTAAATTTAATCGGCAAAACATGTAATGTATTCTGAGCTTGTTATCTGTCATGACGTTAGAAAATACGGGCTTGGATGTTTAGTGACCTAATTAGGTAGTTAAGTGATGCAAGCCCGTGGTCGTAGTTGGGATAAGTGAGTGTGAGTGAGACAGAGTATGTGATGAGTGCTTGCATGAGTAAGAGAGAGAGAGCGAGAGAGAGGGTGGATATGTCAAAGGTTGAGTGAAAGTGGAGGTCAAAGTTTGTGTTCAAAATGCCGAAATGTGGAATCCAAAGTAAAATCCTAATTGTATGTGGATTTGGGGATACAAGAGAAAACATAAAATTGTAAAAAGAAACAATCTTAATATAAGATGTAAGAATAAGATGTTGGCATCTAAACCCCTCTTTCTGGTCAAATAATGACAAACGACAAATATATCATAAACTTGGCTGTTTTCTTGCATGGGACTCGTTTAACGTAATGTTATTCAAATAGATTTAATTGTACCCCTGACAAATGGAAATTAGCTTAGTCTGCAGGTTTGCTGTGGCAGGGGTATTTATCTACTGACTGAGCTAATGTATATTGATTATCTATACGAAATACAATCTCTCTAAGAATTAGGCGTAAGCCGTGGTGTTTTGGAGATGATTAATCAATATTACGGTAATACACTTTAGTTTGTACTATATTACAGCATATCAATTTCGAGTGTTATCGTAAATGCATTAGAATACCTACCCTAAATAATTACCGGAGTCCCTGAACGCTCTTTTTGGTCAATCAATGAAACCTCAAAAGGTCGCCAGGGAGTTCAGCAGCAAGCGATTTCATTGACACTTTGCGTACATTTGTGCATCTTTCGTAGCATTTCCACAAATCTACGCTTACAATAAATAACGACTCTAATGATCTAACAAAATTGTGTCAAGAAGTGCTCATTCAACCAATTAAGTTTACGAGGTAAATATTTTTTTTTACTATACAGGGTGATTGCTGAAAATTTCAGCGTGAGAAAGAGTTTAGATAAAGTCCTAAGCAAGCATGCCAGCTGTTTTATTCGAAAACTATTCAAAATTTCACAACTTTAACCATTATTATCTTTGAAACGGTTAGGTTTATGGGAAAAAACACAATAGTAAAATTGTCTTAAAATTACATTTTCTACCAGAATACATCATAAAATACAGGGTGTTTAAAAAAAAATCAAAGTTGGCGGCCATATTGGAAAAATGGCAACTAAAAAAAAATTTTCGACTTGACTACAATTTTTAAAATAAAAAATCCAAGGCACTTACCATTTAATTTTTTTGATATCTCTTATAGTTTTTGAATAAAACAGCTGGCACACTTATATCAATCACCCTGTATTTATTATACTGTTTTCGTCTTCGGGAATAAAACATACAAATCATTATATTAATTAATTGTGACAGTTTCCTACAATAATAGCACGGTCAAAGTTCGATCCGAGGATTGGGACCGATACCATGACCTATGAAGCTACGAACTTTGTGTTTCTGTTTACTCAACCTTGTCTATTTTAAAACTTTTCAAACCTATGAACTAATAAATATGATAGAATGTTTACTTCGCATGGTAAAGGAAAAAGTTAATATAGAAAGTCAGTTAATCGTTATTGCTGACATATAGATTTTGGTACAACTAATTTCTGACCCCAAAAGTAAATACATTCGAACGCCTAACATTTTTTGCAAATGACTGTGGTAAAACTCTTGTAATACTTTTGTAATGAAAACGAGATTTAGAGATTTAGAGATTCTCTACGACTGTGATTTTTTATTCAAATATTAAATATACTATTGGCTACCTATATTTAATAGAATTTGTTATTTGCTAAGAGAATTTGTTAAAACAAACATGTCACGGGGTTTCTCTGTTCCACATTGTTACAGAATATAGAGCAGGACTTCTGTGTATACTTCTTATCCTACGGACGGGAGTCAAGACAATTTACAGAACTTTTAACAGACGCTTGAAATAAATATTTACAAAATTATGTTATACTGATTTTTATAAAGTTTTATTAATGTTCTATATTTGCTTAGGCATTTTTTTAAAATTGTGTATCTAAAGTGGAGTTCATTAATTACTGTAACATGATAACTTCCAAACGTCTCAATTTTATAATCAAACAATCAGATTTACCAATATATGTTAAAGAAATGTTTTAAGTAAAATTTAACAGGTTACATGGTTCGAATTGAGCAAAACATCTCTAAAGTTTATTAGTTTCATCGGACTGTTGTATCAACAGTAAAAGTTTAACTAGGACTTAGTAAAATTTAAACAATCCACATAAGAGGACAGTTTGCAGTAATTCCAAACTTTTGGTAATCACACAAGTAATAATTTCGTATTGCCATAGAACAAAGCGCGCGGCCCTGAGGACGCTACAAATTAACCAATGTGCCGGATGCGACTCTAATGTGACGTAATGTCTCATAATTTGACGTGATGTCTCATAATGATGTGACCTCGACCATTCTGTCACTTCAGTTCTCACGGCAACCCTTTATTTCTCAGCACTTCTCAGCTGTTTTTGATACGTTTTTATTTCCCACGTAAGTAGTGGATACATAGGGCTGCTGAGGAGTGACGTCACAAGAGCCATGTGGTGCTTAATTGACGGTTAAGCATCTGGTGGTAATGGTGCGTGACCTAGCACGTGGTGTGGTGGGTTACGGTATGGTGACGTCATGATGACGACATGCTGAGGTGTGAAAGTTAGGTGGATCGATATTTTCAAGGTTATTGTTGTGGTTTAAAAAAAAATCAGCATATCGGTAAAGGGATAAGTACCGATATGCTGATTTTTAAATTCTTTATTGAAAAAATCAAAATTGACATACGAGGAATATAATTGTTTTCAAACTTAAACCTAATACAGATCTAAGCTAAACTAAACATTTGGATCATAGAGTTAGGTCTACTACAGTAACAACAGTTGTCAAATTGTCATCCACACATGTCGCAAGCGAAACAGTGTTTGCATTGGTAAGAAGAGTAAATTACGATTTTTTTGTCCATGCATATTATACACTCAAAGTTTGCTTCTTTTATTGGAAACATAGTAGGAATTTTGTTAAATTTGAGAAATTAGCTATATATACGACATAAAACTGTTGGAGATAACTATTTGTACATGTTACCTTTGCAATGTTTGCGATATAATTTGTTGTTAATGAGATGTTGTCTTTAGCTAGTTCCACTACAGACTAATGAGAGACCCATCATACACATTCTTTTATGCTGTTTATGATTGCTATCTGGTATACAGCAAACATTCGCAATTGAAATATTTCCACTTTTGTCTTTGCATTTTATAAGATCGTCAAGTGAAAAGTTTGTTATTATGTACATATTACGAAAAGTGTTTGGATTTTGGTTTGCAATGTTTCTGTGAGAAAACTTATTAAAAACCACTATTTTATTATGTCACCATTATAAACATAAATTCAGAACTAAACTAAAATATCACTTTAATCCTGCAAGGTGTATCAGCTATTTAACTGGTATGGAAAAGTAATGTACACAGTGTTTCTACTTCTTCGTGAACAGTTGGCGGTACATGCGGGCAGAGCATTGTTCCACTAATTACAACCATGTGCCACATTTGCAACATAGTACCTTATATTTCTAAGACTTGTTTATTCATCCAAATCGTTATGTTTTTGAATGATTTTTAAAATAACAAACATTTGGTATATTGTACATTGCTTAATGTTAGACGTACAAACGATCAAGCTATATAAAAACAAATTTCCCACTCTTTACCCTATAATTTACTATTTATTTAAAGCAAATGTTAACTCTCATTACTCTTGGTTGTATTGTAATCCAACGTATTTCTGTTTATCGTTTGTCCTTTTGTGAAACTGTTTGAATGTTTTTTTATTGCTAGTTGTAGTACAGAAAACTATTCAATTTAACTAATTCCACTGTTAAATATGTTCAAATGTTAGGTAAGGCTTCTTTCACCGTCAACCAGTCTTTCTAATATATCCATCACTTCCTTGCTAAATATGGATCTTTTTACACTAGATGATATTATATTTATTTGTTCTGGAATGTCTTGATGTAATGCTCTATTGTAGCTCAGATAAGGAATATTATCTGTAGTGGATGAAATAGTGTTATCTTGTATGTTGTTATTATTTAACTTTGAATTGTTGGATTCCATTTGTCTGTCTCTAGTGAAACCACTTTATGCGAGTTTACCAATCAGATAATATAGATGTACTGGTACATGTATAAATAATCAAGGTGTATAAGCTAAAAATACCCTCCTCAATACTGATATCTTCAATTAATTTTAATACAAATTACTGATTTTAGCAAACAATCTTTTTTAATAAGATGTTGTCTTTAGCTAGTTTCACAACAGACTGATGAGAGACCCGATCTTAAACCTTCTTTTATAGTTTTTCTAATGGCTACCTAGAATCATTGTTTATATACAACAAACAGTCGCAATTGAACTATTACCACTTCTGTCTTTACATTTTATGAGATCGTTAAGTGAAAAGTTTGTTATTATGTACATATTACGAAAAAGTGTTTTTTGATTTTTTGGTTTGCAATGTTCCGTACATAAAACTTAATATAACCACTATTTTATTATTTTACTATTACAAACATAAAATTCAGATCCAAACTAAAACAACACTTTAATCCTGCAAGGTGTATCAGCTGTTTAACAGTTGGCGGTATGCGGGCAGAGCATTGCTCTACTAATTACAACTACGTGCCGCGGTTTAAACATAGTACCTTGATATTTCTATTTCAACAAGACTCACCCATTCATTCAAATCTATATGTTTCGAATGGTTTTTTCAAATAACAAACACTTGGTATACTACACATTGTTTAATCTACAACAAATAACCACTCATATACATAAAAAAATCGCTTCAATACAAAATCAACAGTAATATATAGCAATGAATGTTCCAGTAAAAATTGTGAATAATTCTTATAACAGTTTGTGACACAATTGGTATTCAAGTTTACCAATCAAATCGTAAAACATATAATGGTAGATGTACAAAGCGATCAAGCTATATAAAAAAAACCAAATTTCCCACTATCTACACAGTTATTTACTATTTAATAAAACAAATGCCAACTCTTATCAAATATTCTTGTTTGTATTTATAAAATTCAATGTCCAGTTCTGTTTATTGTTTGTTCTATGTTTGTCCTTTATGCGATAAAAATTAGTGGAAAGTGGTTTTTGGTTTTGTATTGCTACCTGTGGTACAGAAAGCTATTTAATTTAACTATTTTCACCGTTCACTATTTTCACTGTTAACTACGTTCACATGTAACGGTTTCTTTCACCGTCATCCAGTATCTCTAATACATCTAACACTTCCATGCTAAAGTCGGATCCATTTAAACTGGATGATATTATATATATATATGTATATATATCTGTTGAATATATGAGTGTCTTGATGTAATGGTTTGTTGTAGATCAGATGAGGAATATTATCTGTAGTGGATAAAATAGTGTTATCTTGTATGTTGTTATTATTGTACTCTGAATTGTTGGATTCAATTTGTCTGTTTCTAGTGTAACCACTCTATGCGAGTTTACCAATCAAACAATATAGATGTATTGTATAAACAACCAATGTGTACAAAATAAAATCCCTTCCTTCAATACTGTTATCTACAATTAATTTTAAAGCAAATTTGCGTTTTTTAGCAAACAATCTTTTACATTATATAAACCTACTGTGAGATATTTATATTAACACTATCACGTAAGCTACAACGTGTCATCAAGAGGTTGTGTACAATCCCTAACAAAATTGTTGACTTGCAAATTGTTTGTTATTTTAAAACCAATTCGGAAAAATATCCTTTTAATTCAAATGAAAACAAAATGAATTGACAAAGCGTGTAGACCAAAACTAATGCGGGTACTGGTAATTTCATTGTTTCAACGGTAGCTTCTCCAGTTAGTGAAGATCCCTGTAACGCCCGCATGTGTTTCAACGGTTCGTTCTTCGTGATAGAACATAGAACATCTATGCTCATCTATGCAATGTTCCAATCCAGAGAGCTGAAACGTTCAATCACCCCACTGTCATTGAGAAAATACTCTTTACTTGGTTCTTTTACGTCGAAGTAAAAAAACATCGCAGCAAGCTAGATCTTTAAAGTTTTGTATTCAGAACGTTTCTATCTGGAACATTATAAAGTAAAACTATTTGACCATTGCAAACATTCATTAGTTAATTGTTAAATAGTGAAAGGATGGTAAAAGTAATATTCTACAGTTAGCCTGTTTGCAGCTAGATTCAGTCGTATATTTCAGTTTGAATATTTCAGCAGTTCTCAAGACATTTCATTATCACAGGTAAATATTAATTGTATATAAATATACATAAGGTATAGTTTGATTCTTTTTAGCTAGAAGCTTGAAGATTAAGGCTGGTTATTATTTATTCTACATAATCTAGAGGTTATTCATATTGCAATGCTAATTTATATTTGAGTAACGAGCATTTCACATGTTTATTTTCTGTAGCTCTATTCCCTCCTACTACGTGAAGGCGATTTCTACGAAACACTAATCCTCTGTTAATAGTGAACGAATTTTTTTACAAACGATGTGTCAAAATTAAGCATTTTTTGTTTATGTAGACGCCCTTTTTCACAAATTCCTGTAATAAAAGTTCTCAGGCTTTACCCCACGGGTCATCAAAAAATCTCAATGTATTTCTTATGAAGAAAAGATTATTTTTTACTTAAACAGATGAATAATTCGTAATACTAATTACAGCTGTTCGTAGTAAACACGTGATACACACAAAAACGTATGTTTTCAGTTTTGATAACAACTGTATCCGAGTGATTGATTACAACATTTTTGAGTTGGCTCTTTTAAGTAATTGGAAATTACGACTATTATTCGTTTTAAATTAAGGTTTGGAATACATTGCAATTTCTCGAATTCGGTTTGTTATGCACGCCATTTCGCTTTCCCATGTGTATTGCCCCCCCCCCCCCCGCATTTCATTGGTTGAGTAGACCACGCCCACACCAATGGGGTGTCGTCTGCGTACTGAAGTGCCCCTCGCATTAATTAGTAAAACCACGCCTACTGTCTATAAAAGAGACTGCGCACGCCATCATCCTTACACAGTTCATTGTTTGATAGTTGAGGTCGAACATCAAAAGGTGAACTGTGTAAAATGTAAGAATTATTGCAATGTCTGACCAACATTGTAATACTTGCTTACTATTTTACTGTTAAGTTTAATCGTAAAATATTTATGGCTAGGTTCTAAATTTAAATAATGGAATTGTACACCAACCATTCTATCTTAAAAGTTTACGTAAACTTTAGAATTCGAAGCATAGGGTTGTTATAATTCATGTGGAAAAGATTTTGCGGAAACGTAGCTCTAGCAGCTTGTACATGACCTACGATCTTTGAAACATGAATAGTTCCAACTTACATCAATAGTTAAATTATTTTTGAACGAAACAGTGTCAATCCTTGTCTAAAACCCAGCGGATCTAAAAAATCCTTAACGATTTTAAGTGACCAGTGGTTTATCAACATGGAGAAACACTAACATATCTTTGAAATTGTTTAACAAAATTAAAAAGTAAAACAGTGTTAATCTTTGTCTAAAACCCAGCGGATCTAAAAAAATCCTTTTAGCGATTTTAAGTGACCAGTGGTTTATCAACATGGAGAAACACTAACATATTTTTGAAATTGTTTAACAAAATTAAAAAGTAAAACAGTGTTAATCTTTGTCTAAAACCCAGCGGATCTAAAAAAATCTTTAGCGATTTTAAGTGACCAGTGGTTTATCAACATGGAGAAACACTAACATATCTTTGAAATTATTTAACAAAATTTAAAAGTAAAACAGTGTTAATCCTTGTCTAAAACCCAGCGGATCTAAAAAAATCCTTGGCGATTTTAAGTTACCAGCGGTTTATCAACATGGAGAAACACTAACATATCTTTGAAATTGTTTAACAAAATTAGAAAGTAAAACAGTGTTAATCCTTGTCTAAAACCCAGCGGATCTAAAAAAATCCTTAGCGATTTTAAGTGACCAGAGGTTTATCAACATGGAGAAATACTAACATATTTTTGAAATTGTTTAACAAAATTAAAAAGTAAAACAGTGTTAATCTTTGTCTAAAACCCAGCGGATCTAAAAAAATCTTTAGCGATTTTAAGTGACCAGTGGTTTATCAACATGGAGAAACACTAACATATCTTTGAAATTATTTAACAAAATTTAAAAGTAAAACAGTGTTAATCCTTGTCTAAAACCCAGCGGATCTAAAAAAAATCCTTGGCGATTTTAAGTGACCAGCGGTTTATCAACATGGAGAAACACTAACATATCTTTGAAATTGTTTAACAAAATTAGAAAGTAAAACAGTGTTAATCCTTGTCTAAAACCCAGCGGATCTAAAAAAATCCTTAGCGATTTTAAGTGACCAGAGGTTTATCAACATGGAGAAATACTAACATATCTTTGAAATTGTTTAACAAAATTAAAAAGTAAAACAGTGTTAATCCTTGTCTAAAACCCAGCGGATCTAAAAAAATCCTTAGCGATTTTAAGTGACCAGTGGTTTATCAACATGGAGAAATACTAACATATCTTTGAAATTGTTTAACAAAATTAAAAAGTAAAACAGTGTTAATCCTTGTCTAAAACCCAGCGGATCTAAAAAAAATCCTTAGCGATTTTAAGTGACCAGTGGTTTATCAACATGGAGAAACACTAACATATCTTTGAAATTGTTTAACAAAATTAAAAAGTAAAACAGTGTTAATCCTTGTCTAAAACCCAGCGGATCTAAAAAAAAATCCTTAGCGATTTTAAGTAACCTGTGGTTTATCAACATGGAGAAATACTAACATATCTTTGAAATTAAAATTCTTGCAATGTTTCAAACTAATTTACCTGTATAAGTAAAATTTCAAATTCTGTTTAAAAAAATCATAATGTTTGATCATTCTTACGTATATCTCAGAGGATTAGAAACCTTAGCGTTTTCAATGGCCAGTGGATTGTTGCAAGACAATTTAAAATAAATTAAAATTCCATATACCAACCATACCAACCTCTCATCCTGTCTTATTCTTTGCATGATAGAGCAATTGATTTTTGTAGTAGGCTATCATAGTTTGTTTTTCCTTTATTACTTTCACGCATGTTAAAAGAATACAGTTGTGCACTTGGCTTTTTAGTACTTGGCTTTAGTAGTTTGTTTCTTTACTCCGTGTTTTTTTCATGCATGGTAAAACAAAATAGTTATGCACTAGGCTTTGGGGTTTTTTTTAATTTACTTATGACCTTGACCTAGATTCGTTTTATAGACAAAAGAAACACATAATGTTAAACTAAACTATTACATAAGTTAATAAGTTAAGTTAATTCTAATGTTTTGATAAACAATGATTTCTGAAAAATGTGAGTTTTAATCCTTACATTGTATAAAAAACACTTTGTGTTGTCGGTGGAAGAAGTGAGGGAATCATATATAAGACAGCTGTGGTCATAAGTGGGAAACATTTGTAGAATACACTTAAAACCAGATCAGCTTTGAAATATGATAAACTATTTACAAGAAATATTTATGATATGTAACTGTTAGGTACGTAATCTATGAGTTGAGTCTTTTAAACTCATGGGAAATTATGACTTTTAATCGTTTTTAAATAAGTTATTTGTTTTTAAATAACTACTTTACTTCTTTGCAATTGTTCGATTTCGAGCAACATGTACACGTTCGGCCGCTTAGAAAGCGACCTCCTTTAGCATTGGTTTATCATTAGCGCACAGGTCGTTTTCTAAGCGGCCGAACTATAGTTCATTATTACTTTAGTGATATCAGGAGTAAGTACACATGCAACCCTGGATGAGGAAACTCATTCGTATTAGAGACCCTCCTCATTCTAAGTTTTTATTTTTATTATTATTGGTTTAACCCTGTCATACATCCCAGCTCCAAGAGAGATGGGGAAGGGAGGGGGAAGTTACTTACATTGAACATACTTTTTTTATATGATAAATAGTAAAAAGTAGTGGAGAGTGGCTATATAAGAGAGAGATTCTTCAACGTATGTCAATCGCACTTCCATTTCAACTCGAAACGAGTGTTCCAAGATGAGGAAAGAGGCAAGGAATGCTAGAGAGAGGAAAAGAAATGAAATACTTAATATTGCATATGAACAATTGCGAAGTAAACTACCTTTTGTAAAAAGAAGTGATTCCAAATTTAAAACTCTACAACTAACCATAAAATACATTAGAATCCTAGAATTGCAATTGGAGCAAGCTGTATCACTTGGATTGTCTGAAACTCCACTTACAATAATGGGAATATAAAAAAATGTGTTTTAACTTCTTACCACACTAAAAACCGAGTGAAACAGTTGTAATGAGAACAATAATGTAGTATATAAATATATCTCATAGCAAAATGATCAATCTTTTATACTTTCACCTCTTACTCCAACCTTCCTTCTCCCACCCTTTTTAATGGATATATAAGGAGGTCCGTCACACTATAAGTCATTCACATTCTTACCATCAGTCACTATTAACCTTCGACCATGGCACCCAAAGAGAATATCTTTCCTAACGTACTGAATATGTTATTTAATATTTCTCAAGAAAACGATAGTGAAGAAGATGAAGAAATTGAAGACGAATTTGAATTGGATGTTTCATATGAAGAAGATGCTAATGAACAAAATAATGCAGAAAACACATTTGAGGAAGAAATTGAGTTGAGTAATTCTAAACTAATGAATGGAAATCCAGACTCTTTGGACATTTACAAAAATGTATGCTTAGAAGAAATGGAAAGTTTTAACCACCAAGAAACTCCAAGATGTAGCAATATAGAAGAACTAATTTCGAATGCTGCGAGAGGGGTTTATCCTGTTTGCCGTAGATTATTTCCTTCAGATTCTGATGATGAATCTGAATAAATTGTATTAAAGACTAGACTTAAAAAATACAAAAAAAATTAGAATAGTTCATTTTATGGTTATTATAGTGAATCATTTAATGATGTATTCTTGTTAAAAAAAAAATTATCATTTGACCTTGACCTACTTACAAGCTATTGAAGATAATTGGTTTGATTTTGAAAGTCACACTTTAAAACATAAAATATCCTAGTTTATCCCCTTCCACTTAGAGATATTATACCCCCTCCCCTACCTCCCTCCACCTTATTTGGTATAAAAGAGAGACGATTTCGTAGGGTGTCATTATTAACGGATGAACTATTGTCGAGTTAATACCCATACCATGTTCCGTTGCAATACTTGTGAAGCATTATTTAAAGATGAACTGCTTTTAAACATTCATGAAGAAATCGAACATAATATAGACGTAATAGAAATTGATAGGAATGAAGAACAACTGGAAGCAATAGATCATATATTAGCTCAACACGAATTTTCAAGAACTATTGGTAAAGATCCTACCTACAACATGTTTCGATGCAATACTTGTGCAGCATTATTTAAAGATGCGTTGCTTTTGGTCATTCATGAAGAAATTGAACATAATAGAGTTGGAATTGAAATAGATCAAAATGAAGAAGAACAACTGGAAGCAATAGATCAAATGTTAGCTCACCACCAAGTTTCAAGACCAAGTGTAATTCATTATGCACCAGCTCCACCAGTTGAGGTAGAATTACACGCCCATGCACTACCTGGTAGTGTTGTAACACACTTTAAGATTGATAATGCGAAATTGAAACTTGAAGAATTTATGAAAAGTGCAAAAAGGTTGGTAGTAAATACTTTGCAGAGTGAATTAAAAAGATTAAATTTTATAAAGTTTGGGCTGTTACTAGATGCTACGTTTACAAACACGCAAAATGAAATTTCTCCAAGAGGCTTCCTTACAAAAAATAGAACCGCTATGTTTTCAACAGACATTGAACAAGTTGTATCTGAATGTTTTGAGGAACTCTTGACTAAATTACAAGAACATGAAGGAAGAGGTTCTGGATGGGGTTTGTTAGACATAACAGGACTAGACATCAGAGTACACAAACATGGGTATGGAATTCGAGGAAGCAGCTACATCCCTCTACCAAAGAAAATAAGCTCAACCAAATCTTGTATCAACGTGCAAAACGAAGATAACGAATGTTTTAAATATGCGATGCTTGCAAAATATGTTAAGAATACTCCAAAAAATCCTAGCCGACACTATCACAATGTTCAGCATAAATACAACTTCCAAGGGGTAACCTACCCCGTTTCTTTATCATGTATCTCCAAGTTTGAAAAACAAAACCCAAATGCATCCGTAAACGTTTTTGCTTTAGATTCGTCTAACAACGTGTACCCTCTGCGAATTACAACGTCTGAACGTGTAGATCATACGGACTTGCTCCTTATAAATAAAGGAGATATAAACCATTATGTATATATCAAAGACTTTGCAGCTCTTGTATCTAAACAGTTGTCTAAATATAAAGGAAGAAAAACAATATGTAAAAGGTGTTTTTGTTATGTAAATAAATCTTTGGAAAGAGGAGGTTCACGATGGCTATTGGAACATCAACTTCTATGCACTCAAAAAGATACTGTAAAAATCAAATTACCAGATCCTAGTAAATCAAACATTGTCTTTAACAATACTGTTAAACAATATCGCATACCTTTAGTAATCTACGCAGATTTTGAATCGACATTGATTCCCATCGAGCTTTCAGATTGCGAAGCTAATAGACGAACCAAGTACCAAGCACATAAACCAAATAGTTTTTGCTTACTTATAAAATCAACATTGAATGAAGAACATCTACAACGCTTTGGTTTGACATCGCAGCCGCAATTGTATCGAGGTGAAGACGCCGCTAAGTTGTTTATGGATACCCTCTACGATATCGCTAAAAAAGTCGAAAAGTTGTATAATGGTATAATACCAATGAAGGTACTTGAAGAAGAACAGCTCGTACAACACGAATCAGCAGCATTATGTTACCTTTGTAAGAAAGAATTTACTGAGGATAATGTGAGAGTCCATGACCACGATCATCTCAGTGGCGATTATAGAGGACCTGCTTGCAATAGTTGCAATCTAAACTATAAGATACCACGGTTCATCCCTGTAGTTTTACACAATCTTAGTGGGTACGATGCACATTTCATAGTTCCAGAACTAGGAAGAGATGATGGGCCTATCGATGTTTTAGCTACCAGCACGGAAAAATTCATTAGTTTCTCTAAAAAGATTGGAAAAATGAAACTTCGATTTATTGATTCTTTCAGGTTTATGCCATCAAGTCTTATGAAATTATCGGAAAACCTAAAAAGAGATAATCTAGTAGAAACACTTAAGATTGTTCCTCCTGAGAAGATTAATTTAGTGCTGCGTAAAGGAGTGTTCCCGTACGATTATGTTGATGGGTTACATAGATTCAATGAGACTTCACTTCCTGCTCGTCATCATTTCTACAATAAGCTCAACGAATGTGAAGTTACATCGGAGGATTATGAGCACGCTTGTAGGGTATGGAACGAACTGAATATGAGGACCCTTGGAGAGTACTCTGATTTCTACGTAAAACTAGATGTAACCCTTCTATGCGACGTAATGGAAGAATTTCGAAACACTTGTTTGAATGCATATGGGTTAGACCCACTCCATTCTTACACGTCTCCAGGTTTAGCTTGGCAAGCCATGTTAAAAGAGACACAATGCAATCTAGAACTGCTTACAGACATTGACATGTTGTTAATGATTGAATCCGGCGTTAGAGGTGGTTTAACTCAAAGCGTAACCAGACACGTTAAAGCTAACAACAAACATCTTCCTAACTATGATGAAAAAAAAGACTCAGTATACTTAGGGTACTTTGACGCGAATAATCTTTATGGATGGGCTATGTCCAAACCGTTACCATATGGCGATTTCAAGTGGGTTGATCCAGACTCCATCGGCGATATATCCCTCATTTCAAAGTATGGCGATACCGGATGTATTTTGGACTGTGACTTTGAATATCCAGAAGTCCTGCACGATCTTCATTACGACCTTCCGCTCCTAGCAAGGACCGAGGTACCTTCAAATGGAAAATTTCCTAAATTAATGATGACACTTTTTAACAAACAACGTTATGTTGCTCACTTCTGGGTGGTTCAACAAGCTATCGAACTCGGTCTTCATCTTACAAAAGTCCATCGAGCCATTCAGTTTTCTCAATCCTGTTGGTTAAAACCATATATTGATTCCAATACAACACGAAGAACAGCAGCCACGTCGACCTTTCAAAAGGATTTTTTTAAACTAATGAATAATGCAATTTTTGGCAAAACCTTGGAAAACAAAAGAAAACATAAAAATGTAAAACTAGTTACAAATGCACGGAAATTACAAAAACTAGTTCAACAACCTAATTTTAAAACGTCAATTATTATAAACGAAAGCCTTGTTGCGGTGTGTATGAATAAAACAACTGTAAAGATGGATCGTCCTCTGTATGTAGGTATGTCTATACTTGACATTTCTAAAACGCATATGTATGACTTCCATTACAACAAAATGGTTGCTTACTACGGAAGGGACAACATTGGTATTACATACATGGATACCGACGCATTCAACTATTGGATAAAAACCCTGGATATGTATGAAGATTTAAGAACCTTTCCACACAAGAATGACTTTGATTTTTCCGATTACCCAAAGAATCATTCCAACTACGACGAGAAAAATAAGAAAGTATTAGGCAAGTTTAAGGATGAAACGAATGGTATACCTATGGAAGAACATGTTTCTCTCATGTCAAAATTATACGCATTTAAACTATTTAATCCTAACATTGTTGAGGACGATAGGATTGTCAAGAAAGCAAAGGGAATCAATAAGCTTTATTTAAAGAAGAAATTGAGCTTTGAACAGTACAAGAAATGTTTGTTTGAAAATAAAAGCGTCACTGCAACCTTCAACACCATCAGAAGCTTAAACCATAATCTGTACAGTGTCACAGAAGTGAAGAGAGCATTGTCTGCAAATGACGACAAAAGAGTGATTCTCGCTGACGGTATTCACACTTTACCATATGGTCACTATTCCCTTATGCCTATTACCAGATAATGTTTTCCTAATGATTAATATCAAACAGGCATGACATAAATAGTTTGACGACAGGTAATCTTCAGTTGCACTTTGGACCTAAGGGAGTAAACATAGAACATGGATCTAAAAAGCAAGATTGTAAATGAGCTGCATAAACCCGCAAGAATAAACTTTCCAAGAAGAAATACTGTGGTTAAGGGAATAAATGATTTGTATCAAGCAGATTTAATCGAAGTTAGACCGTATAGCAAAATAAATAAAGGATTCAATTATATATTGACAGTTATAAACTGTTTTAGCAAGAAAGCCGATGCCTTTCCGCTAAAAGACAAATCGGGCTCAACAGTTGCCAAAGCCATGGAAACTATCATTCAAAGAGATAAAAACACAATAAAGCATCTACAAACTGACGATGGTAAAGAGTACTTCAATAAACACTTTCAACAAATAATGAAAAAACATAACATAAACCACTACTCTACAAAGTCTGAGAAAAAATCGGCAATTATTGAAAGATTTAATAGAACCCTTAAAGGAGCGATGTACAAGATGTTTTCAAACAGAGGTTCGCATATTTGGTATGATGTTTTAACAAAGCTAATAAATGATTATAATAACAACTACCACAGAACGATTGGTATGACACCGAATGAGGTAAACGAGGACAATGAAAAACTCGTTTTACAAAACATTACTCACAATACTAGACCGAAGATAGAAAAAAGAAAGCCTGCAAAGTTTTATGTCGGTGACAAAGTCAGAATAAGTAAATACAAAGGAGTGTTTAGCAAAAAATACTTACCGAATTGGACGAATGAAGTATTTACTGTCTATAAAGTGCAGCCAACTCTACCCGAAACATATATTTTGAAAGATAATAGAGGACAATTACTGCAAGGTGGGTTCTACGGTCATGAAATGTTAAAGTCCACAGTCGGGGATGTTTATCTCGTTGAGAAGGTGTTAAAACGAAGTAAAGACAGAGTCTTAGTGCGTTGGTTGGGTTTTAAAGAAAGTGAAGACTCATGGATACCCAAAAAGGACTTGATCTAGACCAATCAACCAGTCAATCTTGAACCATCAAAGAGGAACATGGAGATAATACATCATAAGGAGCATTTCGACATAGACAATGTAGACCGATTGACTGTTGATAATGTTAATAACAACGAGGGTAGACATGGTCTGTTGTTTCCTAATACGGTTCGTTGCATTGTGACAGGTCCATCAAACTGTGGAAAAACAAATGTGGTGTTTAACATGATTACCAATCCAAAAGGATTAAGGTTCAATAACATATATATATTTTCAAAGTCTTTACAACAACCAAAGTATCAACTTTTAGATAAAATCCTATCCGAAGTACCAGATGTCAAATTTTTCAAATTTAATGCAAGCGAGAATATAATGCACCCGAACGAAGCTAAACCATACTCTATCTTTATATTTGATGACGTATCCTGCGAAAATCAGGACGCAGTTAGAAATTACTTTGCTATGGGTAGACATAATAATATAGACTGTATATATATAGGCCAGACGTATAGTAAAATTCCAAAGCAATTGATCAGAGATAACGCTAACTTTATAGTTATATTCAAGCAAGATGATACAAACCTAAAACACATTTATAACGATCATGTTGGTGCAGATATGAGGTTTGAACAATTCAAAGAGCTTTGTGGGAAGGCTTGGGCAGATAAATATGGGTTTTTAGTTATTGACAAAGACGAACCTGTGAAAAACGGTCGATATCGAATCGGATTTGATAAATTTGTTTTAATACACTGAAAAAAATTGAGATGGACATTATTATACCTGTGTTCAAGGTGCGAACATGGTTAAGCAAGAAAATTTGTTAAAAGAGATTAAATCTCTCAGTGATGCTATTAGGCGAAAAAATAGAGCATTGAGGTTGGGTATAAATGAAAGGGATGCATTTTTAGAATCAACATTTAAACCTGTTATCGAACCCATAAAAGAGATGACGCAAAAGCTGAGAAAACTTGGACCTTCTACAGAAGGAGAAATTATTCTTCCGTTATCTAAATATGAAGAGGAACAACATGAAATAGATCGTTATGAGGATACTGAATTATCCGAAGAGTCCGACGCATCTGAACCGATGGAAGATGTTAGGGATAAAGACATAACGGAAGAGGACGAAGAAGTCTCAGAGGTCGAAAGAAAAGAGGAGGAAATAACCAATCCATCAAACATAAGCAAGTTGGGCACAGAAATAGCATCCAAAGGTGAACTTGGAAGGAAGTATGTATTGAAAATGTTACACTCAACACCAGCTAACAGGAATTATCATGTTTACGGAGCGAGGCTAGAAAGAAAAGGAATGATGATCGGTAACAGTCTACTCGATGTGGATGAGGATGATAACATTTTAATTGGTGATAAGAAGTATAAAGGTACTCTGGGATTGTTTGAATTAATATTTAGAAGCAAACCGAGTAGATACAGTGCAAGAGACTTGAAACATTTCAAAACTATTTGTCACGATACAAACACTCATAGAAAAGGATATTTACCAGACAACCCGATATATAGAAATCGATCGGAAAAGTATAGAAACGTAATATCTGACCTGTTTCCGTCTAAAAAAAATCCATTAAAAAGAAGAGCTATTTCTTCAGCTGAAATAAACATACAACACAAGAAAATAAAAGTGAATAGTCCAACACCTTCAGGCGAAGGACTGTTAAAAAACACTTACAGCACAAACATAATCTATTACAATGATGCAAATAAATTAGTAGATCGTATGAGATTAATACATGAAGCAATAGAAGCAGGCCACACGGGTCTAGAAAACGAATGGGTGGCTTTAATTGATGAACTACGAAACAGACAAATAATAGTATAGAAGGAATGTATAAACACATTTGGTCAAGCAAATAATTAGCAGTTTAATTATGAGTGTGGATAAGTTTGGACGATATTCCGATCAAGGCATTAGATCGAGGTCTAATGCTAAAGGAGACAGGTTACCTGTAACACCGAATGGTGACTACGATATCGGTAATAAACGTTTACAATTTGTAAACGACCCTATTGAGAGTAAAGATGCTGTCAATCTACAAACATTACTACTAGAAACCTCAAACAGTCTTAAACTTAACGATGGTAAGGATTACAACTGTGGAAGTAGAAAATTAACAGAAGTCGGTCCTCCGGAACATTTTGATGACGCTGTTAACGTAAACTATATTGTAAGAGTTTTAAGTGAAATATTCTTTGATTTTTATAACCTTTTGGTAGTAAACAAACCGAAGATTGAAAAAAACAAAAAAGAAGAGTGGATCAACACGTATATTGTGCAAAAGTACTTTATTGATCATAAAACGATGAAATTCCGAACCTCTCTTTAAAATATAAAACAACCAGAGATCACCAAGAGTTAAACATTCCTTACAAAGAACCCGTATAGTACACTGTACTTGATATATCGCTATTGTGCTATAAATACCGATGATAGAGGTTACTCGTACCAGTCATCATCCAGAGCTATATAAGGAAGGAGGAGGAGTTGTGTCTTCAGCACTATCTCTACTGACGAAGCCTTTACGACATATCCCTTTCGGATCAATAGTTAATAAATCAATTGATTTACTGCCTGTTGAATTGCACATTCCTGGTTATCAATATTGCGGCCCGGGTACTAAACTGAAGAAACGCTTGGCAAGAGGTGATCCTGGAATAAACAAGTTAGATCAAGCGTGTAAACAGCACGATATATCGTATTCGAAGTTTACGGATTCCACAAACAGATCGATAGCTGATAGAGTACTTGCTGAAAAAGCTTGGCAAAGAGTAAAATCGAGTGACGCCAGTGTTGGTGAAAGAGCAACAGCGTTAGCGGTCGCAGCAGCAATGAGGGGAAAAACAGCAATAGGAGGTGGAAGAAGAAGAAGAAGAAGAAAAACATCTACAAAAAAACGTGGAGGTAATATAAGAAGGAAGCGAAGATCTAACACTGGCAAGAGAAAATCTAAGCAATCACTATGGTCAATGTTAAAAAAAGGTCAAGGACTGTATCTAAGACCGTATCGTGCGTATTAAATAAAAAGAACCAATTAATCATTCCTAATAAAGCGTTGACTAATAAAGACTTATTTCAATATGCATCTTGTTTAAAGATTCCTTTCTTCAGAGGAGTTTTTATGAAGGACGGGCTACCTAATAAAATGTGGAAAAATGAAACCGGAATAGTAAATTTGGATAATAGCGATGGACCCGGTACACATTGGGTTTGTTACAAGAAACTCAATAAATCCGTCTATTATTTCGATAGTTTTGGAAATTTACCTCCACCAAATGAATTGCAGCGATATTTTCGAACAGCAACGAATGTATTTTACAATTATGAAAGAGAACAACCTGATGATACATCGATTTGTGGGCATTTATGTTTGGAGTTTTTAGCAAAAAGTGTTAGTAACACTTAAGATGTCGTCCTATACCGTCTCGATAACGAGTAACTCATCTATAATGCGTAGTATACTTTTTCCTGCGTTACGATTGCAGAAGGATAAAATATGGGAAGCGGCTTTGTTAGATCTTACTACGTATAACTCTATTCCTAACATTGTTGAGGGGATAAACAACAAATTGCATTACTACAAAACGAAGGACAGTAAAAATGAATATTACGACCTTGAAGAGTATTCCCTCCCTACAGGATCCTACGAAATCGATGATATAAACGACTTAATACAGAAGAATTTGGGGAAAGATAATATTGCGATATTAGGAAACAACAACACAATGAAAACGGACATTACTTCAAAATATTTTTTAGATTTCAGTAAGGAGCAGACAATAGGTGAATTATTAGGGTTTACTAAATCAAGAGGTATATTAGAAGCTAACAAGCCACATACTGGAGATTCAACTGTAAATATCTTAAAAGTGACCACAATAGATATTACTTGTAATATTATACAGGGATCATACAGAAACGGAGAAAATAGTCATATATTACATACGTTCTACCCGTCTGTTCCTCCAGGGTTCAAGTTAATTGAAAGGCCTAATAATCTGGTGTACCTACCGTTAAACACCAGTTATATATCAGACATCGTTCTGAACATATTGGATCAAGACGGAAATATCGTAGACTTTAGAGGGGAACCTATAACTGTAAGGTTACACATAAGATCTACATCTTAAAAATGGGGTTGTCTTTTAAAAAGAATCCGCATCGCCAGGAACACATCAGTAGTTCAAGAGCAGTAGAAGAGTTAACAAGTGATAACCTACGCTTTCTGCAGAAGCTTGGATTTAAAGTTGTCAACCATGGACATACTGGATATAACTCACGGTCCGACATTCGACGAGACCTTATGGGAAAAGGAATATCACACTCACAACCCTTACGCTTCATCGAAATTAAATAATAATGATGAAATCCGGATTCCTATACAACAGCAAGATGTTTACACGCTGCCGAACGAAAGCTATTTGTATATAGAAGGAAAGGTTACAAAAAAGGATGGATCCGAAGGAACGACAGTACCTTTTATCAATAATGCAATAGCATTTCTCTTTGAGGAAATAAGATATGAAATTTCAGGTGTTACAGTGGACTCTGGGAATCGCTACTACAATGAAGGGGTTAGTGTCTTTTACTCCAAACGAGAAGAATATTCTACTAACTGCTGGATGGGTCGCACCCGAAAGTGATACGATAACGCCTGACTCAAAGGGAAATTTTGACTTTTACATACCTTTAAAAATGTTTTTAGGATTCGCCGAAGATTATAGAAGAATCACAATCAATGTAAAACAAGAATTGGTGTTGTTACGATCTTCAACTGACAAAGATGTCATTAAAGCTGCTGCCGGAACGACTGAAGCAAATTTAGATTGGCGGTTGACTTTAAACAAGATTGTTTGGAGAGTACCGCATTTAAGGTTGGCCGATCAACATAGAATAACATTGTTAAAACAATTGAAATCTGATCGAGACATAGTCATACCATTTAGAAGCTGGGAACTACATGAATATCCAGAGTTTCCTGTTACAAATCGACACACCTGGACTGTAAAGACTTCAACTCATTTAGAAAAACCAAGGTACGTAATATTCGGGTTGCAGACTAAAAAAAGAAACGTGATAACTGGAAACGCCGCCACATTTGATCATTGTAAACTAACAAATTGCAAATTATTTTTAAACTCCCAGTTTTTCCCTTACGATAATTTGAATATTTCGTTTGGTATGAAAAGATACAGCGTACTTTATGATATGTATGCTCGATTTCAAACATCATATTATGGAAAAATAAACACTCCTCTAATATCACCGGAACAATTCGCCTCGAAAGCTCCAATTGTGGTTATAGATTGTTCTAAACAAAATGAATCTGTAAAATCTTCAAGCGTGGATATAAAGTTGGAATTGGAATTTGATGAAAATATACCCGAAGGAACATCCGCTTATTGTTTGATTCTGCATGATAAGATTGTAACATACACCCCTCTGACAGGAATTGTAAAAGTAGTGTTGTAGATGTAAACACTCGTTGTGGGAGGGTATAAATAGAACTCAGAGTAAACGGACAACTTCAGTTTATCCATACTCTCAGTCTAGGAAACATCGCTTTCCCAGATGGGATCATCGCAGTGTGCAACGGAAACAACAACAGCAATGTTATTAAAAGATAAAGAAAACAAAAACCAATGTAAAGAAGCAGTATCTGAATTTTTATCTTTTAACGAAGAAGAATCACGTACAGAAAATGATGAAAACACCAACATCGTAACTAAGGTAATCGGAAAAAGGAAGAGGAAACAAGAAGAGGAAATGCCACTACACAAGTTGATAGAAGTATTTCTTCGTATATCATATCCAGTTTCAAGATGTATGACAAAAATTATATCCATCGGTATGTACAAACCGTTGGATTATTCTCCTACTGTCCTATTAAATCATGGAAATAAAACTTTGTTGTTTTCAGAAAATGCTTGGGAATCGTTTATTAGACATTTGCATTTGATAGAATGTTATTTGGAGAATAATCTGTTTGGAAGAAAAACTGCAATCAGGCTCTCAGACTGCGACATAGAGATAGATGTTGTTAAACAACGAGGCGAGCAGCAAGTTAGATTTAGAGAGCTAACCAAACATGATGAAAAAATTTTACTTACCAATTCTGAATTTTATTTATTGAGTTGTGCTACATCATCGATAACTAGATACATGAGGCAGCTAGTTTTTTCTTCCCCTGTCGTAAAAGATTACTTAGTAGAAACGATGGAAAAACAACCAGACGTTCAGATATTGCATGGACCTGTAGATACATCGATTTTCAACCGGATACCTGAGGAGGTGGAAATGTGGAGACAAGTTAACGCATTGGAACAGAAGGAAAACATTGACGAAGAAAAGATAGATGGTTCTAGTTCTGTCAGTGTAACGGAGGAACAAGTGACAAAGGAAAACCACGAAACAATTTCAACAGAAGCAGAACAGACGAGTGATGTTCAAGGTGTAATGAATTTACAAGACGGAGAAAAATAGAAGGAATAAAAAAGAAACAACAGATAAGTTGTAGCTGATGGCTGATGTAAACAGGACAGCAAATATGTGAACATCACGTGGGGTAGGCCTACTGGGGGAAGGTGCCCACGTTAAATATACACCAACGCGCTGACAACTGTACGGCCTGATCTATAAAAAAGGGATCTACCGTGGTGTGGAAACCAGTTGTTATCTTAAAACGATATGGAGAGGAAGATTTCCTTCGCTGACAGAGTTGAAGAGATTCAAGAAAAACCTTGTGTAGTAGAATTTCAAGCTTTTCGAGGAAACAAAAATGAATATATCATAAAGGAACTAGTATTCCTAACTTAGATTTAAATACAGGAATTGTCTTTCCATTTCTATTTGAACCTCCATTCGCATTTAATAATCTCAACAGCAAAACGAAAGAACCAATAAATAAATTACGAGATACTTCCATTGTATCGATTGGTGTGAAGGGTTTACAAATTACAATTGTGTGTATTTTAAATTTTCAATAAAGAATTTAAAAAAAAAAATCAGCATATCGGTATTCATCCCACTACCGATATGCTGATTTTTTTAAACCCAAACAACGACCTTGAAAATATCGATCCACCCTAGCTCTGACACGTCACCATGACGTAACCCACTACACCATGTCCTAGGTCACGTGCTAGGTCATGCACCGATGCTTATATAATATCATCCAGTGTAAAAAGGATCCATATTTAGCAAGGAAGTGATGGATATATTAGAAAGACTGGTTGACGGTGAAAGAAGCCTTACCTAACATTTGAACATATTTAACAGTGAAATTAGTTAAATTGAATAGTTTTCTGTACTACAAATAGCAATAAAAAAACATTCAAACAGTTTCACAAAAGGACAAACGATAAACAGAAATACGTTGGATTAGAATACAACCAAGAGTATTTAATGAGAGTTAACATTTGCTTTAAATAAATAGTAAATTAAAGGGTAAAGAGTGGGAAATTTGTTTTTATATAGCTTGATCGTTTGTACGTCTAACATTAAGCAATGTGCAATATACCAAATGTTTGTTATTTTAAAAATCATTCAAAAACATAACGATTTGAATGAATAAACAAGTCTTAGAAATATAAGGTACTATGTTGCAAATGTGGCACATGGTTGTAATTAGTGGAACAATGATCTGCCCGCATGTACCGCCAACTGTTCACGAAGAAGTAAAAACACTGTGTACATTACTTTTCCATACCAGTTAAATAGCTGATACACCTTGCAGGATTAAAGTGATATTTTAGTTTAGTTCTGAATTTATGTTTATAATGGTGACATAATAAAATAGTGGTTTTTAATAAGTTTTCCCACAGAAACATTGCAAACCAAAATCCAAACACTTTTCGTAATATGTACATAATAACAAACTTTTCACTTGACGATCTTATAAAATGCAAAGACAAAAGTGGAAATATTTCAATTGCGAATGTTTGCTGTATACCAGATAGCAATCATAAACAGCATAAAAGAATGTGTATGATGGGTCTCTCATTAGTCTGTAGTGGAACTAGCTAAAGACAACATCTCATTAACAACAAATTATATCGCAAACATTGCAAAGGTAACATGTACAAATAGCTATCTCGCACAGTTTTATATCGTATATATAGCTAATTTCTCAAATTTAACGAAATTCCTACTATGTTTCCAATAAAAGAAACAAACTTTGAGTGTAAAATATGCATGGACAAAAAAATCGTAATTTACTCTTCTTACCGATGCAAACACTGTTTCGCTTGCAACATGTGTGGATGACAATTTGACAACTGTTGTCACTGTAGTAGACCTCCAATAACTTCTATGATCCAAATGTTTAGTTTTAGCTTAGAACTGTATTAGGTTTAAGTTTTCAAAACAATTATATTCCTTTTATGTAAATTTTGATTTTTCAATAAAGAATTTAAAAATCAGCATATCGGTACTTATCCCTTTACCGATATGCTGTTTTTTTTTAAACCACAACAATAACCTTGAAAATATCGATCCACCTAACTTTCACACCTCAGCATGTCGTCATCATGACGTCACCATACCGTAACCCACCACACCACGTGCTAGGTCACGCACCATTACCACCAGATGCTTAACCGTCAATTAAGCACCACATGGCTCTTGTGACGTCACTCCTCAGCAGCCCTATGTATCCACTACTCACGTAAAGTGTTTGTCATGCGGAGATTTTAAATAAACAAATAATTGATTTTAAAAATATTACTACCTAGTTTTACCAAAGAAATGAAGTCAATATTGTCTAAAAAATTAATACTACTAGGAAAACATCGTATTTTTCGAATATTCCCGATATTCCTTATAACTCTCTACAAGCAGTGATTCAAACAAAGCTTGAATTTGAAGGAATTTTAATAGTCAGACGATAAGTTAAATTTTTTCTACCATAAGACTAAGAGCGTGTATTGATTATCGGTTAACTGGTTGTTGCTTTCTCATCGATAGGCATGCCACTGTAGTAGTGATTTTGTTATCAAGATAGGTTTGGTTAAAATAGTTTACAAATTGCTTATCTGCTAGCAGTACACTATCACCGAATCAATTTCAATCATTGATCTTAAGCAATTTTATCTACACTTAAATACACTTTCTACTCTATAGCAATTTCGTTGACCTAAAGTAAAAAAAAATCAATTTGTTTTCCAAACAAACAGCTTTTCTAACCGAGAATACCTCAGCAATAATCGGAGCAAGGGGTGTGACCACCGGACATTGGTCTACTTCCGGTTCCTGTGGTTAATCAGCTGATCAGATCACCTGTCAGTGAACAGCTGACTCGACGTTCCCGCCATTCTGCGGTGTACCGTGAACCTGATCTCTTGGTACATAATCGAGGGATGTGATGCGGGAAGGTTATCGTGGGCACATCCTTTGCCATCCTTTGTCACCTTTTCTCTCCCTACTTTGTATGTCCTACCTTCACATCCTAAGACGCCAGGCACTTTATTACATTTTATTTTTACTTCCATCTAGGGTCTGGACTGGAGGGCTCTGCCATTATCACATTGATAAAAGTGATTTGTGATTGTCGGGTATTGAACCTAAGGCTTCGGGGGCCAAAACTCCTCGCATAACCCCTTGATCAGTTCGCTCCCATCCTTTCTATAGATTGGAGTATTTTTATTTGGTAATTTTGACGAATAACTTATACTGTAAACATTAAAATGTTTCCCAAAGCTGTATTCTATTTATCTCATCAATATCAATAGCGTCCCCATCTCAACGATTGATTGATTGATCTAAAGATACACGTTGAGTCGTCCATGACAGGGCGAATAATCATTAACTATGTACGGATAGAACCATTGACTAGGACTTGAATAAAACAGACAAAATAAGTACATCATGAAAAAGAAATGTATTACATTTCAAACATTTGAACTACCTATTAACATTATTCTATTAATTTGCGACGTTCCACTACAAGTTTGATATAAATCACCTTTTTATACTCTACGCCTACTCAACTTATTTCAATTTTATCATTTTATTCCGCCATAACTCTTCCATCGCCGACGCATAACCTCCAGACATTCCATGACTAGGACTGCAACAGCACAAACCCGTTATGCAGATCGTACAAGGACAAAGAAAACAGTGTCATTTTCCGTTGTTAATTCAACTTGACTATTTTTTAATTTCAATAACTCACCGCAAGTTAGGTTTGATAGCTTAGTTTAGCTTTTTTTAGTAAGTTAGTTTGGGTTGAATAAATCTGGGTTAGGTTGGTTAAAGAGGGTCACTCTTCATGATGCGTCACTCTTAATCTGTGTTTTAGGTTAGCATCAGTTAGATAAAAATCTGCAATAAATAGCAAAACATTGTCTAGAAACGGACCACACTATTTCAATCAAAAATACTAAATTACTAAATAAACTAAATAAAATAAACTAAATGCATGGGAATCATCTATCTATCTATCTATACTGTATTAATAAAATTCGAGTTTTGTCTGTATATTGCTCAGAATCATAAATTTTTAGGTTATTTTTACGTTTTATACATTAAAGAAGCCGAAACAAGTCTCATACCAATTTCTGTCTGTCTGCCTGTCTGTCTGTCTGTCTTCCGTCTGTCACGGCCCAAGAGCCATTTTACGCGGCCTTCTCCTGAAAAACGAGAGTACCTATCAAGATCCGAATCATTTTAATGTATTCACTGGATTGGCGAGAGTGTCTTTAGCTATTAAAATATGGCCTCACTACTTTGTAAATAAAACTACGGACGTTTAAAAACCCAATTTTGTGACATTTTTGTCAAGTTTTACCCCAATGTTTATCAACATAATCATCAATGAAATAGCGAACAGCTGTTCGGATCAAGATTATTTCTCTCTGGCTATCACTGATATGTTTACATTGAATGTTTGCAAATACCGCAATCATTTCCGATCACGTTTCAAAAGCAAATCCAAACCAAGTTGGATTAAAACCGTTTTTCTTTACATAACGGTATTAATTAATCGCAAGTGCAATAATGTGTAGGGTAACCGTAAATGAAAATAGAGATTCTTTGTGTATACAATTTTCTTGAGGTTTGATAACCGGGAAAAAGACCTTGAATCAGTGGCTGGGAAACTTACATTTTTTACACAAGCGTTACCAATAGCTTACATAAAAGGTTTCAACTCATTGTCGGCACTTTAATGGTGGTTGTGTAAAGTGTAAAGTGACAACTGCAGTGTTTGATTGTAACAGAGGTTTACGGATTATGCTCAAATCGCCTTTCCAATGTGTCTTCTCAACGCTATGTGCTGCTCGCTGGACCATACAGCAAATAGACCAATTGTCCATCTCTTGGGTTCGAAGGCTTATTCATAAGTTGGTAGCGCATATTACTCAGTGAAATTTCCAACCTGAATGTTAAGTGGCGAGGTTGAGGTATAGTATTTTAACTATATATCGTTTGGTTAGTTAGGTAAGGTTAACCTAACCTAACTAACCAAAAGATATATCGAATTAAACAATCTAATAATCAATATTACTCATTTGGTTGTTTGTGCCAACAGATATGGAAGTGTACCCCTCATAGATCTATTACGCATTTTTTTAACTTGAAACTGTCAGATACTGTATTTGTTTGTATATGATAGTTTGGCCAGCATATCTGAAAATATAACAACCAACTGCTGTTCTTTATATAGGAAGGTTTCAACTGACCACTATAAGATCCCCTTGCGTAGAACGGGCACACAGTATTATTGATAAAAATGGACAATTTAGTAAATACTGATTATGGTCAAATTCAAATAGTAACATTACTAAATTTATGCAATATTTTAACAAATATTTTGGTAGGCCTAATTTTACCTTAATGTTCTAATTGTACATAAACAGAATAATTTTATATTTTTAATTACACATATGTATGTTAGATTTATAAAATTTATTATTACAAACATAAACATAACCTTCAGCTTTGTGATGTCTCTGATGATGCCTCTGAAATTAATTAAATATTGGTGATATTGATAGTATTAATTTTATTCATTCAAATATATATCCTCCTTCTTGAAGATAGCATACAGTGGACTGAACTGGATTGAGTAACGGGACTGGACTATATTGAGTTATTGGAGTGACCTTGGTTGAGTTAGAGGAGTGAACTGGATTGAGATAGTGGAGTGGACTGGATTGTGAAAGTAGAGTGGACTGGAGTGAGAAAGTAAACTGAACAGGATTGAGAAAGTTGACTGGACTGTGACTGTAGTGAGTATGTGGAGTGAACTGGATTGGGATAGTACACTGAACTGGATTAAGAAAGTGGAGTGGACTTGAGTGAGTAACTGGACTGAACTGGATTGGGGAACTGGACCGAACTGGATTGAGTAGGTGGACAGAACTGGAGTGAGTATGTGGAGTGAACTGGATTGAGTAATTGGACTGAACTAGATTGAGAGAGTGGAGTGGACTGGATTGAGAAAGTGGACTGTTCTAGAGTGAGTAAGTTGACTGACCTGGATTGAGTAACTGGACTGAACTGGATTGAGTAGGTGGACTGGACTGGAGTGAGTATGTGGAGTGAACTGGATTGAGTTATTGGACTGAACTGGATTGAGAAAATGGAGTGGACTGGATTGGGAAAGTGGAGTCAATTGGATTGAGAAAGTAGACCGAACTGAAGTGTGAAAGTGAACTGGATTGAGTTAGTGGTTTGAACTGGATTGAGGAAGTAGAGTGGACTGGAGTGTGTAAGTGGACTGGATTTGAGTGAGTTCGTTGACTGAACTGGATTGAGAGAGTAGAGTGAACTCGATTAAGTTAGTGGACTGACTGGAGTGATTATGTGGAGTGAATTGGATTGAGTTAGTGGACTGAACTGGATTGAGAGAGTGGAGTGGACTGGAGTGAGTATGAGGGCTGAACTGGATTGAGTAAGTGGAGTGAACCGGAGTGAGTAACTGGACTGAACTGGATTGGGGAAATGGACTGAACTGGATTGAGTAGGTGGACTGGACTTGAGTGAGTATGTGGAGTGAACTGGATTGAGTTATCGGACTGAACTGGATTGAGAAAATGGAGTTGACTGGATTGGGAAAGTGGAATCGATTGGATTGAGAAAATAGACCGAACTGAAATGTGAAAGTGAACTGGATTGAGTTAGTGGTTTGAACTGGATTGAGGAAGTAGAGTGGACTGGAGTGAGTAAGTGGACTGGATTTGAGTGAGTTCGTTGACTGAACTGGATTGAGAGAGTAGAGTGAACTCGATTAAGTTAGTGGACTAGACTGGAGTGAGTATGTGGAGTGAATTGGATTGAGTTAGTGGACTGAACTGGATTGAGTTAATTGACTGAACTGGATTGAGAGAGTGGAGTGGACTAGAGTGAGTATGAGGGCTGAACTGGATTGAGTAAGTGGAGTGAACCGGAGTGAAAATTGGACTGCACTGGATTGAGAAAGTGGATTCAACTGGAGTGAGTGAAATGACTAGGTAGTATATGGAGTGAACTGGATTGAGTAAGTGGGCTGAACTGGATTGGTGGAGTGAACTTGATTGAGTTAGTGGACTGAACCGAATTGAGTTAGTTGATTGAACTGGAATGAGAAAGTGAAGTGCATAGGAGTGAGAAAGTGGACTGAACTGGATTGAGAAAGCGGACTGGACTGGAGTGAGTACGTGGACTGAACTGGATTCAGTTAGTCGATTGAACTGGATTGAGAAAGTGGAGTGGACTGGATTGAGATAGTGGACTGAACTGGATTGAGTAAGTGGACTGATTGGATTAAGAAAGTGGAGTGGATTGGACTGAGAAAGAGGACTGGACAAAATATATGTGTGTTGAAGTGGTAGTGAAACATATATTTTTCTATAGGGGCAATTCATATTTTGGTGAATATATGAAACCGCAAATTTTATCGTTTGTTCTGTCCGGTGCACTCTAGTGGTCGTGTTTTGTTTACAATTTGTTTTTCGTTATTTCAGTCATTTAAAACCCCGTCTAACCAAATAAAACTATATAATCATAAACAATAACTCATCCTCTAGTTATATAACCAAACAGTAAAGCACAGCAATTATGAAATTAGCTCTAAAATAATAGAAACAAAATTTCCTCGACACTATCCACCAGTGCCACCGGACATGAACTAGACACGAAAAACGAGCTTCAAAATTTACAATGGAATTTCTACTTGTGTTGGTTAGTCAATGATGAAACCAAATAAGTTTTAGGAACTACAGTAACGGAAAAGAACCAAAGCAGTCTCTACAATGCAGATTTGCCGAACCACGTGTGAGGCATCAGTTTACTTTCTCCGAACGCTGCTCGCGTGGATCAGCACGCTGAGGTCAAGATCAAGATTGTTGATCCGAAACCAGTTCCTCTGTTCCTCTACAGACAGAGGAACGTTAGACTTTTCTGTGACTTTCCCTGTCTGACCGCTGTTGACCTTTACCGGACAATTGGGCTTGTAGTTCAAATCCAGGAACAAACTCCAATGAAAATTGGAACACTAATGTCATTATCACTTTATGAATGAACAATACATTTAGACTGGTACAATGCTGTGCTGCACATTTGTATCGTGCTTTTTTCATGCGTTTAGAAACAGGGTGATTTTGTAAATATGTTGCTTTATTCGTTATGTTTATGAAACAATCTAAAACTACTTAATCTAACCCAGTGTATAATCGCCGCAGCGTACTGCAACTGCAAAGGAGGTCCTCTTCTTGAAAAGGCCAGAGAAGGATGGTGTAGACTGTAGAATGGACTTATATGCGTTGGGATTTTTTTTTCGA
This sequence comes from Macrosteles quadrilineatus, assembly GCF_028750875.1. Classification (NCBI taxonomy): domain Eukaryota; kingdom Metazoa; phylum Arthropoda; class Insecta; order Hemiptera; family Cicadellidae; genus Macrosteles; species Macrosteles quadrilineatus. The sequence goes on from NW_026542601.1 coordinate 52,601,244, forward strand.
TCTAATACCCACTGTTTATGCAGGACCATTTATACAAAATATAACTGGATCTAATTTCATTTCCAATAAACTGAAGGCTGTTTCATGTGTGATGGGTTTTTAAGGATAGATTTAAAGATGTTTACTATACTATTAGTGTATAGAAAAATCTCTCTATTTGGTTAAGAAGATAAAAGCAGAAAAAGAAAAATTAACCGGACAAAACTAACCTTAAAATGTCTTCAATTTACCCAGAAGCATGATAAATCCATGAGTATTTTCAATATGTGACAAATTGATATGAAAATGCAACAATACGTACAATTTGGCAATTACCATGCCACTTATTATATGATATTATTAACACTCTTCAGATACGCAGTATTTATCATACAAACTGTTTATTCGTCACCAAACACCGTTTGATAGCTCGTCCAGTGTCAAGCATGTAGGGGGAATATAAATATCGAGTTGGCTCCGGCATCCGTCTGTATGTATGTAAATGAGAATGCATTATAAGTGCTACCTACCCTACACACTCGAAGAAAATTACTTTTCAAGGTAAAATGCGTTTGCCTTTTCAGTACAGTAGAAGAATGCAATTTTGCTTGCCATATGGTGGAAAGTAAAGATTGTATGGGGACAGTGTTGATGGATGAGAATATATTAGTCCAGTAAAAAGGTGTTTTGAAGTGGAAAGTTTATAGGTAATTGTTTTTAAGGCTTAACTTTATGTTTTGGGGGTGCTGAACACAAATCTGAAGTTGTCCAACATTTATATAGACAAATATGAGAAAATTAAAAACATATATAAAAAATAATCAATCTTTATAGTCTAAGCAAACTAAAAAAAGACACAGGGATTGTTCAAATACTGCAAGAAAACGTGTTATGGCTTTATTTTGTAGTGTTGGGTGGGCAGAGTGACATACTAAAAGTTGGCCAAATCGGTGCACGGGAGAGCCCCTAAAATTACGATAAAAAACGGCGGCTTTTCCCAACATTGGACAAAAAAGTTTCGCGCTGATTACAATGACGAAATCCGTTCTTAAATATCATTTTTGTTTTGAAGATATATTTAAACGAAAACTCTTCCCCGTTTGACGATTCGAGCTGGACGATTTGGCTATGATGAATAGATCCTGCTAAAGAACCAGTTTATTTTAGGCAGAAACAAAGATATACAAGGTATATCATCTTATATTCATATTTGGGATTTGTATTTAGGAAAAATATGGGCTTATTTGAATTTCCATTTCATACCGCACAAAAGCTATCCATCCGAATGATAACCAACTATCACCAGAACATCTAGTCATGAATTATCAGGACATCTAGTCCTGATTTTGAGTAAAAAATAATAAAGAAATTGATTTTAAAATGATTATTTTATTATATCTGATCCTTATTTTAAACTTACAAGAATACTCACTTTCAACGTAATATTTTTTTACTTCGTAATTTAGACTTAGACAAAGGAGCAAAATAAACGTAATGCAACCTCCATGTACTTTGCAGCGTTTTCTTTAGAGGTTGTGTTTGAAATTTTGATCAAATAATAGTTTTATGTCTTTAACTACTCTTAAGCTTTATCAAGTTCGTATTGAACCACTAAATATTCTGTTTGAGTTAGCAAAAAACTTGTTGTTCTTGTGTTTTTAAAGTAGACAAGCATAATTAGTTACTTTTTGTTAATTTGTTCGTTGTTATTATATTGTTGTTGAAAATATTATTCAGATTGATATTTTACAGGTGAGTTGAAATGGGAACTACTCTTCAACAATGTAAGTGGACAACAATAAAAAAAACATTGCATGCGTGTCTAAATACTGTAGAATGTAACATTGGATACTTAATGTAACACACATTACCATAAAATTCAAATTTATGTGAGTAGTGAACCATGCCCTCGTGCCTGCACCCAGACTAACGAAAAGGAAGCGTGATCCATGCGCAGGCCCGAGGAGCGGCTCACAAAACTTTACTTAACAAATGAGAACCATGGATGGAGGTTCAAGAACAACACGCCATTTGAGAGAAACGAGCTGTAATTAACCATTTAAAAGAATAACACAACAATAATTAACAATAATACATGAATTAAATACTCTCAATTAAACTTTAAAAAATTTTGATACCACTCTGACCTACTCACTTACAAACATTAATTTAAAAAAATTCAAAATAGGCTAATTTCAGTCAAAGTAAATTTAATCAGTTTTAACCTTTTAAATTAACAAATTACAACAATGAAATATCTAATGACTCTTTTAATAAATTCATTTCATGGTAACTATAGAAAATTTAGGGGCCCCAAAATTGAAATTTAATAGAATATGTAAAAAAATTATAAAATCTAAAAAAATCAACAAGTAGCCTAGGCTAAAGAATTTAAAATTTAAAAGGAATAACAATTAATAGAGATCTGTGCACAAATTAACAAAATAACAATTAAAATCCCTCAGTCCATAGCGGTAACAATAAATTAGGTCTAAGTAACTTGCGGTAGGGCGTTCAGTTCAATGTTTCTGGGCAAGCAGCACCGGAGGGGGAAACGAGCATGACGGAAGAGGGGGGCCATGATCCAGGGGTGGCCAAGAGCAGTAGAATCCACTCCGTCAATGCTGATGCGGCTGCTACATGTTCCTCCTCACGGGCCCTGAGTAACAAACCCAGAAACACAGTAGTACCAGAAAGAGTTCAAGTCCATACCCGCAAAATTCACTGTCACACATTTCACTATTTTCACTGACTTCCAAAAATCCACAGATTAGGCCTAACATAATATTTTCAAAAAAATTATAAATTTTTAAAAGGTTTATCTCTCTTTAACAGCTCTTTATCAATATAAAACATTTCAAACAATAACAATATTTTAAACATAACAATTAACAGGTTAAACAGTACAAGAATGGTAACATTAATATTTGCGGTAAAACCGTCAGCAGGCCAGACAGGTATGTGACAGTGGTAAATTTCACCAATAGAGAGAAAATATTTAAATTGTCTGGTCCAAAGTGGCCAGAAGAACAAGTTAACAATAAACAATAGACATCTAAACACAGAAAAATACTTTAAAATTGACAAAAAACGTTCCATACAAAAATTTTAGGCCTAACGCAACGACTCATGTATTTTTGCTAATTTCTCCAAAAGTTGTGATCCGAATTTGTTCGGAATGGTCTTAAAAGCTGGGGGAAATGTTCCAGCAGCTTCTCCAGACCATCCCAAACCTTAACTCAAAGGCTGAAACCAGTGGCCTTCCGTGTTACCCAGTTCAAACCTGAATGGAGAATTGCCAAACTAAAAATTACTGTAACTTTCTTAAAACTTGAATAAAATGACTCAAACTTTCTGGGGAGCTTTAAGAGCAGTTAATTCAACTTAATTTAACTAGTTTGGCAAGGACAAAGCAAAATAAAAGACTTTAACAATACTTGACTGGGTAACACAAACTGAACATTTTACAAGACAAAACAACACTAAAAATAGTACGGGACACAGAAACAAAAGACTACCAGAAGTAGTAGCCTAAGACAATTACATTTACTGAGCAAAAATTGTAAGCCTAGGCCTACCACAAAACAGTCAGAAGGACCCAAAACTGACTTGGCAGTTTCTCTCAAATAGCGGCCTTCCAACAAACATTTCTCAGTCAATTCTAGGCCTAGCATTTCGGGCAAAGCCCTGAATTATACAAAACAACAGAGAAAAGGGAAACTAACTATCAAAAGGGTTCCACGACCCCAAGACTAGGTTCCAAACCTAGTGCAACCATGTGCACTAACCTAAGTATCAGAAAATAGTCCAAACTTACCCATCAAGCGCGCTGGGCGCTCTTAATTTACTGCATAGTAGAGAATATCTTCACACAAGTAAGAAAAAGGCAAAAATACAACGCAAACATACTACAAAATTAAGATGTAAGACGATGCAAAATTTATGCCGATGCAGCGCTAACGAAAGTCTCGGAGCCTCTGAATCGTCGGCGGTGGGAGTAATAAGAACAAAACCCACAGCCTTGTTCGGGGTCGTGGAGTGAGAAACACTGAACTAGCCTACTATAAAAAAAAAACACTTGAACCATTGATCATGAGTCGTGACATTCGCCCGGTGGAAATAGTCACGGCTCAACCTCCCTCCCCAAAAGAGGACACTCCTCTCCAAAAGGGACAAACAAACAAGCCTCTCCCCCACTTCCTGAAAAGAGATTGACCTGAAAGACAACTCAAGTGTCTGCGGTGGGGAACGCCAAGGGACTTCCAAACTGAGGGGAAAACTCACCCCCAGGGTTTGCTCTGGCCAGAGCTGGAAAATTTTGTGAGGGAAATTCCTCCGCAGAACACAGGGGACAGGAGAAGTGATCAGGTTCTCTGGCCCAGTGCACTTCCCACCCAGACACAAGAGGAAAGAAAATTGCCTACGGAAGAGTTCCGCGGAAGGGCTTGAGATGAGAAATGTGCGCCCTCCGGAACACTTTTCCAGTCCGCGGATCTCCAAGCTCCGCCGTGACAGGCGTCAAAAACCTCAGGATGCGGTGGGGACCTGACCACCGATGACACAACTTTGCAGCTCTCTTGTCCACAGCCGAACTGGCTGGATGAGCTTTACAAAACACCAAATCCCCCACCTGGAAAGGGTTGTCTACTCTACCATGATTGTGCTTCCTCCGGACCAATTCCCTAGCTCTGATCAAGTTTCTCCTGGCCGCTTGCCAAGTTGCCTTGACATCAGCCGCACCAGGAGGTGGCAGAAGGTCGCCAATTCCCCACACATTCGCTAACGGGTTGTTAGGCGGATAGCCTAGAAACAGCTCGAAAGGGACCGCCTTGTGACTCTCATGGTGAGCAGTATTGAAAGCAAACTGAAGCCAAGGGAGTTCCTGATCCCAGGTGGTCTGCTTGTCAGCATGGAAAGCTATGAGAGCGGAACGAAGATTGCGATTGAACCTTTCAGCATGAGAAGGCTGTGGATAGTAAGGGGAAGTAGTCACATGGCGGATTCCGTGCCCAAAGCACATTCTTTTGAACAGATGGGAAACAAACTGTGTTCCGTTGTCGGAAACAATGGTGGCGGGTATTCCAAAATGTTGGAAGAGGTGAGTTCGAAGTACCTGCACGGTGAGCTGTGCAGTGGCATTCCTTAAGGGAAAAAGCCAACAAAACTTGGAGAAGGCATCCACACAAACAAGTAGGAACTTATTTCCTGACTTGCTACGCGGGAGAGGCCCTACATAGTCAATGAAAACCTTCTCCAAAGGTCTTTCCGCCACCTCAGATGACAACAAACCAAACTTAGAGTTTTGAGCGGGCTTGCTCAGTGAGCACGTTTGACAAGAACGCACCCTAGCAGCAAGATCCCGATCCATACCCTTCCAGATGAACATTTCCCTAACCTTCGCAATGGTCTTGTGGATACCTAGATGCCCACCCACAGGAGAAGAATGAAAATACTCAAAGACCATAGGGATTAGAAGACTAGGCAGCACAACTTTAGGTTTACCTCGCTGCCGAGCGCGACAGCAAAGGGCACCCTGGGACAGAAAATATGGGGGGTGGGCTCCCCCATTTTGAAGCTCACCAATGATCTTTGCCAGCTCAGGATCCTTCAGCTGATGGGGAATGAAATCAGAAAAGGCGAGTGGAAACTCCAAGAGCACGGCACAACCCGGTTGCTCTTGGTCAGAAGGAGGATCGTCGGGTGAATGGTACATCCTAGATAGTGTGTCTGCAATCACATTCTGAGTGCCTCGAACGTGTTGCACTTGGAACTTAAGGGACGATATTTGGACAACCCAACGACCAATTTTCCCAAGCTGGCGTGGATGTGCGAGAAGCCACGAGAGTGCCTGGTTGTCGGTTTCCAATAAAAACTCTTTGTGCTCCAAAAAGCGTCTGAATTTATTGACTCCAAACACGACAGCCAAACACTCGAGTTCATACACCGAAGAGCTTTTCTTTTCGCAGGGACTCAAAGTGCGTGAGGCGTACGCAATTAGCTGCCTAACACCATCCACCTCTTGTGACAACACAGCCGCAATAGCGACGGAGGAAGCATCTGTTTGCAAGACAAAGTTTTGATTGAAATCCGGCATCGCCAAAACAGGGGGCTGCATGATAGCCTCCTTGAGAAGATCAAAAGACGTCTGCTGCGCTTCACCCCAGACAAACTTGGCGCCCTTCTTCCGAAGCTCATTGAGAGGAGCCGCCAATTCAGCAACATTGGGGATGAAGCGTCGGTAAAAACCTACCATGCCGATGAACCTAGCAATACCCTTGACATCTCTGGGAGGAGGAAACTCCCTGATAGCCTGGGTTCTAGCGGGGTCGATGCAGACGCCTCTATGAGAGATAAGATGACCAAGGAACGAAATTTCCGGCTTTGCAAAACTAACCTTGTCAGGATTCACGGTAAGGCCAGCCCTATTCAATCTACTCATGACTTCTTCAAGATGAATCAGGTGATCTTCGAAGCTCTCACTGTACACCAAGAGATCGTCGAGGTAATTGAACACAAACTTGAACTTGACATCATGAAAGATGGAATCAAGGAGTCTGGTGAGAGTCTGGGCCCCCACAGCAAGACCCATCGGAACTCTTGTGAACTGATACAAATTCCACGGAACGCAGAAAGCAGTGAGAGGTCGAGACTCAGGTTTCAAAGGAATCTGATGATAGGCCTGATTCAGATCAAAAACAGAAAAATACTTGGCCTTACCGAACCAATCAAACGCAGAATGCAAATCGGGGAGAGGCACAGAGTCGATTTCAATTTGCGCATTCAATTTGCGATAGTCCAAAACCATTCGGGACTTGCCATTGGGTTTTGGGACGAGAAAGGCTGGACTAGCGTAGCTCGAACGGGAAGGTTCAATGACACCATTTTCCAGAAGTTCGTCAATGATTTTTCTGAGAGTTTCCATTTTGGGTGGAGCTAATTTGTATGGGTGAGAGCGAACGGGACGGGTATCTGTTAGACGAATCTCATACTCTAACAGGTTAGTGACTCCAAGCTTTGGCGTCAGCACATCTGGGAAACGAGAACACAAGGTTCTGATGGCTTCAGCCTCGCAAGTAGTCAGATGCCCTAACGGATCAATTGTTGGCTTGCTGGGTATCTCAGGCTCGACTACCGCAGCACCACCACCAATTTCATCAGCAAAAGATATTAATACCCGCCTCGCAAATCGGAAAAAACACTGACCTCTGCCTAAATCCAAAATTAGGCCAGTGTGCTTGATAAAATCCGCTCCCAAAATGACAGGGAAACAAAGGTCCTTAGCCACCCAAAAACTCCAAACCCAAGAAAAATGTTCAATTTTGAACTTGAAACGGGCTTCATAGATGATGGGAAGGGGTGAATTTGACGCAGTCCAGCAGATAGGGGTTTTTCGCTCAACTTGCTTGATAAGCCCAGACGATTCAAGTTTTTCAAAAAGGGACAAGGAAATGAGGCAACGGGCTGACCCAGAATCCACTAGGGCCTTCTGCACCGTGGAACCTATGAAGATGTTGAGACGTGGGCAAGTTGAGCGCGCCGCTTTCACGCCCATGGTAGCAAGGCCCGCAATCCCCCGCAGCAGAGGCTCGGTCACAGGCACAACACTCCCAGAAGGGGAGGCAACAGAAACATTAACTGACTTTAATTTAGACTTTGACTTACTTGAAAAAACTTTCAAATTATTGCCCTTTACATTATCACCAACAACCTCACAGGAAGGATTGGGCAAATTTTCCTCCTGTGAGCAAACTAGTTTTTTGGACCATGTCCAAAATTTCCACCTTGACGGCAATGCCGCCGAATGTGACCTGGTTGCCCACAACCAAAACAAACGACAGGTTGCCTCTGCCACTGCGGCGGTTCAGGACCCAACCCCACGGGTGCTACGACAGCATGATGACCAGCTAGGGGAAGATGCCCCGCCGCTTGGTCTCTCTGAAAATCAGCGTCCTGGACAGATCTCGAAAGGATGGAAAGTCTGTCCAGATCCGCAAAAGATGAAGGCCGTGGTGCAAAAACCAGACGGGAGCGTTCCTCAGGCTTCAACCCCTGAAGCACAAAGTCAATGAGCTCAAGCTCACTGATCCCCAAACGCAAGACCCTTTCCACCGTGCGAATGTCCCCCACGTACTGGCTGAGAGACTCGGCTGGCTGCTGAGGACGAAAAACTCTCTCAACTTTCAGCTTCTCCATGACCCGACGGGGCATGAAAAGCTCCAAAACTTCTTTATGAAAAACATCAAAGGTGACGCCTCTGCGCAAACAATCAAGCAATCTGTCCCCCAACGGTTTCAGACAGTATGGAGCAATGAGTTCCATCAAAGTTGCGTCTGACATGCCAGGGTATTCACGCATGCGCAAAACACTCTCCAGAAAAAAACAAAGACCATTCACATCTAACCCGTCCACCGGCCGGAAACCACTCAGGACAGAGGCAAGGGGATGGGGAAGTTTGCCAAAGGAGTTAGAGATGGAAGGGGAACTATGAACTTGAGAAGGAAAGGGAGATGGGGACTGGACATTCAGCGTAGCCGCAGCCAAGGTGGACGTGTGAGAGGGGGACGGTGTGACATTTGCATTTGACATTTGAACACTTGCAGGCAACTGGAGCAGTGTACTTGGCGTAGGCGGAGCCTGGGGGGTACCCACTGAAGCCACAACTTCAACAACAGACTTTGGCACTTCGTTGAAATTTCCGAAGAACGGTTGTCTTCAAAAATTTCAACTTTCTCTTTGACAGACTTTCCTGCCTTAATACTCTCCAAAATACCTTCCAGCTCAAGGATTCTGGCCTCCACCCAACTCTTGTCTTCATCCTGGATTTCAGGTTGCCCTGAAACCAAGAGCAGACGCTTACGCCAGTGCGTCAGCTGTGTGATAGCCGAACCCTTAGCTGAGCCCATAGGCAAACTACTCCAACTATCAATTTCCCCACTTAGCTCTTCCATCCTCTCTTTACATGCCTCCAGTTCCTCATCCAAACTGAGAGACTCAACCCAAGCTTGAGGCATGCTAGCAATTTGTCTGAACTGTGTACGCAAAGTGCGTACATCAGTTCCAGGAGTCTCCCCCCGGGACCGCACCTCGTACACCAGCTCCGGCTTCCTCAAATATTCCGGCACAATTGACGCCATACCGAGTCTCAACCAGCACTTGACTCAAAACAACAGCCAACAAAATTTTTTCACAAAACCAACACAGAAATTTAATTCCTAAGGCTTCTGGACGTTGATGCCTGCGCACCTGATGGGGCCCAAAAGAAGAACCTGCCCATTCATACCGCAAGTACCGCAAGAAAAAACAACAACAAATGACCCACGAACGTACACACACACAAACATACACCGATACATACACTAGACAACACCTAACACTTGTGTGATGGGGTGTACACACAAACCTTTTTTTTTTTTTTTTTTGACACATGACCATGCTTTTGACACTCTTGCTCCCGAAGGATGCAAGTCATTACCACCGATTCCACCCGGTGCCTCGGCCAAAGGGCGAGCTCCTAATAAAATGTGTTTACGCCCCACCACAACACAACAAGGCCCTTTTCCAAAACTGCCAGGCCAGACATTTCCAAGAAACCAATCCATCCACGGCTCTTCAAACAAAACAAAAAATAGAACGTGGACAGTGATCGCATCCCTAAGTATCCGAGTCGTGAAACCAAGTTTCACGACAAGGCACCCAAGACGCAACCCACTAACCACGCTCTGCTACCAGATGAACCATGCCCTCGTGCCTGCACCCAGACTAACGAAAAGGAAGCGTGATCCATGCGCAGGCCCGAGGAGCGGCTCACAAAACTTTACTTAACAAATGAGAACCATGGATGGAGGTTCAAGAACAACACGCCATTTGAGAGAAACGAGCTGTAATTAACCATTTAAAAGAATAACACAACAATAATTAACAATAATACATGAATTAAATACTCTCAATTAAACTTTAAAAAATTTTGATACCACTCTGACCTACTCACTTACAAACATTAATTTAAAAAAATTCAAAATAGGCTAATTTCAGTCAAAGTAAATTTAATCAGTTTTAACCTTTTAAATTAACAAATTACAACAATGAAATATCTAATGACTCTTTTAATAAATTCATTTCATGGTAAGTATAGAAAATTTAGGGGCCCCAAAATTGAAATTTAATAGAATATGTAAAAAAATTATAAAATCTAAAAAAATCAACAAGTAGCCTAGGCTAAAGAATTTAAAATTTAAAAGGAATAACAATTAATAGAGATCTGTGCACAAATTAACAAAATAACAATTAAAATCCCTCAGTCCATAGCGGTAACAATAAATTAGGTCTAAGTAACTTGCGGTAGGGCGTTCAGTTCAATGTTTCTGGGCAAGCAGCACCGGAGGGGGAAACGAGCATGACGGAAGAGGGGGGCCATGATCCAGGGGTGGCCAAGAGCAGTAGAATCCACTCCGTCAATGCTGATGCGGCTGCTACATGTTCCTCCTCACGGGCCCTGAGTAACAAACCCAGAAACACAGTAGTACCAGAAAGAGTTCAAGTCCATACCCGCAAAATTCACTGTCACACATTTCACTATTTTCACTGACTTCCAAAAATCCACAGATTAGGCCTAACATAATATTTTCAAAAAAATTATAAATTTTTAAAAGGTTTATCTCTCTTTAACAGCTCTTTATCAATATAAAACATTTCAAACAATAACAATATTTTAAACATAACAATTAACAGGTTAAACAGTACAAGAATGGTAACATTAATATTTGCGGTAAAACCGTCAGCAGGCCAGACAGGTATGTGACAGTGGTAAATTTCACCAATAGAGAGAAAATATTTAAATTGTCTGGTCCAAAGTGGCCAGAAGAACAAGTTAACAATAAACAATAGACATCTAAACACAGAAAAATACTTTAAAATTGACAAAAAACGTTCCATACAAAAATTTTAGGCCTAACGCAACGACTCATGTATTTTTGCTAATTTCTCCAAAAGTTGTGATCCGAATTTGTTCGGAATGGTCTTAAAAGCTGGGGGAAATGTTCCAGCAGCTTCTCCAGACCATCCCAAACCTTAACTCAAAGGCTGAAACCAGTGGCCTTCCGTGTTACCCAGTTCAAACCTGAATGGAGAATTGCCAAACTAAAAATTACTGTAACTTTCTTAAAACTTGAATAAAATGACTCAAACTTTCTGGGGAGCTTTAAGAGCAGTTAATTCAACTTAATTTAACTAGTTTGGCAAGGACAAAGCAAAATAAAAGACTTTAACAATACTTGACTGGGTAACACAAACTGAACATTTTACAAGACAAAACAACACTAAAAATAGTACGGGACACAGAAACAAAAGACTACCAGAAGTAGTAGCCTAAGACAATTACATTTACTGAGCAAAAATTGTAAGCCTAGGCCTACCACAAAACAGTCAGAAGGACCCAAAACTGACTTGGCAGTTTCTCTCAAATAGCGGCCTTCCAACAAACATTTCTCAGTCAATTCTAGGCCTAGCATTTCGGGCAAAGCCCTGAATTATACAAAACAACAGAGAAAAGGGAAACTAACTATCAAAAGGGTTCCACGACCCCAAGACTAGGTTCCAAACCTAGTGCAACCATGTGCACTAACCTAAGTATCAGAAAATAGTCCAAACTTACCCATCAAGCGCGCTGGGCGCTCTTAATTTACTGCATAGTAGAGAATATCTTCACACAAGTAAGAAAAAGGCAAAAATACAACGCAAACATACTACAAAATTAAGATGTAAGACGATGCAAAATTTATGCCGATGCAGCGCTAACGAAAGTCTCGGAGCCTCTGAATCGTCGGCGGTGGGAGTAATAAGAACAAAACCCACAGCCTTGTTCGGGGTCGTGGAGTGAGAAACACTGAACTAGCCTACTATAAAAAAAACACACTTGAACCATTGATCATGAGTCGTGACATTCGCCCGGTGGAAATAGTCACGGCTCAGTAGAATATATGACTATTTATAGGCAATGGTTAAATGCTAGTATTTTTCACAAAATCGGATATTTTTGTATTGCAATTAACATTAATGAAGTTTTACATTTTTATTTAACCGATAAAATTGTATTAAATCTTCTTATGAAGGATCTTGAATGAGTAATTGGAATACAATACATATAGATTGGGACACTACAAAGTACTGTGGTTTAAATTTTAGAAATACATAGCACACATTATACTGTTATCAAACATTAGTGTAATATGCTAGTTTACATTATAATAGTATTATTTGATGAAATTGTAGTTGAATTACTTGGATGAAACTGAAATATGTTGCTACAGTGTAGGACCAGTGTTGGACTGGTTTATGTGAAGTCTTGAGTAATTTGTTACTCTGTGGATTTGCCAGTCATGTAATAACTCGAGAGTAGTTCAATTACTCTATGTACAGTGGTATGCCAACCTTCGTTGTCTTATTTACTAAACCTCCAACTATTTGTGGTGTTTGGCAAGTTCTTATGAACCTATCTTTCAACCAAACATCGTCTTAACCGGACTTTATAAAACAATCTTCCTTTTAACTGACTATGGAGTCTTATCAGGGAGAGGGTCGCCATCATTGAAATTTGAAGGAACCTAACCATACATAACTTAAAATTTAGCATGGGGCAAATTCTAACAGTGGTGGAACTTACCAGGAATTGCCATGCTTAGTAACATATGATTTTGACCGGTAGTTATCGTTATCAAAGAAATATGCGTATATATTTTCTGAACTAAACTAAGTATATGACTCCTACTGATATGTTTTACGAATTTCTGAATCAAAACTCCAATCTTTTCACTCAAATTTAGTACTAATATTTACGCTGTCCACGACAGTTTTGTATTTTGCTAAAATCTATTGGGTATAATCGACGTCACTTAACTATAATTGACTAATTAATTGGAGTAACAATTACAGTTAATTGTCCTACAAGGTGTTAAGATAAATGTTTAAACGTGTGCCAATGATTCTGCACCCACTTGTTTGCTTTCTGGGACGGACGCATATGATTAGCTGTGGCGGACTTTGCATTTGGTTGTAGGTTATTACGCATATCTATTATCCATCTAACAGAGAAACTGTTTTGGAGTATATATTACATAGTATTCCATTCGAATTGTTCGTTCTAGTGAGTCGTATTCGAGATTTATTTGGTTTTATAATGTTAAAACAATGTTGTTGCTTTTCGCACGTACATAAAACATTCGAGTGCCATTATGGGTAAGGTTAGGTTCCCTTAACCACTTATTATATGTACTTTAATGTTTTGGATGTTTTATAACAAATAAAAAAGTTTAACTAATTTTGTCTAGAGTAATGTCGTACTTTAGTCCAAGTATTTATGTATTTCAAATGTTAAAGTTATTGCAGGCGATACTTTGTAGAGTTTAGTTAAAAATAATCATCAACTCCTTCTATTTATTCTTGTTGCCGTTGTTAGTATATTTCATTACATTAAAAGATTAAAATATCCACTGTAATAGAATTTGGTTCACGATGTTTGCCATACAGTAACACATGCACTATTCATATCTATTCAGTAACCGTAAATATCGTGAAGTGTTTTTAATCAATTTCTTGAACTTAAGACTTTTTACTACATTTGTTCTTTAAACAACCCGCTTGTCATGATGGTGGATAAGCATTAACTCATCCGGGTGGCAAAGAGCAAAGGTGAGTTTTGCGGAAAGTTTCTATTACTGAACGTAAAGAGAGGCTCGACTGATAATGATGACCTCTTCTATTATCAACGGCCTTGTGGCCTCCTTATCACTGCCCCCAGCAGGATTTACCCTTGGAAAAAACATGTCTATCTGCCGAAGCCGATGAGTAATAGTTTAAAATTAATTTTACTAAACCTAGTAACGATTTTATTGAGCTTACTTTTGGAGGTATTGTGTAACAAAAAAAATACCCAAGGCGTTGCAAAACAATAATATTCGTGGACAGGGGTCATGGATATACTAAAATGTAAATTTAAAAGATCTTTTTATCCGCAGTACAATATTTCTTTTGAAACTCAGTGTACAGGTATTCAATAATAAGTACTTAGTAGGGTACTGTTCAAATTCGAAACAACTATTTGAACAAAGACAGGAAAAAGGTTATCGTCTCATGTGCTTATCTCCAGTCTGGCCTTTACAGCATTTCGCTGTGTTTGGTAAACGCATAGTCATGGTTTTTGCCTTACTTTGTGATTCATAGACATTTTGCCTAATCTTGCTGACCCATCAAGTGAATGACATTCTTGCTGACAAATATTTGACTGTACATTAGCCTCATTCAAATCGGCTACCTTTCAAAAAGACATCCCTTTAAACCGGTCACGTTTTATCAGATATAATTTTAACCGGTTGTGATCGCTAGGATGGAAGCTGAGGACGTTTTTCTAAACTAAAACTTTAATGACTCATGCACTTCTGTCATACGATACCTTTGCATTTAATCTGTAAACTATAGTTCCAGAGCACATCGGTTTATCCGGTCAGAGTTCAGTCTTGAGTTGGCCGGATAAGGGAGGTGACTGTACAAAACAAACAGCAGGAGTAATGAGTTTTCAATTGTTTAGTTTAAAAATGTGAACTATTGGTCAATACTTTGTCTTTAATCATTATTTCATTTCTATTTAGTATTTTTTCTATTGATACGAACTTGTCCAAGGAATTCTTTCTCTTGATTACTTATAAGAATAAACTTTTAAATTAATGAGAAACAAATTATATTAAAGAAAGGAATTCACACTTTTATTTTGATCACACAAACATAGACATGAATACAGCTTAATATAAAAAGTAAAACATATGATATTGAAACAATGTACATTTAAACAGTTCAGAGGCAAAATTGTCAATGTTCCAATACTCCCTTCACAATTTTGAAACTAAATGTCACAAAGTCCAATGTTTACTTTAAGCTGTGTAAACCTTACTCGATTGAGAGGTTTAGTAAGGATGTCGGCAAGTTGATATGTTGTAGATACATGTTCAACATCAACAAGTCCTTCCAAGAATCTTTCTCTGACGAAGTAATACTTAACTTCCCAGGACACGAGCTCCTTCTGGTTTATCCACCAAAATCCAAGTTTTATTTTCATGAATGGATTTTATTTCATCGCCCATAGCAGCCTTCCAGTCAGATGCATCATACAACACCATTGCTTCCTTGTAAGACCTTGGAAACATCTGTCTTTCTGATTGAACCAGCATCAGATCAAAATTTCCACTGCTCATCCAACTTGGTACATTTTTCACTCGTTTTCCTTGTCGCAACACGTCTTTTGTGGTTTCATTTTTAGACAATACAACACACTCGACTTGCTCACCTCCCTCCAAAACAGTAGGAGTTGCCACTTCATCAGTTTCCACTTCCGTGGTTTCATTTTGAGACAATACATCACACTGCTCACCTCCCCCCAAAACAATAGGAGGTGCCGCTTTGTCAGTTTCCACTTCTGTTGTTTTTGAAGTGATGTCAAAATGAACTACATCGCTCGAAAATGGCTCATTATCAGGAGCAGTACTTCCTTGGGATATCTCAGATTGAAATATAACATCATGGCTAATAACAGTTTGTCGTTTGCTTGGTACATACACTCTGTATCCATCTCTCAGACCATGATACCCAACAAAGATTCCATCAATGCTTTTAGCATCCCACTTTTTCCGCTTTTGCTTCGGCTGATGTACAAAGCAGTTAGTTCCAAATACTCTGAGGTGTTGCAGACCTGGAACACTCTTACCCGACCACAATTGCAGTGGTGATTTGCCATCTACAGGACTTGGTCCTGTAAGATTAAGGAGGTAAACTGCAGTATTACAAGCCTCACCCCAAAGAAACTTCGGTAAGCCTTTCCTCTGAAGCATAGAACGAGCAGACTCCACAATCGTTCGATTATCCCTCTCAACAGAACCATTCTGTTCAGGGCAGTAGGGAGAAGTTGTACGTATACCATACCGGTACTTAATACCATACTCCTGAATGATTCTCGTAGTTTCCTTTGATAGGAATTCAGACCCGTTATCAAAAAACATTTCTTTTATGATCTTTCCACCTTGTTTTGCTTCTGCAAGAAAGATGCGCATACAATCAGCTACTTCACTTTTATTCTTTATGAAAAATACTTGGCGATACTTACTGTAGTAGTCTTTAAACAATACAAAATAGTGGTTACCTCCAAGAGAAGTGACCTCCATAGGTCCGCAGACATCTGTACTGATCAGTTCACCAACCACCTCAGGACAAGTTGGACGAGAATGAAATGAACCACGATGAGATTTACCAAGAACACATCCATTACACAGACCCATGTCTCCAGTCACATTAATTCCATTCATCTTCAAAACTTGTTTAACATGGCGTTGATTCTGATGACCTAGCCGTTCGTGCCATAGCTGTAAAGAATCTTTCTTACATGTAAATTGTACAGTGGGTTGTATAGGACAAATAGCACGCATGTTAAGAAAATATAAATCCCCATGCCAACGTCCAGTCAATGTAACAATACAATTTAGGGTAAATTTACATCCAAGATTGTCAGCAGAAAACACATGGTTCTTCTTCGCTGCCTTGCTGACTGACAACAGATGAGCTCTAGAATTAGGTACATACAAAACGTTTTCTACAGTCGTTTGAATTAGCTCCTTACCAACTTTAGTTTCAACAACAATGATCCCAGATCCCTCGGCATAACACTTTTTATCAGAAGCATTATCACTGAAGCCAGACATAAGTTGTGGTTCTGAAAATTGTGAATACTCTGTAAAATAATCTTTACACCACGTTACATGATGAGTAGCACCACAATTCGCAATCCAAACGTCCCGATTTGCAAAAGTTAACTCATTCCCGCTCATAAAACTATGTTTTGCAGACACATCCTTCTTATCAGATGTAGACTTCTTTTTAAGTGGACAATCAGGAACCTTATGCCCTTTTTGTTTACACTTAAAACAAAATATCTTAGTTACCTGCTTTTGATTCTGATTACTCTGCCCTTGTTTTTCTGTTTTAACCCTTGTACCCATGGGTTTTGAAACATATAAAGCAGTTTTAAGTAACTCCACGTTATCACGCTGCTCTATAGTGCGAAGCTTTTCAACTAGTGTTTTAATTGTTCTATCCTTAGATGGCATAGCTTCCCATACATTTCTAAATTCACGAAAGCTTGGCCCCAAAGTAGATAAAATTCTTGCAATTAAAACTCTATCACTAAGCTTTGATTCCTTTTGTTTCTCAAGTGCATCATTTAACTCGGCAAAATGTTTTTGAAGCTTTGCAACATGGGTAGCTATGTCCTCATTAGGATCCCGATCCCACCTAAAGAACTCTTCTAGCAAACGATCTAGCCTTTGTTCACTAGACTGTTCATACACAGATATTAAACAATCCCAAACTTCTTTAGAAGTCGAGCAAGTCAAAACCAGTGTAGATGGTTCATCGCCTAAAGATGACATAAGGTATAACATAGCAGAAGCATCTTTTCTGTCCCAATCTGCAATAGCATTTTGCTCAGATCCAGAGATGTTAGTAATAGGTCTTACTTCAGATCCCATTATGAAACTCAACAAGCCTTGTTGTCTTAACAACAACTGGATAAGCATCTTCCATTTAGTCCAATTACTTGCACCCAAAAGTTTCTCTATACATATCTTTTCATTTGAATTTGCCATAATGTCTAACCAATTTTATACTTGTTCCAAGAAAAAAAAAAAATCAACAGTTACATTGGCAAATCAATGAAGAAAAATATTATATAGCTTCTTTAAAAGTAATTTAAAAAAAAATACGTTGTTTGTAGAATAGCCCATAACCTATTGATACGTACTTGTCCAAGGCATTCTTTCTCTTGATTACTTATAAGAATAAACTTTTAAATTAATGAGAAACAAAATTATATTAAAGAAAGGAATTCACACTTTTATTTTGATCACACAAACATAGACATGAACACAGCTTAATATAAAAAGTAAAACATATGATATTGAAACAATGTACATTTAAACAGTTCAGAGGCAAAATTGTCAATGTTCCAATATTTTCACAGACAGGGGTACTGTAAAATGAGTTATAGAACACACTGGGTTTTGCGGCGGAATATTTATCCGGTCAGACCTTCATGAGGCGACCGGAATGTTTAAACTTACAGGTGAAATAACATTCCTTTACCAAACAGTTGAGCTTTACGTCTTGTTCCCAACTCAAGTAATAGCCAACGTCGTACACCGCTCCCGCCAGCTGGGGTCTCCGTTAAAACCGCGGTAATTAACTCACTTTCCCGCCAAAAATAACAAGATTAACGAGCGTAGGAAACGGCTGCAAATAATCCTGGTAACTTGTAACCCACGCCAGAAGACGTTATGACGAAATTTCGGATTGAGAGACAAAATTGAGATTTTATAGTACGTGATTGTCGTCTCACCTGAAATTCTGTCACACCTTAAATTTGTCCAGATAGCTTAGCCTACAATGAGATAGTCCAGGGCTCTAACGTGTTTGTTAATTAATTATCGTTTCGAGTTTATTGGCTCAGAATATTAATTACAACAATAATGCTTACAATGTTAAGCTTACCTTCAACAAGTGCTCATCATAGCCACTCGAAAAATATGTGAAGTTAAATTTAGAATTGTGAATAACCTATCGACATGTGAATAAGCCTAATTAATTAGAAACTGAACTAAAACGTGATTCGGTCGTTATACTTGGTAATCACCAAAGTAAACGTGTCGGGAAAATTAGACTCGGTCGATCACCAGAGTCGATACGGGGTTTTTAAACCAAATTTACGTAGGACGGTCCGGGGTAACGGGGTAAGCCGTACGTAAACCGTTCCGGCAACTTAACTGATTTCCGAAGCTGGTTTAAGACAAAAGGTAGTGTGCTCGTACGTGAAAAAGCGTGCGGGGTGCGCGCGACTGCGGCACAGTAAAATAAAAATAATAAAACTTCTCTAAAAATGAGATTAAACAAAATAAATTCGGTGGCACACTAACCTGATGACTTATGATTCTACCAGGAACGGGGGAAATCTTTAATTGACCAGAATTTAGGAGGTTATAGACTGTTGGATTGTCTCCAAACAGCAAGCGTACTGACGGTTCGGTAGCGGGTGGACGACTGATCATGAGGTCCGCTCTTCTGGTCCTTCTTCGCCATCGCCCCTGGCGGCGGGGTAGGTAACTAGCGTCATCCCCTCTACGATGACGTAGGACCCTTGTCCCTACGATGCCGCTGACAACGCGGGCGCGGCTTACCCCGAACGTAGAAAATTATAATATTTAAAATGAACTTTTTAAAAATCGGGTTTTTACCCCTTGACGGGTTTTGGGTCGTTACACCCCCTTCTTACATCGCAGAGAAAAAAAGAAAAACGGAAAAAAGAAAAAAAAAGAATACCCAAACCTAGGGTATTGTCGGCATCTGCCGCGAAGCTCACTCGAGCGTAAACATAACAAAATTGAGACTCGTCTTAAAATGGGCACGTCGCCTCAATATATGTCCTTCATCGTACGCAGTTTCTTCGTCCGGACTCGGAAAAACGTTCCATCTCCCCTGAACACCTTCATCCTCTGATTTTTCCTTCGCCGCCTCGTGTCTTCCAACGGCAAATTGGACAGGAGGTCGCGCACCTCCTGTGGCACTGGCCGGCTAGTCGACGCGGTGGCGATCAGGGCGTGACGTGCATCGGCGGGAGCATTGCGACGGTCGGCTGGGGATACCTCCACCAGCGCGGCCGTTGCAACCGCGGGTCGACGGGGTGGTTCCTCTTCCTCCTCGCCTTCCAAGTCGGATGTGTCCAGGATTATAACGTCGTCGTCAGCTGCTACAGACGCTTCGGCGAACTCTGTCGGCTGGGTTAATGACTCTTCCCCCTCCCTCGGGGCGGAGGGTCCGGCGGTTGCCTCAGATGGTGTGGCTGGTCCCGGTACCCTGACGAGGCCTGCATCCTCTCCACCCACGGTTTTCACCAGTGGGGGAAAGAAAGGTGAGACGGTCGTCCACGATGGCGCGTTAATAGCCTCTTCTAGCTCCTGGAGCAGCGGGTCGTGGTCGGTGAAGGGACCGAGGACCACGTCGTCCTTTGGAGAACTCAAAACAATCCGGGGTGGCTGGACGGGCGGTGGCGTGCCGGCGAACCGGTTGTCCCTCCTGGGGTCTTCTGGCTCCAACATCCCGTAGTCTTCATTGTCGAACCGCTGACGGATGAGGACCCGGAAAACGGTCTTCCGGGCAACGAGTGGGCAAAAACTACGGTTGAAGTTCCGACCACGGGCCACCCAATCCGAGAAAACGCAAACGTAGATCCCGCAAGAATTGTCGTCTATCTGGCGGGGAAGCGATTCGGGTGTCCCTAACAGACGCCATTCGGTCGACACGAACTCACGCTGGTGGTCATGAGCATGAGTCCGGAATAACTCCAGGACCCAGCGCATCTCGCCATCGAGGTTTGTGTCGGCCGAATCGTAGGCCAGGATGAGTCTATCTTTGGGCCGGGCGATAATCAGCGACCAATGACCAACGTCGCTGATGTGAGTCAACAAAAGCGGAACCAGGACGATGTCGCGGCAAAAAAGATCGGTTCGTCCCAGTTCATTCTGAACGGCGTCATAGCCCCCACCCAAAAAGGCAGCACGGAACCGGACTCGCAACGCGAAAACGGAGGCCATGCCGAATAGCGTGCTGCGCCGCTCAACGATGCGGAGGAACGCATCGATAACCCCCTCCGAGATCAGCTCGTTTGGGTAGAGGGTCGTCAACTCATCCGTGGCGACTGGGATGTTCGGACGTAGGGCGAATGCGTACATGGTTCAAGCGGGAAATTCGTGTACAAAACGGAGAACGATGGAACGGGAGAACGATGACGGTGAAGGGTGAACGGTGTCGGGGTCGGGTAAGAAAAATCAGAAAATTGTGTGTCAATAGAAAGCGGAAAGCATGCAATTACTACAGCGGAGAAAATCAAGCTTATCGTGCACTAGCTAAAAAGGCAGAAGCAGTCTAAAGTGATAGCGGGTGATCTCAACCTGAAAGCAAACATGCATCGTCAACTCTAAGCTAATGAACTGCACCCGCCACCATATGACCCACCTAAGGAAGGGAAACACATAGTAACCTTAAAGTATCGCGCGCTCTACCTTCATATCGTGACACGCGGCGCATGCCGGCACGAGTGGCGAACGGTAATCAAATGTCCGTGGACCCACCAGTAAGCCACCTCGCGCGTCGCTCTCGTATTTCGCGTGCTAGCGCTCGACGAACGGCTTTAGATCCTTCGCATGTACTGTCACGTATGCACGGCTCGAGGGGTCGGAAACGGAGTATAGATTCGCCCCAATACGTCCTCGTATTGTACATGGCCCTCGGAATTTCGGTGCCAACTTGCCTACGACGGAATCAGCGGCCGAGGAGAGCGTGCGCATTCTGCGTAGCACCACGTCACCTACGTTAAAATTTGCGGGCCTGCGTCGTAGGTTGTAGTAGTTGGCCTGTCGCCGGAAAGCAGCCTCCAGATTCTTACGGCATTTGTCGTAGATATGGCGGAACCGCGCTTGACGCTGGTCGTGGATATCCTCCAACGACTCGTCGACGGACGCTTCGGCTAGACCCAGGTGGGAATCTGCCAGGGCTCGCGGTGGGCGCAGCTGTCTGCCCAGTAATAGGACCGCCGGAGAGTAACCCGTTGAGTCATGAATCGCGGAGTTCAACGCGAACTGGAACTCAGGCAGATGCGTGTCCCAAGTGCGATGGTCTTCGCCCACGTACTGTGACACCATGGTCTTGATCACGCGATTCTGGCGCTCGATGGGGTTCGACTGAGGAGAGTAAGGCGCCGTGTTGCGAAATTCGATGCGCCAATCCTCAGCCAAGTCTCTAAACACTTTCGACACAAACTGGACCCCGTTATCGCAAAGTAAGACTTCTGGAGACCCGTATCGTAGGAGAATTCGCTCCCTAAACTTGGACGCTACGTTCTTAGCGGTAGCTGATCTGATAGGGCACATCTCCGTCCACTTGCTAAATACGTCTTGGAAAGCCAGAATAAATGTGTTTCCGCTCTTCGAACGAGGCAGCGGGCCCATCAAGTCGGTGGAAATAACATGCCACGGGCCCTTAGGGTTACGGTAATACATCTGTCCGGCCGGCTTATCCTGAGGGACCTTGTATGCTTGACACTTTCGGCAGGAACGTACGTATGCCTTGACGGATTTCCTCCAGCCAGGCCAAAAATATCTCTCGTTCACACGCGCCAAGGTTTTCTTGACCCCGAGATGACCGGCTATCGCCAGGTCGTGGGTCTCGCGCAGAACTTCGGCCTGCAGGTCCTCTGGAACGCATAACTTCCAGCTCAATTCCCCGTTGCTCTTATTGGTCTTAGTTTTGTAAAGTTTGTCCCCTCGAACGTTGTAATGCCGGTACTTTGTAGGGTTCGCCCTAACTTTACTCGACAGGACGGCTACCCAGTCGTCACGTGAAGAGGGTGCGGTGTCGCTAGAGGCTTCCGTACCGCCTCGACCTTCGGCTGACGTGACGTTCACGTCGGGGGTTACCGGGACGTTCGGTTGACGGGATAAGGCATCAGCAACACGGTTAAGGGTCCCTTTGCGGTACTTAACTTCAAAGTCGTGTTGCTGTAACTCCATTATCCAGCGCGCTAGCCGTCCGGTTGGCTCGGGATGTCGTAACAACCATTTGAGAGCCACGTGATCGGTGACGGCTACGAACCGGTAACCTTCAAGGTACGGCCTAAACTTCTTCGCTGCCCATACGAGTGCCAGGCACTCTTTCTCGGTCGTAGAGTAGTTCTTCTCCTGATTAGTGAGAAGACGACTCGCATACGCTACTACAGCTTCCTTCCCGTCGTTGTCCTGAGTGAGCGCCGCGCCTAGACCATAATCGGAAGCGTCAACTTGCAAGACGAATGTTTTTGAGAAATCGGGGCACGCAAGTATCGGTGCGGTAACGAGCTTGTCTTTCAGAGATTCAAAAGCCCGCTCCTGCTCTGTGTCCCAATTCCACTTACAATCTTTGCGTAAAAGTTGAGTCAAAGGTCGAGAAGTGGCGGCAAAATCACGGACGAAACGTCTATACCAGGAGGCTAAACCAAGGAAGCTCCGCAGGGTTTTGACGTTGATAGGTCGGGGGAAGTGTTTGATGGCAGCTACCTTCTCGGGATCGGTGCCTATGCCCTGATCATTCACTATATGTCCGAGGTATCGTAGTTCCGTCTTACAGAAGTTGCATTTCTCCGGGTTTAGTCGTAATCCGGCGTTTCTTAGCCTACCGAATACCTCCTGTAACAAGTCAAGGTGTTTGTCGAATGTAGTAGACACCAGAACTAAATCGTCGAGGTAGGCGAACGCGTAGGGCTCAAGTTCCGGGCCTATCACTCGGTCTAGGAGTCGTTGGAACGTAGCACCAGCGGAATGGAGGCCAAACGGCATCACGGTGAACTGGTAAACACCAAGTCCAGGCACGGTAAAAGCAGTGATTGGCCTACTATTCTCCGAGAGAGGAACTTGCCAATAGCCCTGCTTCAAGTCGAGTGTGCTGATAAACTTTGCCGTCCTCAATTTCTCCAAGATAAAATTTATTCGGGGCAAAGGATATGCGTCACGCACCGAGGCTTCGTTAACTCGTCGCAAATCTACACAAGGTCGCAGCCCGCCGGAAGATTTCTTAACCATCACGATGTTAGAGCTCCAGGGGCTATTCGCAGGCTCGATAACCCCATCCTCAAGCATGGTTTCGACTTCTTTCTTAATAATATCCTGCATTGCCGGATTACGTGGGTACGATCGCTGTTTTACCGGTTCGGCACCCTCCTTAAGAGTTATCACGTGCTCTATAAGGTGGGTTTTGCCGCTGACCTTATCGAAGAGCGCGAGTTCGTTAGCTAGAAACGTCTTTAGTCGCACGCTCTGATCAACCGACAGCCTACTCACTGCAGCTACGTCTTCGGTGGGTCCGGAACATTCTCCAGGACCTCGTCCTACAGTGAGTTCAAATCGCACCAAGCCGAGGTCGTTAACTTGCGATATTCCTAAGACTAAATCGCAAGTCAATCCCGTCACATGCAACGCGTCCCATTCGTATTCGAGTCCGCCGAATAATCCGCGAACTCGGTATCCAGTCGTGATGTGAGACAGCATGCCATTCGCCATTCTTATATCGACATCGCTGTCTATAGGCGGGACCCCTCGGGATTGTAAAAACGTTGCGAGACGGTCACCAATGAGGCTGACCATAGCGCCGGTATCCACGAGTGCCCTAAACGGTCGACTGAAAATTTCTACGGTTACGAAGGGTCTTGTATCGAGGGAAACAACATCGTGATTGGTCGAGACAGGGAAATCTTTTATTCGTTGGAGCCACGCGCTCCATTCTTGGGGGGTTGTGGTCCGGATCGGGGATTTGGACTCAGCCTCCCCCTCCTTAGCTGAATCCTGTGTGCGTTTCCCGCTTTACAATTGCATTTTGCGGTCGAGACGCCTTTGGTTTTGCAATAAAAACACTTCCATGTTCTTGGTTCGGGGCAGTCGCGGAACAAGTGTCCCGTACGGTCACAATTCCAGCAAACGTACTGGTTGTTGACGTGGACGGTTTTCTCCAGTGCCACCCCTCTCACACTCGTGTGGGAGTTGGGCACGGATAGGGTTTGTGCCTTGGATCGCGAACTCGGTCCTTGCCGCGCGCGGTCGTACCTTTGGTGCTGCGGGTAGGTCCGGGAGCTCGATTCGCGTGGTGGCTCAGCAGTGACTGCGGCGTTATCGACCGGACGTTCAGAACGCCTTCGCCCGTGATACGCGGTTTCAGGAATGAGAGAGATAGCCGGAGGGGGTGGAGGACGAAACGTGCTCTTATCCCTAACGTAGGACTCGTACTCCTCGGCACGCTTAATCAGTTCGGTCAGAGTCAAGCAGTCCTGGCGTCGAACCATAAGTTTGTATTCGGGTCGCATATTCGTATAAATCAAGTCAATCTTATCGTGGGACGAAATGGATCCTCTCCTTCGAATTAGCGTGCTTAACGCGACCACAAAATCTCTGAACGGCTCCTGGTCACCCTGTGTCCGCTTACGAATCTCTTCGTCCAAGTTACGGCGATAACCGAGAGGTAGATATTGGATTTCGAAATGGCTACGAAAATCCTGGAAATCGGCCCACGCTTCCCGGTTATTGCGGTACCATAACAAGGCGTTACTAGTCAACAGTTCCGGCAGAGCCCTGAAGACCTGGTCTGGGGCTAAGGAATACGCCTCCATTAGCTCCTCCAAGCGTTCCAGGAACGATACCGGGTCTTTGCGACCGTCAAAACGAAGGTTCCACTTACGAACGACGTTGTAAATGGAGGCTCCGTCTAGCGATTGGCGGCCTGAGGGGCCAGCGTGGCTCGATGGATCGGCATCTCGCAACTCGCGAGTTGCCGAGGCGTTAGGACGTGGTACCGCACCGTAGCACAGATCGGCATAATTCGTGGTAGGGGGTGCGGCGTGAGCAGGAACCGTGTCGGTCGCGTAGTGTCCCGTGGGAGTCGCGTCGTTTGACCTCAAGGTATTCACCATTGAGGCTAGGACCCGTCTCACTAGCGTAGAGTCCGCATTCGGTGACAACCCAAGTATCTCCCGTACACTGTCACGTTCGTCGAGGGCGGTATGAACGCCTAACTTGTCCTTAGACGCGTATTCCAACCCGCAATTCGCCGGCGGGATATTAAGAGTGCGTGGAGGATCAACGGTCCGGTAGGGTTCGGTACGGGTAATTGCGGAGAATGGCGATCGCCAAAAATCCACAAAACTCTTCCTAAGTTCATCTGCCGTACCTGCCGTAGAAAGGCCGTATTTACTCATCTCATTCTGCAGCTCCTCTTTGCTCAGTCTATAAATCCACCCGACGCGCGGTTCGTCAAACGGTGTGCGCGGCACGATCGATTCCGTAGACCCACGAGTGGTAACGGCAGTGGCAGCGGTGGTTGCTGTAGCGACATACGTTGAAGTGGTGACGGCAGTTGTAGTGGTAACGGTGGGAGCGGTAGTAACAGCGGGAGCGGTTGTGACGGCGGGAGCGGTTGTGACGGCGGGAGCGGTTGTGACGGCGGGAGCGGTTGTGACGGCGGGAGCGGTAGCAGTTGGCGGTGGGTCATTGTTTTTGCGCGGGGGCCTTTTCCCTGATTCATCTGGAGTCAGCATATACATAACTGGGAAAAGATAAGTCCAAAGGCGCAAAAATAATTCCCAAGGTGTCATTTTTAAATTATTATTAGGAAATACAACAGTCGACGATAATGGTTGTTGTCGAAAAAAAATACGTAAAAGACTGTGTAACTGTCGTAAGGCTCGTCGCTAATCGCAAATGTTCAGTATAATATTTAAACCACTGATACAATACCCCAACAATCAATGTTTACAATCGCAAAAAGTAAACAAAGTTCCGATAATACGTTAACCTAATGATCGTTGTGAATTAATTGTTACTGAGCAATACAATAATATGTTAACCAACAATATTATATATCACTAACGTGTACGTAAACCGTCGTAATTAGGCTCAATCCAAAATATAATAATCCTGTATTATATATCAAACAATATTATTTCCTGTGTGTAACAATATTAAATGTATTACAATACAATAAAACTGGGGTATTCTGATTGCTGTTAAATATTAGGACAACCAGAAGTATAACAATATGTTAATCAACAATATTATTATAAAACAGTTCTGATCCCAAATATTTAAAGCGCGTCAATTTCGTTATAAATATTACGCAATGCAATGGATGTAAATATTGTCAGAAATAAGCCCACTAGAATTGAAGAACTACGGGGAAACTCCAATAACAAACCGTTATCAAACAGCTGATCGGGCCGCTCTTATCTCTTACCCATTCATACAGAGAACAATAGGCAAGCGCAACACTAGTGAACTGACCGGTCGAACTAGCCTTCTTAAAGCAGAACAATTCTTACAGAATACTATGAATTAAATCGGAAGGCAGTGTTAACTATTTCCTACTTAAATAATTATAATCGAATAACAATAAATTATCAGAGGAAATGTATAAACACTGGTACAAATAAACACGGTGTATAAACGGTTAAGTTCGAAATCAATTAAATTCCAATAAATATCCTGTAATTCTATTACACAAACGTAGTACGTTAAACAACAGTACTGACGTTTAATCGTATCTAGTTCTACGGTATAAAACCAATATTCCACTGTAATATTACGTCTCGTACACAAAACTGATTATGGTAATGTTCGTATGTGTAATATTTATTAAATCCTGAGCCAAAAGAATTAATTATCGACTATGCCTTCGGGCGCCATAAAATATCGTTAACATTCAATAGTCCCTGTTCGGATCGCCATTTGATATGACGAAATTTCGGATTGAGAGACAAAATTGAGATTTTATAGTACGTGATTGTCGTCTCACCTGAAATTCTGTCACACCTTAAATTTGTCCAGATAGCTTAGCCTACAATGAGATAGTCCAGGGCTCTAACGTGTTTGTTAATTAATTATCGTTTCGAGTTTATTGGCTCAGAATATTAATTACAACAATAATGCTTACAATGTTAAGCTTACCTTCAACAAGTGCTCATCATAGCCACTCGAAAAATATGTGAAGTTAAATTTAGAATTGTGAATAACCTATCGACATGTGAATAAGCCTAATTAATTAGAAACTGAACTAAAACGTGATTCGGTCGTTATACTTGGTAATCACCAAAGTAAACGTGTCGGGAAAATTAGACTCGGTCGATCACCAGAGTCGATACGGGGTTTTTAAACCAAATTTACGTAGGACGGTCCGGGGTAACGGGGTAAGTCGTACGTAAACCGTTCCGGCAACTTAACTGATTTCCGAAGCTGGTTTAAGACAAAAGGTAGTGTGCTCGTACGTGAAAAAGCGTGCGGGGTGCGCGCGACTGCGGCACAGTAAAATAAAAATAATAAAACTTCTCTAAAAATGAGATTAAACAAAATAAATTCGGTGGCACACTAACCTGATGACTTATGATTCTACCAGGAACGGGGGAAATCTTTAATTGACCAGAATTTAGGAGGTTATAGACTGTTGGATTGTCTCCAAACAGCAAGCGTACTGACGGTTCGGTAGCGGGTGGACGACTGATCATGAGGTCCGCTCTTCTGGTCCTTCTTCGCCATCGCCCCTGGCGGCGGGGTAGGTAACTAGCGTCATCCCCTCTACGATGACGTAGGACCCTTGTCCCTACGATGCCGCTGACAACGCGGGCGCGGCTTACCCCGAACGTAGAAAATTATAATATTTAAAATGAACTTTTTAAAAATCGGGTTTTTACCCCTTGACGGGTTTTGGGTCGTTACAACGTAACTCATTGAAATTGAATAAATCTCTTTGAACCTACTTGGTACACGGTGCGTAACTAATGTAGTGTTGGAAATATCAATTTAAAATTTGAGAGGTAATATTAAAGTTTTATAATTTTCTTTTTGGTGAATGTTTTGCAATCTACAGTACTTTAAAATAGTCACCGGGGTAGTTTATTAAATACGCAGTAGTATGTATATAATCTGTAATCTATATATTTGTCATTATTATTATTGCATTAATTAATTTATTTAAGGATGACCATTTTTATATGCAAGTACAAAATAGCATACAATTTCGATAACAAGATGGAATATGAAATTTACAACAACAATAAAACAACAAACGTAAAAAGGTTATAATTTAAGTTGACAACAAGCATAACACGGAAGAGAAAAGGACTAATAAATAAGTTCCAATACGTTGCATAGGCCATACTCTATACCATGGTATGGTACCTTACTCTAGATTGCATGTGTAGCTGATGATCTAGGAGCTAGGAGTGAACCGAGAAGAACTTGAGTCCTGAGAGTCCTAATTAAGCTGTAATATAATTGTGAGAGGCTGTGAAATGAGGCAATAGTCGAGGGAAAATGTCGTTATTTCGGACAAGACGTTTACTCGCTTTGTGTTAGATTCGAACCAAGACTGGAACACAAGATGAAATGAATATGACCGGCGTGGAAAGATCAGTTTTGCTGTAACAAATCCAAAAGTAGATATAAAAGAGTTGAAGACATCTTGTTAGGTAAAGTTGTGTTGTTCTATTTTATCGGCGCCGCATCCATCAACGGACCTTTCTACTTCTCACCTTATTGGTTTACGTGTTCTCCCTCTTAACCCCTTTGTTTACACTGACTTTTAGCTCTCTCCTCTTTCATTCCTCCTTTCTCTCTCTCGACTAATCACTGTTTGGGTTCTTTGTGAAAGACTTTATGACGAAATTTCGGGTTGAGAGACAAAATTATATTTTAAAGCACGTGTTTGTCGTCTCACCTGAAATTCTGTCACACCTTAAATTTGTCCAGATAGCTTAGCCTACTATGAGATAGTCCAGGACTCTAACGTGTTCGTTAATTAATTAGCGTTTCGAGTTTATTGGCTCAGAATATTAATTACAACAATAATGCTTACAATGTTAAGCTTACCTTCAAAAAGTGCTCATCATAGCCACTCGAAAAATATGTGAAATTAAATTTAGAATTTTGAATAACCTATGATGAATGCGAATAACCTAATTAATTAGAAACTTAACTAAAACGAGACTCGGTCGTTATACTTGGTAATCACCAAAGTAAACGTGTCGGGAAAATTAGGCTCGGTCGATCACCAGAGTCGGTACGGGGTTTCTTAAACCAAAATTTACGTAAGACGGCTCGGGGTAACGGGATAATCCCTACGGATATTACTCGGGTGATTTGAATAAATTTCGTGGCAAGTAAGAGCCGAGGGTATGTGTGCTGACGGCGGGAAACAGCGTGCAAGTCGCGCGCAGCGCGCTTTTGCGGCACAATTAAAATAAAAATTAAAACTTCTCTACAACTAAAAATAAACGGAATTCTATAACGGTAGCACACAATAGTTAAGGGCTCCACCACCAAGGGGAAAACTTTATTTAACTCACCAGGATGACTCGGGTCTTTGCTAATTGTTGGATTGCTCCAAACAGCGACGTCCTTATCAATCTGAGGCCGGTAGATAACTGAACTCGAGGTCGGCTCCTCTGGCCCTTCTTCCCCATCGCTCCTGGCGGCAGGGTAGCTAACTAATTTCCTCCCCACTACGATGACGTAGGCCTGCTCCTTCGATGCCGTTGTCAACGCGGGCGCGGTTTACCCCGAACGAAAACTAATACTTCTAAATAAAACTTAAAAACGGCTTTTATCCCCTTGACGGCTTTTGGGTCGTTACACCCCCTTCTTACCTCGCAGAGAAAAAAAGAAAAACGAAAAAAAAGAAAAAAAGAATACCCAAACTTAGGGTATTAACGACATCTGTCGCGAAGCTCTACTTGAGCGAAAACAAAGAAAACGGAAACTAAAAACTCTTCTTTAAATGGGCGCGTCGCCTCAATAGATGTCCTTCATTGTCCGCAGCTTCTTCGTTCGGACCCGGAAAAACGTACCGTCTTCCCTGAAGACCTTCATCCTTTGGTTCTTCCTGCGCCGCCCCGTGTCTTCCAACGGCAAGTTGGACAGGAGGGCGCGTACCTCCCGTGGCACTGGCCGGCTAGTCGACGCGGTGGCGATCAGGGCGTGACGTGCATCGGCGGGAGCATTGCGACGGTCGGCTGGGGATACCTCCACCAGCGCGGCCGTTGCAACCGCGGGTCGACGGGGTGGTTCCTCTTCCTCCTCGCCTTCCAAGTCGGATGTGTCCAGGATTATAACGTCGTCGTCAGCTGCTACAGACGCTTCGGCGAACTCTGTCGGCTGGGTTAATGACTCTTCCCCCTCCCTCGGGGCGGAGGGTCCGGCGGTTGCCTCAGATGGTGTGGCTGGTCCCGGTACCCTGACGAGGCCTGCATCCTCTCCACCCACGGTTTTCACCAGTGGGGGAAAGAAAGGTGAGACGGTCGTCCACGATGGCGCGTTAATAGCCTCTTCTAGCTCCTGGAGCAGCGGGTCGTGGTCGGTGAAGGGACCGAGGACCACGTCGTCCTTTGGAGAACTCAAAACAATCCGGGGTGGCTGGACGGGCGGTGGCGTGCCGGCGAACCGGTTGTCCCTCCTGGGGTCTTCTGGCTCCAACATCCCGTAGTCTTCATTGTCGAACCGCTGACGGATGAGGACCCGGAAAACGGTCTTCCGGGCAACGAGTGGGCAAAAACTACGGTTGAAGTTCCGACCACGGGCCACCCAATCCGAGAAAACGCAAACGTAGATCCCGCAAGAATTGTCGTCTATCTGGCGGGGAAGCGATTCGGGTGTCCCTAACAGACGCCATTCGGTCGACACGAACTCACGCTGGTGGTCATGAGCATGAGTCCGGAATAACTCCAGGACCCAGCGCATCTCGCCATCGAGGTTTGTGTCGGCCGAATCGTAGGCCAGGATGAGTCTATCTTTGGGCCGGGCGATAATCAGCGACCAATGACCAACGTCGCTGATGTGAGTCAACAAAAGCGGAACCAGGACGATGTCGCGGCAAAAAAGATCGGTTCGTCCCAGTTCATTCTGAACGGCGTCATAGCCCCCACCCAAAAAGGCAGCACGGAACCGGACTCGCAACGCGAAAACGGAGGCCATGCCGAATAGCGTGCTGCGCCGCTCAACGATGCGGAGGAACGCATCGATAACCCCCTCCGAGATCAGCTCGTTTGGGTAGAGGGTCGTCAACTCATCCGTGGCGACTGGGATGTTCGGACGTAGGGCGAATGCGTACATGGTTCAAGCGGGAAATTCGTGTACAAAACGGAGAACGATGGAACGGGAGAACGATGACGGTGAAGGGTGAACGGTGTCGGGGTCGGGTAAGAAAAATCAGAAAATTGTGTGTCAATAGAAAGCGGAAAGCATGCAATTACTACAGCGGAGAAAATCAAGCTTATCGTGCACTAGCTAAAAAGGCAGAAGCAGTCTAAAGTGATAGCGGGTGATCTCAACCTGAAAGCAAACATGCATCGTCAACTCTAAGCTAATG
This sequence comes from Macrosteles quadrilineatus, assembly GCF_028750875.1. Taxonomy (NCBI): domain Eukaryota; kingdom Metazoa; phylum Arthropoda; class Insecta; order Hemiptera; family Cicadellidae; genus Macrosteles; species Macrosteles quadrilineatus. The sequence continues at coordinate 52,633,233 of NW_026542601.1, forward strand.
AACTGCACCCGCCACCATATGACCCACCTAAGGAAGGGAAACACATAGTAACCTTAAAGTATCGCGCGCTCTACCTTCATATCGTGACACGCGGCGCATGCCGGCACGAGTGGCGAACGGTAATCAAATGTCCGTGGACCCACCAGTAAGCCACCTCGCGCGTCGCTCTCGTATTTCGCGTGCTAGCGCTCGACGAACGGCTTTAGATCCTTCGCATGTACTGTCACGTATGCACGGCTCGAGGGGTCGGAAACGGAGTATAGATTCGCCCCAATACGTCCTCGTATTGTACATGGCCCTCGGAATTTCGGTGCCAACTTGCCTACGACGGAATCAGCGGCCGAGGAGAGCGTGCGCATTCTGCGTAGCACCACGTCACCTACGTTAAAATTTGCGGGCCTGCGTCGTAGGTTGTAGTAGTTGGCCTGTCGCCGGAAAGCAGCCTCCAGATTCTTACGGCATTTGTCGTAGATATGGCGGAACCGCGCTTGACGCTGGTCGTGGATATCCTCCAACGACTCGTCGACGGACGCTTCGGCTAGACCCAGGTGGGAATCTGCCAGGGCTCGCGGTGGGCGCAGCTGTCTGCCCAGTAATAGGACCGCCGGAGAGTAACCCGTTGAGTCATGAATCGCGGAGTTCAACGCGAACTGGAACTCAGGCAGATGCGTGTCCCAAGTGCGATGGTCTTCGCCCACGTACTGTGACACCATGGTCTTGATCACGCGATTCTGGCGCTCGATGGGGTTCGACTGAGGAGAGTAAGGCGCCGTGTTGCGAAATTCGATGCGCCAATCCTCAGCCAAGTCTCTAAACACTTTCGACACAAACTGGACCCCGTTATCGCAAAGTAAGACTTCTGGAGACCCGTATCGTAGGAGAATTCGCTCCCTAAACTTGGACGCTACGTTCTTAGCGGTAGCTGATCTGATAGGGCACATCTCCGTCCACTTGCTAAATACGTCTTGGAAAGCCAGAATAAATGTGTTTCCGCTCTTCGAACGAGGCAGCGGGCCCATCAAGTCGGTGGAAATAACATGCCACGGGCCCTTAGGGTTACGGTAATACATCTGTCCGGCCGGCTTATCCTGAGGGACCTTGTATGCTTGACACTTTCGGCAGGAACGTACGTATGCCTTGACGGATTTCCTCCAGCCAGGCCAAAAATATCTCTCGTTCACACGCGCCAAGGTTTTCTTGACCCCGAGATGACCGGCTATCGCCAGGTCGTGGGTCTCGCGCAGAACTTCGGCCTGCAGGTCCTCTGGAACGCATAACTTCCAGCTCAATTCCCCGTTGCTCTTATTGGTCTTAGTTTTGTAAAGTTTGTCCCCTCGAACGTTGTAATGCCGGTACTTTGTAGGGTTCGCCCTAACTTTACTCGACAGGACGGCTACCCAGTCGTCACGTGAAGAGGGTGCGGTGTCGCTAGAGGCTTCCGTACCGCCTCGACCTTCGGCTGACGTGACGTTCACGTCGGGGGTTACCGGGACGTTCGGTTGACGGGATAAGGCATCAGCAACACGGTTAAGGGTCCCTTTGCGGTACTTAACTTCAAAGTCGTGTTGCTGTAACTCCATTATCCAGCGCGCTAGCCGTCCGGTTGGCTCGGGATGTCGTAACAACCATTTGAGAGCCACGTGATCGGTGACGGCTACGAACCGGTAACCTTCAAGGTACGGCCTAAACTTCTTCGCTGCCCATACGAGTGCCAGGCACTCTTTCTCGGTCGTAGAGTAGTTCTTCTCCTGATTAGTGAGAAGACGACTCGCATACGCTACTACAGCTTCCTTCCCGTCGTTGTCCTGAGTGAGCGCCGCGCCTAGACCATAATCGGAAGCGTCAACTTGCAAGACGAATGTTTTTGAGAAATCGGGGCACGCAAGTATCGGTGCGGTAACGAGCTTGTCTTTCAGAGATTCAAAAGCCCGCTCCTGCTCTGTGTCCCAATTCCACTTACAATCTTTGCGTAAAAGTTGAGTCAAAGGTCGAGAAGTGGCGGCAAAATCACGGACGAAACGTCTATACCAGGAGGCTAAACCAAGGAAGCTCCGCAGGGTTTTGACGTTGATAGGTCGGGGGAAGTGTTTGATGGCAGCTACCTTCTCGGGATCGGTGCCTATGCCCTGATCATTCACTATATGTCCGAGGTATCGTAGTTCCGTCTTACAGAAGTTGCATTTCTCCGGGTTTAGTCGTAATCCGGCGTTTCTTAGCCTACCGAATACCTCCTGTAACAAGTCAAGGTGTTTGTCGAATGTAGTAGACACCAGAACTAAATCGTCGAGGTAGGCGAACGCGTAGGGCTCAAGTTCCGGGCCTATCACTCGGTCTAGGAGTCGTTGGAACGTAGCACCAGCGGAATGGAGGCCAAACGGCATCACGGTGAACTGGTAAACACCAAGTCCAGGCACGGTAAAAGCAGTGATTGGCCTACTATTCTCCGAGAGAGGAACTTGCCAATAGCCCTGCTTCAAGTCGAGTGTGCTGATAAACTTTGCCGTCCTCAATTTCTCCAAGATAAAATTTATTCGGGGCAAAGGATATGCGTCACGCACCGAGGCTTCGTTAACTCGTCGCAAATCTACACAAGGTCGCAGCCCGCCGGAAGATTTCTTAACCATCACGATGTTAGAGCTCCAGGGGCTATTCGCAGGCTCGATAACCCCATCCTCAAGCATGGTTTCGACTTCTTTCTTAATAATATCCTGCATTGCCGGATTACGTGGGTACGATCGCTGTTTTACCGGTTCGGCACCCTCCTTAAGAGTTATCACGTGCTCTATAAGGTGGGTTTTGCCGCTGACCTTATCGAAGAGCGCGAGTTCGTTAGCTAGAAACGTCTTTAGTCGCACGCTCTGATCAACCGACAGCCTACTCACTGCAGCTACGTCTTCGGTGGGTCCGGAACATTCTCCAGGACCTCGTCCTACAGTGAGTTCAAATCGCACCAAGCCGAGGTCGTTAACTTGCGATATTCCTAAGACTAAATCGCAAGTCAATCCCGTCACATGCAACGCGTCCCATTCGTATTCGAGTCCGCCGAATAATCCGCGAACTCGGTATCCAGTCGTGATGTGAGACAGCATGCCATTCGCCATTCTTATATCGACATCGCTGTCTATAGGCGGGACCCCTCGGGATTGTAAAAACGTTGCGAGACGGTCACCAATGAGGCTGACCATAGCGCCGGTATCCACGAGTGCCCTAAACGGTCGACTGAAAATTTCTACGGTTACGAAGGGTCTTGTATCGAGGGAAACAACATCGTGATTGGTCGAGACAGGGAAATCTTTTATTCGTTGGAGCCACGCGCTCCATTCTTGGGGGGTTGTGGTCCGGATCGGGGATTTGGACTCAGCCTCCCCCTCCTTAGCTGAATCCTGTGTGCGTTTCCCGCTTTACAATTGCATTTTGCGGTCGAGACGCCTTTGGTTTTGCAATAAAAACACTTCCATGTTCTTGGTTCGGGGCAGTCGCGGAACAAGTGTCCCGTACGGTCACAATTCCAGCAAACGTACTGGTTGTTGACGTGGACGGTTTTCTCCAGTGCCACCCCTCTCACACTCGTGTGGGAGTTGGGCACGGATAGGGTTTGTGCCTTGGATCGCGAACTCGGTCCTTGCCGCGCGCGGTCGTACCTTTGGTGCTGCGGGTAGGTCCGGGAGCTCGATTCGCGTGGTGGCTCAGCAGTGACTGCGGCGTTATCGACCGGACGTTCAGAACGCCTTCGCCCGTGATACGCGGTTTCAGGAATGAGAGAGATAGCCGGAGGGGGTGGAGGACGAAACGTGCTCTTATCCCTAACGTAGGACTCGTACTCCTCGGCACGCTTAATCAGTTCGGTCAGAGTCAAGCAGTCCTGGCGTCGAACCATAAGTTTGTATTCGGGTCGCATATTCGTATAAATCAAGTCAATCTTATCGTGGGACGAAATGGATCCTCTCCTTCGAATTAGCGTGCTTAACGCGACCACAAAATCTCTGAACGGCTCCTGGTCACCCTGTGTCCGCTTACGAATCTCTTCGTCCAAGTTACGGCGATAACCGAGAGGTAGATATTGGATTTCGAAATGGCTACGAAAATCCTGGAAATCGGCCCACGCTTCCCGGTTATTGCGGTACCATAACAAGGCGTTACTAGTCAACAGTTCCGGCAGAGCCCTGAAGACCTGGTCTGGGGCTAAGGAATACGCCTCCATTAGCTCCTCCAAGCGTTCCAGGAACGATACCGGGTCTTTGCGACCGTCAAAACGAAGGTTCCACTTACGAACGACGTTGTAAATGGAGGCTCCGTCTAGCGATTGGCGGCCTGAGGGGCCAGCGTGGCTCGATGGATCGGCATCTCGCAACTCGCGAGTTGCCGAGGCGTTAGGACGTGGTACCGCACCGTAGCACAGATCGGCATAATTCGTGGTAGGGGGTGCGGCGTGAGCAGGAACCGTGTCGGTCGCGTAGTGTCCCGTGGGAGTCGCGTCGTTTGACCTCAAGGTATTCACCATTGAGGCTAGGACCCGTCTCACTAGCGTAGAGTCCGCATTCGGTGACAACCCAAGTATCTCCCGTACACTGTCACGTTCGTCGAGGGCGGTATGAACGCCTAACTTGTCCTTAGACGCGTATTCCAACCCGCAATTCGCCGGCGGGATATTAAGAGTGCGTGGAGGATCAACGGTCCGGTAGGGTTCGGTACGGGTAATTGCGGAGAATGGCGATCGCCAAAAATCCACAAAACTCTTCCTAAGTTCATCTGCCGTACCTGCCGTAGAAAGGCCGTATTTACTCATCTCATTCTGCAGCTCCTCTTTGCTCAGTCTATAAATCCACCCGACGCGCGGTTCGTCAAACGGTGTGCGCGGCACGATCGATTCCGTAGACCCACGAGTGGTAACGGCAGTGGCAGCGGTGGTTGCTGTAGCGACATACGTTGAAGTGGTGACGGCAGTTGTAGTGGTAACGGTGGGAGCGGTAGTAACAGCGGGAGCGGTTGTGACGGCGGGAGCGGTTGTGACGGCGGGAGCGGTTGTGACGGCGGGAGCGGTTGTGACGGCGGGAGCGGTAGCAGTTGGCGGTGGGTCATTGTTTTTGCGCGGGGGCCTTTTCCCTGATTCATCTGGAGTCAGCATATACATAACTGGGAAAAGATAAGTCCAAAGGCGCAAAAATAATTCCCAAGGTGTCATTTTTAAATTATTATTAGGAAATACAACAGTCGACGATAATGGTTGTTGTCGAAAAAAAATACGTAAAAGACTGTGTAACTGTCGTAAGGCTCGTCGCTAATCGCAAATGTTCAGTATAATATTTAAACCACTGATACAATACCCCAACAATCAATGTTTACAATCGCAAAAAGTAAACAAAGTTCCGATAATACGTTAACCTAATGATCGTTGTGAATTAATTGTTACTGAGCAATACAATAATATGTTAACCAACAATATTATTATATCACTAACGTGTACGTAAACCGTCGTAATTAGGCTCAATCCAAAATATAATAATCCTGTATTATATATCAAACAATATTATTTCCTGTGTGTAACAATATTAAATGTATTACAATACAATAAAACTGGGGTATTCTGATTGCTGTTAAATATTAGGACAACCAGAAGTATAACAATATGTTAATCAACAATATTATTATAAAACAGTTCTGATCCCAAATATTTAAAGCGCGTCAATTTCGTTATAAATATTACGCAATGCAATGGATGTAAATATTGTCAGAAATAAGCCCACTAGAATTGAAAGAACTACGGGGAAACTCCAATAACAAACCGTTATCAAACAGCTGATCGGGCCGCTCTTATCTCTTACCCATTCATACAGAGAACAATAGGCAAGCGCAACACTAGTGAACTGACCGGTCGACTAGCCTTCTTAAAGCAGAACAATTCTTACAGAATACTATGAATTAAATCGGAAGGCAGTGTTAACTATTTCCTACTTAAATAATTATAATCGAATAACAATAAATTATCAGAGGAAATGTATAAACACTGGTACAAATAAACACGGTGTATAAACGGTTAAGTTCGAAATCAATTAAATTCCAATAAATATCCTGTAATTCTATTACACAAACGTAGTACGTTAAACAACAGTACTGACGTTTAATCGTATCTAGTTCTACGGTATAAAACCAATATTCCACTGTAATATTACGTCTCGTACACAAAACTGATTATGGTAATGTTCGTATGTGTAATATTTATTAAATCCTGAGCCAAAAGAATTAATTATCGACTATGCCTTCGGGCGCCATAAAATATCGTTAACATTCAATAGTCCCTGTTCGGATCGCCATTTGATATGACGAAATTTCGGGTTGAGAGACAAAATTATATTTTAAAGCACGTGTTTGTCGTCTCACCTGAAATTCTGTCACACCTTAAATTTGTCCAGATAGCTTAGCCTACTATGAGATAGTCCAGGACTCTAACGTGTTCGTTAATTAATTAGCGTTTCGAGTTTATTGGCTCAGAATATTAATTACAACAATAATGCTTACAATGTTAAGCTTACCTTCAAAAAGTGCTCATCATAGCCACTCGAAAAATATGTGAAATTAAATTTAGAATTTTGAATAACCTATGATGAATGCGAATAACCTAATTAATTAGAAACTTAACTAAAACGAGACTCGGTCGTTATACTTGGTAATCACCAAAGTAAACGTGTCGGGAAAATTAGGCTCGGTCGATCACCAGAGTCGGTACGGGGTTTCTTAAACCAAAATTTACGTAAGACGGCTCGGGGTAACGGGATAATCCCTACGGATATTACTCGGGTGATTTGAATAAATTTCGTGGCAAGTAAGAGCCGAGGGTATGTGTGCTGACGGCGGGAAACAGCGTGCAAGTCGCGCGCAGCGCGCTTTTGCGGCACAATTAAAATAAAAATTAAAACTTCTCTACAACTAAAAATAAACGGAATTCTATAACGGTAGCACACAATAGTTAAGGGCTCCACCACCAAGGGGAAAACTTTATTTAACTCACCAGGATGACTCGGGTCTTTGCTAATTGTTGGATTGCTCCAAACAGCGACGTCCTTATCAATCTGAGGCCGGTAGATAACTGAACTCGAGGTCGGCTCCTCTGGCCCTTCTTCCCCATCGCTCCTGGCGGCAGGGTAGCTAACTAATTTCCTCCCCACTACGATGACGTAGGCCTGCTCCTTCGATGCCGTTGTCAACGCGGGCGCGGTTTACCCCGAACGAAAACTAATACTTCTAAATAAAACTTAAAAACGGCTTTTATCCCCTTGACGGCTTTTGGGTCGTTACACCTTCCGCTTATAGATACCCTTCGTGTTTTAAACATTCATTTAACTATGAAATATTTAGTTTAATTTAGGTACAAGAAGAATGCACAATGTACGAAGTTTGACTCCCGGTATCATCGTTCTAAAGGTGGTAGAGACTGGTTTATTACAAAATTTTACATTGGTTTTGATTTAAAATTTAAAAATTGGCACCCGGTTTTAAGCTAAAAGCCTTATTTTGATAAATCTGTGTGTTTTTGACTGTTGATTTTTAAGATTAATAATGTTATAGCCGACATTTTGAAATGGCTTTGCCACCTTGCCATACGAATCGAGTTTTATAAAGATAAGCGGTTGAAAAATCGAAGATAAAAATATCTTTCAAATAAAACAAAGGGTTACTATCTGCTAAGTAAAGTGTTTTTAGAGCAAGTGCAATTTTAAATTGTCTTCTAACTTTGACCCATAAAGATGTCCCGGAGTATGCCGCTTTTTACTTCGTATGGGATTTCCTCCATAGATGATGATCCTAATACAGTATGATTATGTAGATAACTTTCCATAAAAATATTGTTTAATATTTTCTTTGACATTAAAATATTATTGGATGACTATAACCATATTACCTCTTATGTTCAACACTATTGCTTCTAAGACCATGTAAATATACCTAATCTATTCATCTATTACCACCGTCAATACAGCGCTGGAGCGACATAAGCTAGGGGACCAACCCAAGGACTCTCCATTTGACGTAGAGGCTCTATAAATATAGGAAACTCTGGATTTGTGCCACTGACACCCCCTCCAGTTCACGCACACATGTGAATATATACACATAAATACACGCACACACTTGTGAACAAATACATACACACACACACACGATCAACCTACTTTCACGGCGTGGGAAATTAATTATATGTGACATCTTTCAGATTTGTTGGTTTCGTGTTGTTTTCCGTCCAGACGCTGTAATTAATAGTCTATACCAGATGCTAAGGTTGCTAGACTACTGTTCTGTTTCGCTTGATAGGTCAGTTACTTGATTCTGTTAGTTTTTCTATTGGGGAATCCGATTTGTTGACTACTGTTTAGTTTGATTTGTTTAGTAAAAGGACAGTTGAATGCTGTGTGTGTGTGATTTACTTGCCTCCTGTTTGGACATCGATTAGTTGATTTTCGTTGACCTTTTTGTAAGTAATTAGAGGGTTTTGTTTACATGATAAGAAATGTTAAGTTTTGAGTTGTGTGGTGAATATCACGTAATCACTTGACTAATGCTACAACGTACGTTAAGTACTTATTTTAATGCACATGAATGCAGGGGGAATGATTTGTATAGCTTTGACAAATATTAAATCATTGTTATTCCAACGTATGGATATTCTCACATTCGCCCCGTTCACGTTTGAGTTGCGTTTAGTTCCGAAATACAATTAAACTATGTAATTTTATGAGAATAACAGAGTGAAAATTTCACATACATGTGAGTAATTTCGATTGCTGTGGTGTTTTAATTATTTTTTGTGAAATCTTACTTTTACTATGTAGAGTAGTAGATATCCCATCTCGTTGTGCAAGTTGTATACAGGTTTAGAATGAAAATGTTCTTAGTTGAAAGAGCCATCATCGGAGTGCTACTGTCAATTACTGATTCCTATGGTTAGCCATGGTTAGTAAACCAAGCCAATCTCAAATGGCAAATTACACAACATCACATGCCATATCAATTATCAAAGTATTAAAATATGAGAAAAACTAGAGTTTTGGTAATATCGATATATTAATAGACAAGCATGTTTCTTTAACAACCGTTTTACTCAGTTCGTATGCATCGCAGGGAAAATCTACGCTTACTGTTAGAAAGATATTTTCCTGTAGATGTGTAGAATCCATTTATAAACTAAAATAGGCTCAAAAATAAGCACAAAAAATGAATTTAAAATGTCTTAAAATAACATGGGCGTTATGGGTTGCCATGCTGGTGACGAAATAACAACAAAATATTTACAGAAAATCAAAGCAAATGGAAGAAACTACAATCACATGTTTTATTTACAGCTTGGGGTGGAAATAGAGAAGCCTGTACATTAAATATTTTTGGTCGACTTTTTAAGCACTGAACCATTTAATAATTAGTTCACTCTTTGTGTGGCGACTATATTTTATTTGTATAAATATCAATGTATAAATAAATAGCAACGGCTTTTCAGTAGGGAGTGGGTGTCCCATGTACTATCCAAAGGCATGCTTATTCTAAAATTCTGTATATTTATATTCACCCCACTTCATTTAAACAACTCGTTTACATAACCAATTTCAGCTATCGACTGCGCAAAAACCACAATACCAACGTCAACCTACATTTGACAAGTTGGCTCAATAACTGTCGCATGGTCGCGAACCTCATAACTATTTGAAAGTACGTGTTGCGCTTCCTAACAAGGTGTTACTTAGCGAAAGCGTTTACCGAGAACTGGCAGTTGTCGTTTCTCACAAAAACAAACTACGTTTACGTGAAAACGTCACTGTTCAAAACTAAAATAATTTGTCTTCGTCACTGTAGGTTTAATTATTTCAAACTATCTTTCAATTTAACTCACCTCGGTGATATACGCTGCAGACTAATTTTGATAATTTTGTTTAATTTTGTTGAGACATTAGGAACGAATTCAGCTGGCATTTTTCCATAAGGATTTAACCTTAAATCCATGAACTTAAACCAAACCCTGTCATAAACTTAACGTTGCTGTATTGCTGTATAACTGCTTGTAGTATGTATGTGCTAATCCTTCTTGTGAGTGAGCCTAACATAACTTGTATAACGAGAATTGTGGTAAAACAGCTATGTTGGTAAAATATTAAAATTGATTCAAACGAGGGTTCTGTGTGCAGATTTCAAATTTTAATTGAGATCAAAACTTGTTGCCGAAGCAAAACTAATTCAATGCATAGCCCTTTTATTAAAGATTATGTTTTTTATATTAGCCTTGGTAAATAAAACTATTAATTTATAATTAATTATTTTTTTAAATTTTATATCCACACCAAAAAGAGTGATTTACTTACCGTATAAAGAAAGCTAGTCAGCATCACTGGATCTTAAAAGTGACCTCTAGAAATAAATAAAATGCAAAGTGGGTGAATCCCTCAAGAAGATTAATAACCAATTATGCGAAAAAATAATACATTTTTGGTTTACCTTGCTAAAAGTAATAAAAGAAAATTGATTTTAAAGGGTTTAAAAGCACAATAATAAAACGCGATTTTAAGCCGACCTTGGTACCCAAGTGGAACCTTCTATTTTAGTAACCCAAAACACTCGACGGGGCTAAAAACCTCACGAGACACATTCATGTTTACATAATATCTTGAAATTGAATCAACTCTTTAATCTTATGTGTTATACTACATGACAGTTTTTTCCATGACATTATTTCATTGAACCAATAAATGTTTGTATTCTAAGAGACACAATTGTTATTGTGTACCGGTATATTTTTTAAGTGTACACTTAGCACAAAATGTTATACTGTACTACTTTTTAGCGAATTTCCCATATAGGGAATAATTTATATATATATCAATATGAATATACGACTCTGACAATATGCGGACAAAAAGTGTGTCCGTTAGCGCGATGACTCGAGCAAAAATGATCCGATTTTGATTAAATTGAGTACAAATGTATAAACCTACGTTTATTCGGACGAGTTCGCGAACCAGCATAATCGGACCATGGGAACGGGGAGTTTATGGGGGGTTTTACGGGGAGTTTATGTGGGATTTTATGGGGTAAAAATGCGGTTTTCCCGTTTTTGATCCTAAAAACAAATAAATTTACAATTTCTTCCTAAATCGTTTTGCAGAGCTTAAAAAAATAAATAATTTAGTATATTGAAGCGCTGTTGTATGCCTAATGGTCACGGAGAAAAAACGAAAATAGTGTAATTTAAAATTCCCATGTAATTCTTATGGAGAAAATGAAAACTGTTGTAGTTTACTTGTTTGTGGAAATATATTGATAAAATTTGGCAAATTTATTTATACTATATTCATACTATTGAAGTATGACAAAAAAAAACACTTTTTACCTTCCCCGTAGCAGCAAACCTAAGCACTCGTTAAATCTAATTTTATTTAAATTGGGAATAAATATGTCTTATTTATGGAAATATTTTAATAAAAACAAATCAGACAAGTTGAAATTCGCTTAGTCTGCAGGTTTGCTGCGGCGGGGGTACTATATATTAGGCTATAAATACCCTTCTTATTGCGTATCTTCAGACTTCTTAGCTTGAATAAAATTCATAAGTGGTTGTTGTTTAGGTTAGGTTATTTACGGCTACGTTATGTTTAAATAGGATACGCATTGCTTATTTTACTTAACTAGGTATCTTTGTTTAACATAAAATGTCAAAGAAATGAGGAATTTTCTTTTCAAGCCTTAATTTTCAATAGTTGACAGTGTTGCTTGGTTAGATTACGTTAGAATAGGCTATTCTAAAATAAGTCGTATTGAGCTAATTTTTCTTACTAACAGGTCTGTGAACTAAAGATTAAGTTGAAGAAGTGCAGATATCTTCTGCAAAACACCGTATAATCAATGGTTATCAGTGTTCGTTGATTTCCTCCCCTCGAGACAGGAGTTGAGGGTTGGAGTTTAGTTTGTCCCCCGTAATCGATACAAGTGGTGAGCATTTTATAATATCCGTACCGAGTGGTACCACCACACGCACACACATACATCACACACACTCACTCGCTGTAATTATAAATTCAATAATGATGATATTAACAGAAATATATAACACACTCAGGCACCGTTCAATTAGACGATACACCTAGTGTAAGCGTTCTGTAATGTAGACTACAGATTATAGAGAATGATGAACACATTTCGTCTAAAACAGAGCTTCTGTATACCCTTGAAACGTTGACGTATAAAGGTTGGCTACTTGTGCGGTATAGCAACTGACAAAGACACAGACAGAAATCGAAAATAGACTCGTTTTAACTTCCTTAAAGGAATAAAACGTAAAAATAAAAAAAAACCATTTACAAGTATTGTACTGTATATACAAAACTACTTTGATATTTATTTATCGATGTAAGATTTTTAATACAATATACATTGCTATTGTTTTATTGGTTCAAGTGATTTTAATTATATATCACTGTTATAATATGGAGTGTGGGAAGAGTGGAATGACTCATTACTGACTGAGATACGCCACTTCTTTAGACTGGAACTCTAGTTAAAATGCTAATTATCATAGAACCAGTTATGTGCCGTCGTTGACTAGGCTATCAATATTAATAGTCAATGGTGCCACAAAAAAGGTTCCGACGTTTCTCAGGATCGACTGGATAACCTTGATATTTTTTGGAGCTTAACAGAAATTCAGCTGTTATTCAGCCATTGAAATCTTAAAATTTACGTATTTTCATCCTGTCAATAATCTTGGACTGCTATTTTAAAGTGAAACACCCCAGATAATCATAGAAGTTCTCAGTTTGCTTAGTTTGCATAAAGTATCACAATGATTTAGTGATTTTCATCTGACACGTTTCTGTATGTGTGCCACCGTTCTGCCCATTTCCCGTCATGGGAACGCTTTCCCTCAAATAACACGCCAGCCTAGCAGGAAACTGCAGTGTATGCTTAAATGTCTAGTCAGAGATGGTCTCCGGTTCGATCCTGAGAAATCAATAGGTGTTTAATGATACGAAACTTGAAAGTGGAGCTTGATCATTATGCGTTTAAATAATGCTCCTGGCTAAAATACAGCTGCCTGTCTTTAGTCAGTAGCATTAACAATGCTGGTAAAATATGTTACTCGTCCGACACTCGTCTCCGATTTACATTCGGGTTAGAATACACCCAAGCTGCGTTTAAACACGTGACAAAGTAGGCAGAGGGGTTTCGCTTTGATATCTTCTGGAATGCATGAATAAGAAAACAATAAAGGGGACAATCAGATATCAATATCAGTGTTAGGCTAACTGGCAATTTTATACACAAACATAAGCTGCGATCGAATTTTAGTCCTTGAACGTTATTAAGTCATTTAGGTGTATTTTAGAAGTTAAAATGTCTAACTTTTTAATCTATTAAAGGGCTGCATGTTATACTGTCCAGAGTCTAGACGAAATATATTCTCATCAAGGTTCACAATCTTACTCCGTAGGCTACCCTTTTGTTGCGTCTCTTAACCTACATGCTTTCGAACAGAAAACTTAAAGTTAAATCAAATAACTTCAATTACAAGACAATTTGTAAACAAAACAAACGTCGCAGAGTTACTACGTGAATTTAATTCCGAATTCATATTCTATCAACTTTGGTACACCAAAACATAAAACAACTTGCTTGCTATCTAAATTGTCGTGTTATAAACAAGAACCTTGTTCGCCTACTCTTATGTTTCTTTGGGTAGTAAAGTAAAACAGCTGGATCGGTTGTACCTGGCGCCGATACCAATTAGGATTGCCGATTATTTGATAGCCGCTGTATAAGGAGAGCTGGCGACCTCGGTAGGGCGATGTCGTGTCAGTCATAAGTCATAAGGCTATCAGGACATCAGTCAACCATCGGCGCCCACTGGTGAATTTATCCACCTGGTTCAAGGTTAAATTAGAATTCAATCTCCAGAGCTTTCGTTATACTGCAGCGAAAACAGCTGAAAAATTCGTTGCGGGGCTTAGTAGCTCTTTTCAAATCTTAAAAAAAGAATCTACTACAAAGTCGAGGACATCAGCTCTAAATTGTCTGACTTAGTGATTCATCCGCTGGTTTGTAAAAAAAATAGTCCCTATTTACAAAATATCACTCTACCCTTTTAAATATAGCCTAGCCAAAATCCAAGAATAAAATATGGCAGTATTATTGTGTTGGCAGAGTAATACTTATTGCATCTAAATAGCAGAATTAGCTGTTCGTAATAGCAACATTTTGGGAGCTAATTTATGAAGGTTTATATAGTCATACGAGATTTACGTTTTGTGAATTATTTTGCTTTAATAATCGTACAGTATGACGAAAAATATAGATAATCGCACGGACAAAATGTTTCTTTTGGCCCTCTTTCATCTTTCGACCTCGACAAACTTAAACTGAAACGACTCACTTTAGGTCTAGTTACAAAATATACAACAGCGAAAACTGCTATTCTCAATACATGCTCTGTGGGGCTTAAGTCGATTTTCATCCTCTCAGTAAAAAGTATAACCACGAAGTATAGGACATTTGCTGTACATTTCCCCTTTGAAAATTTATTGTATCGAAGAAAATAGTTCTGATAGAAAATATACTATCTTGTTGTTATTCTGATTCATTTGTGTTCCGTCCTATTCCTATATATTTTACTACCATCCTTTGTCGATATTCATACTAATTGAAATTTAAATTTATTTGTATTTTGTTCTTGAAATTCTTATTGCGTTGGTGTAGTACAGTAGTATCTAAAGCAAGTTACATTTTCAATCGACCAAAACAGACAGAATAGTTATACATTGGCAAGAGCAGTTAGCTGTAGCTGTGTTAGCTTGAAGCAATACAAGATTAAAGCAAAGGGATATAGCTTGGGAAGACATAAATACAGTATTATGTTCAACATTTTATTTTAAAGATTTAGCTAGTTTCAAGAAAAGTCCAGTGATGTATTCGATGAGACATGATCGATCTATCGATGAGTATTCGATGCGGTTCGGAAAATGTCCCCATCAGTAAAGGGAATTATTGAACCAAAATTGTGCTACTTTGTACTATGTACACATAAAAAAAATTGTCCGTTAAAAACATCTCAGTTTGGATCAGTCGCAATTAAATGCTACGTTTAAACCTCAGCCAAGAGACAATGTACGATTGTGTGGCGCTGGTGGTAATTTTATTCACAGTTGCTGAAAATAAATTTTAAGCTTCACTTGCCAACTTATAGAAGTGCGTTATAGAACTAGTGTGTGTTAGTGTGAGAGACTAGTATTGTGTGTGTATTGTACATGTGTGTTTGTAAGACGATGTTTGCCAGTTTCGTCTCGTATTCACTTGGCAAGTCGAGCCAACCCGACACTAATGTTGATCACTCCCGTTTAACACCTTCCTGATGCATATTAGAAGCGGTTTTGTTGATAAACAAGTACATGTGAAGTGCTGCACGATAATTATGTGT
Organism: Macrosteles quadrilineatus; assembly: GCF_028750875.1. Taxonomy (NCBI): domain Eukaryota; kingdom Metazoa; phylum Arthropoda; class Insecta; order Hemiptera; family Cicadellidae; genus Macrosteles; species Macrosteles quadrilineatus. The sequence continues at coordinate 52,648,678 of NW_026542601.1, forward strand.
ACAAAATTGTTTGGTGTTTGATATTATAAGTTACAACGTTCAAACGTATTTGATCATGTTTTGTTCTTTAATGATTGTTATTTAATTGTGGTGGAATAAATCATTATTTCTTTTGTTTTGCAGACTATTTGAGTCAAACTTAAGCTGCCAATTATTTTAATAGTCATACAAAAAATCAGGTTTTTATTTACATTTATCTGAACCTATCCAAGAAATATATGTGCGGAATCTTACGAGATGAATTAACTCGATTGCTCAGTTCCTGAACTCGATTGCTCAGTTTGTGAACTCGATTGCTCAGTTTCTGAACTCTATTGCTCAGTTTATGAACTCGATTGCTCAGTTTCTGAACTCGATTGCTCAGTTTCTGAACTCGATTGCTCAGTTTGTGAACTCGATTGCTCAGTTTGTGAACTCGATTGCTCAGTTTCTGAACTCGATTGCTCAGTTTATGAACTCGATTGCTCAGTTTATGAACTCGATTGCTCAGTTTGTTAACTCGATTGCTCAGTTTATGAACTCGATTGCTCAGTTCCTGAACTCGATTGCTCAGTTCCTGAACTCGATTGCTCAGTTTGTGAACTCGATTGCTCAGTTTATGAACTCGATTGCTCAGTTCCTGAACTCGATTGCTCAGTTCCTGAACTCGATTGCTCAGTTTGTGAACTCGATTGCTCAGTTTATGAACTCGATTGCTCAGTTCCTGAACTCGATTGCTCAGTTCCTGAATATGCTCCATGAACTCACTTGCCCAGGTAGTGCAACCAAGTGATGTCTTGGATTGGAGTTCCTTCGCTTCATCTACTATTAAGTTATGTATTCTATTTATGTAGGTAGCGTAGCACAGTAGTGTCCATTATTGCTTTTATGCTGGCTTACCCCTTGCTGGGCGTTATAAGAAAATTTAAAATATAAATAAGAGTTTTCTTATGTTGCTTTGCACCATGCGAGTCTTGTCCCACTTATTTTACCACTCGTGACAAGGTACAACACACAACAAGGTGACAAGGTTACAAGGTCTAGGCGTATTTAGTAAATGATTAACCTACGAGTTTTTTTTTAGATTAAAGTTTTTATAAATCATACTAAAGCATGTGTTTTAGAAGTCCGATGTGACCAATGAAAAGAGGTTTAAAAGGGGAGGTTTCTTTACTTATTTCCATAATTTAAAAGATATTCATAAATGTTTTCCTTAAACGCAGTACGTTGCCTGCTCCATAGAGAATCACCACAGAGAATAAACTAATTTCTGAAGATTCATTGACTATCGATATTAGTTTTTTCATCGTATTCAGTGCACTTGGATGTTCACTATAATGTGCAGCGTACGAAGACGCAAGAAGGACTGGTCTATTCTTACTACGGCTAGTGTAAAAATACATTCTCACCTGCCACCTGTCGCTCAGGCTCTCACTTTTCTGCCGAAACTCTCCAATAGTCAATGGTTTTCGTACCCAGACATTCATACTTGGCTTAAAATGCCTACATTCGTGTGGTCGCCATTTCATAATAAAGTATTAAGTAAAGTAAGTTTGCTTCTTATTGGTCACCATTGTTTTAACAGACTTGTGTCACACTACAAAAAAATTAAATTCTTCATATTCGTCTAACAAATGTTGTCAAATTACAAATACACGAAAACCGTATATATGGATACGCACTATTATATATTTACTTTTACCATATGCACAATAAGCTTCGGTCGACCTGCCAGGACCTCCAGCCCGCTCCCTCATAACATTTAGGCTAGCTGTAATATTGTCTTTTGTATTTAAGTATTAGGCACAAATAACCTTTACTTTAGTATGTTCCAAACCTTAAACCCGAATTCATCCAAACCGGCCGGAAACTAATCCAAGAGACATCTACATCGATTACCTAAATTCGATTCTGTACATTCCTATACAGAAACACATCGGCCGGCGAACATTACCTTATGTATATCCGGTATTTCTTCGTCACACCGCTTAAGTCGGCAACCAATAGACAAATGTCATGAATATTCTTGAACCACTAGGCAACCAATGCGTTAACTGGTTGTTAACGTCTAGGTACGATAAACCACTGACAAACACCTTTAGTTCTAAACAAAACTGAAGAATCAAATTCTTCCTTGAAAAAGTTAAACCGTTTAGAGATGTCTTATTTTGGCATATGTAAGGTCATGTATCATAAAGGTCAGGGAGGGAGGAAGAATAACTAATGCTCAGAAATGGTGTATTATCAAATATAGCCTCCAGCGAAGCGCTGAGTATGTAAGGTCAAGTGTCTGGGAGGAGTGGCTGGTAATGAGACAGGTTAAAGACAGGTTATACTTGATATGTTAATTTATACCGCCTTAGTGCCACTGATGATCGAAAATAACTACTTATTAAGAGGTGTACTGAACTCTCACTAATCGAAAGTGTTTCTTCGGAAGTACAAGAAATTGTGGGTGAGTTTTGGCTTATAACAACTGATAAACGGTTTAAAATTAGTCTGAGTCTACATGTTCAGCCACGGAGGAGGGAAGATGGCGCAGTGCGAAAAGTTTGGCAAACGAATTTAATCGGACACGGTTGACACCGAAACAATCGATGGATTTAACGGGTCGCAAAGGACGCTGTAAACTAGGCCATAGGCTAAATTGGTGCATTTCGAAAGAGGCTAGTAAACCGGGAAACCTAAACCTTTTGCTCTTATACTCTTAAATACAAATTTGCGTTAGTAAAACTAGCTGGATACAAAAATGGAAAATGGATTTTAGTAAATACTTGGCAAAGTGTTGGTAAAAATTATGGTTGAGAATAAAAAGGTGGCTAAACATGAGTTTATAGACGTTGGGTTATATTATTTTTCGGTGAAAAACGTCAGAAAGGAGAAACCAATTAGAAATCTAGAATAGGATCTATCTATTTAAAATTGAGCCTCAACTCAGGATGATGTAAAGAGGAATGAATCGTTGTAAATAATTGGCTTAAACATAGCTAAGAATTATGTCTGAAGACAAAGAGAGGGTTATTGGATTTTTGGCAAATACATTAGAAAAGTGAACAAAAATTGAATTTGCTAGTTTCGCGTTGAAATGTTCTCACAAATGGTAGTCAAAAGAGTCCCAAGTGAGATGTTGTAAAGGGGTGGGGTTATTTGTAGTGAAAATTTAGCGAAAATTCTGTTAGAGATATTGGGGTCGAGGATAGGTTTACAACGACTTCATACTACAGTACTAGTGTAACAAAAAGTAAAGCATGACACATTTTGTTTAGTTATGGTAAAAATGTGTTGAACATATTCAACAGATTTATACACAGAACCTTTGTTGTACTCGTACTCTTTGACGCAGCAAAGTCAGTCTTGCTCATTCAAAAGACTGATTTCTTCCTGCAGACAACGGCTTTGAAATGTAGCGCAAATAATGGAAATAGTGGGGGATAGAAAAGAGAGAAAATCGTTCAAGCTATTAAAGAAAGCCTGTCGCTGTCACGCATTTTTAATTATTATTTTGTGTTTTCTGCATTCTTAGAATTGTGTACGTATTTTGTAAGGGAATAGTCCAGACTCTCGTCACCATACATCATCGATGCTTAGCCCATTGGCGAATATCATCAGCGTCCAGAATCGGACTAAGCTCGGAATCAAACCAATATAACCCACTCAACACCCGGCAAATCTATTGATTAAAATAATAGTTTTATGAAATATCGAATCTGATAAGTTGAAATATTAAGTGTGACTAAGAATTCTAAAAAGTTATTGAAGAAAGAAACTTTATTAATAGTGATGTAGGCCTACTAACTCAGTATTCAGTAGTAGACATCGTTCAATCGATATCTGTTATTGGCAATCGCCGAAAAGAATTGCAGGCTTTAGTTTACTTAGAGATTGGACCGTTTCCATCAAAGGCATTTAAATAGCCGTCTGGAGTCTCTGGCGTATACAGATACAGTGCAAAAACTTGAAAATAACTAAAAATATTCTAAATAAATATAATTTGATACGTTGAATTACACAGTTTTAGACGTATCCTAAAAATATTTTAAAAGTATAAGAAATGTAAATATTTTATTGGTCTTTTATTTAGTTTAGCATTTTATTTAAACACTAGCTGTGTACCCGTTCTACGCACGGGGATCTTATAGTATCACTTGAAACCTTCTTATATAAAGAACAGTAGTTGGTTTGCATATTTTCAGATATGCTGGCCAAACTATTTATTATACATAACTTCATTTTATGTCGTTTGTTGTTGTTCCGGATCGGTATGACAATCAATAAAGGGCTAAATTACCTGTGTCCGCCGGTCGATCCTAATGTATCCTATTACAGGAGATGCATTTCGGCGAAATTAAATCGCCATCATCAGTCCTAATATAAGGTCTTGAGCTTCCCCATTAGGTGCATCTTGGAGTTTTTGAAACACATACATGAACTTACACTTATACACATATCGAATAAAACATAAATACACGGTAGGCCTACTTTTATTTTTACTATGGACAAGTAGACGCGCGTCGGTCGTGTGCCGAGTCTTGACTGAAAACGCTCATTTAAAAAATGTAAGTTTCCCAGCAATATACAACACTGATTCAAGGTCTATTTCCCGGTTATCAAAACTCAAGAACAATTTAATGCACAAAGAATCTCTATTTTCATTTACTGTTACCATACAAATTATTGCACTTGCGATTAATTAAATCCGTTATGTATGGAAAAACGTTTTTAATCTTAATTAGTACAGTGCAATTAGCTTAAAAAAGAGCAAACCGGGAAATCCAAAAAAAAAGTTTCAAACCAGTGCCAAATTGTTGAATACACTTCCCTCAATGTGTAAAAAAAAGTTACACTGATTTGAGTGTCGGGTTTGGGGGGGAGGGGGTGAAAATTGGGGTGAAAATAGGACTTTTTTTACTTTTTCGCAAATACCTCAAAAACGGTGCGTTTTTCTTAAAATATAATAAATTACAAAAATAATCTACATTAAATGTCTAACAAAATGATACCATACAATACCTATCTACTATGAACGGTTCAGGTAATATTGAGGGGTAAATGTGATTTTTTCTTAAAATTCTAAAAAAGTTGTTTTTTAAATGGAGGAAACCCATGGACACCTATAAAAAAAGTTTCTAATGAGTGCCAAATTGTTCAATAAACCTCCCTTGATATGTATAAAAAGGTTACACGGATTTGAGTGTCGGATTTGGGAAGGAGGGTTAAAAGAAAAGGGGGGGTTGGTTGGTTTTTTTTTACTTTTTTGCAAATACCTCAAAAACGGTGCGTTTTTCTCTAAATATAACAAATTACAAATATAATCTACATTAAATTTCGAACAAAATGATACCATACAATACCTATCTACTATGAACGGTTCAGGTAATATTGAGGGGTAAATGTGATTTTTTTCTTAAAATTCAAAAAAAAAGTTGTTTTTTTAATGGAGGAAACCCATGGACACCCATAAAAAAAGTTTCTAATGAGTGCCAAATTGTTCAATTATCCTCCCTTAATATTTATAAAAAAGTTACACGGATTTGAGTGTCGGATTTGGGAAGGAGGGTTAAAAGAAAAGGGGGGGGGGAATGGGACTTTTTTTGCTATTTTCCAAATATCTCGAAAACGGTGCGTTTTTCTTAAAATATAATGAATTACAAAAATAATCTATATTAAATTTCAAACAAGATGATGCCATACAATACCTATCTACCATGAACGTGTTAGGAGATATTGAGGGGTAAATGTGATTTTTAGTTTTTAATTCTAAAAAGTTGTTTTTTAAATGCAGGAAAACCATGGATACCCATAAAAAAGTTTTTGTTCTTTGCATTTTCTCTATTAACTTACTCGTTTATGAGCTACAGGATGCGGAATGTACACAACAAGCCTTTTTCCATAAGTGTAACATGCTGTAACTCCTAAACGAGTAGCTTTTAAGAGAAAATGTCAAAATTAAAAATGTTTTTAAATTGGATTTATATACTAAAACAATCATAAACTACAGGGTGTTCCATAAGAAATAACAAAGTTGTCGGCCATATTATAAAAATGGCGAACATATTTTTAAAATTGGGAACCATTCCAAATCATCTAAAAAAATAAAGGGGAGTGTCCCATAAGAAGTCAACTAACTGTATAACCCATGATAAAAAAGTTAGCTATTGGTTCACTTTAGGTGAGACATCCTGTATACAGGGAGTCCTGTAAGTAAACAGCCAAACCCCAGGAAATGGTTCTATGGGTGAAAATAAAAAGAAAATCAAGTGTATTTTTTTCCAAAATCGCTTCGTTAACCAGATATTTGCCATTTTGTTTTTTTCACAAAAACATTATTTCATCTTTGAATTTTTTAACCGATCATTAACAAACTTGGTATGTATGTTGTGGTAAAATAGACCCACGTTAGAAAAAAATATCTTATTCCAATAAAAATTGTAAAATGGCGGCCATTTAATTTTTTAAAATTGAAATTGCTAGAAATGGCTAATTTTATGAAAAAATGTCTGTAACACTTTTATTTATCTTTTAAAATGATAAAAAATAAATAAATATTACGATTTTTATTTGTAAAATGAGGCAACCCTGAATAGCGCAGCCTTAATCACAATAATTTTACAACTAAAAATCGTTGTAACTTCAGTTATTTTTTATTCCATCTTCTTAAGAATTCAAACGGTAGAAAGTTCACCCTGTTCCCGTATCTAGGTAGGTTTGTCTTTTTTAGGTAAGTAAGTCATATTTATTTATATTGTAGTTATATTTGTGATAAAATGGAAAATAAAAAGTGTTACTTAACAAAATTTACAAAATTACTTATGAATAAAATTCCCAACCCCGTTTTCACACCCAAGACCGGCACGAAAATCAGTGTAACTTTTTTACACATATTAAGGGAGTGTTATTGAACAATTTGGCACTTGTTAGAAACTTTTTTTATGGGTGTCCATGGGTTTCCTCCAGATAAAAAAACTACTTTTTTTTAGAAATTTAAGAAAAAAATCACATTTACCCCTCAATATTACCTGAACCGTTCATAGTAGATAGGTATTGTATGGCATCATCTTGTTTGAAATTTAATATAGATTATTTTTGTAATTCATTATATTTTAAGAAAAACGCACCGTTTTCGAGATATTTGGAAAATAGCAAAAAAGTCCCATTCCCCCCCCCCTTTTCTTTTAACCCTCCTTCCCAAATCTGACACTCAAATCCGTGTAACTTTTTTATACATATTAAGGGAGGTTTATTGAACAATTTGGCACTCATTAGAAACTTTTTTTATGGGTGTCCATGGGTTTCCTCCATTTAAAAAACAACTTTTTTAGAATTTTAAGAAAAAAATCACATTTACCCCTCAATATTACCTGAACCGTTCATAGTAGATAGGTATTGTATGGCATCATCTTGTTTGAAATTTAATATAGATTATTTTTGTAATTCATTATATTTTAAGAAAAACGCACCGTTTTCGAGATATTTGGAAAATAGCAAAAAAGTCCCATTCCCCCCCCCTTTTCTTTTAACCCTCCTTCCCAAATCTGACACTCAAATCCGTGTAACTTTTTTATACATATTAAGGGAGGTTTATTGAACAATTTGGCACTCATTAGAAACTTTTTTTATGGGTGTCCATGGGTTTCCTCCATTTAAAAAACAACTTTTTTAGAATTTTAAGAAAAAAATCACATTTACCCCTCAATATTACCTGAACCGTTCATAGTAGATAGGTATTGTATGGCATCATCTTGTTTGAAATTTAATATAGATTATTTTTGTAATTCATTATATTTAGAGAAAAACTCACCGTTTTTGAGGTATTTTGCAAAAAAGTAAAAAAAGTCCCATCCACCCCCCCTTTTCTTTTAACCCTCCTTCCCAAATCCGACACTCAAATCCGTGTAACTTTTTTATACATATTAAGGGAGGTTTATTGAACAATTTGGCATTCATTAGAAACTTTTTTTATGGGTGTCCATGGGTTTCTTTCATTTAAAAAACAACTTTTTTTAGAATTTTAAGAAAAAAATCACATTTACCGCTCAATATTACCTGAACCGTTCATAGTAGATAGGTATTGTATGGTATCATTTTGTTCGAAAGTTAATGTAGATTATTTGTGTAATTTATTATATTTTAAGAAAAACGCACAGTTTTTGAGGTATTTGCGAAAAAGTAAAAAAAGTCCTATTTTCACCCCATTTTCACCCCCTCCCCCCAAACCCGACACTCAAATCAGTGTAACTTTTTTTTACATATTGAGGGAAGTGTACTCAACAATTTGGCACTGGTTTGAAACTTTTTTTTTGGATGTCCCGGTTTAGGTCTAATTGCACCGTACTTGGTTTGGATTTGCTTTCAAAACGTGATCGGAAATGGTTGCGGTATTTGTAAACAACATTCAATGTAAACATATCAGTGACAGCTAGAAGAAATAATCTTGATTTGAACAGCTGTTCGTTATTTCATAGAAGAATATGTGCTAAACATTGGGAGAAAACTTTACAAAAATCGAACAAAAATGGGTTTTTAAACGTCCGTAATTTTATTTACAAAGTGGTGACGCCATATTTTAATGGCTAAAGACAATCTCGCCAATCCAGTGAATGCATTAAAATGATTTGGAACTTGATAGGTACTCTCGTTTTTCAGGAGTAGGCCGCGTAAAATGGCTCTTGGGTCGTAACAGACTGGAAGACAGACATAAATTTAGATGAGACTTGTTTCGGTTTCTCTAATGTATAACACGTAAAAATAACCTAAAAGTTTATGATTCTGAGCAATGTACAGACAAAACTCTAATTTTATTTATATAGATTTTACTCGCGACATTGTAATGAAATGTTACACGCTTTTAATTTATGTCGCTTTTACACAACTGTAAGATAAGTAGAAAACAAGAAAAAAGCTTTTTTATAATTTTACTCACGTATATCTAGTTTAAAGAGACAACTTTTTTGATTGAGCAGAACTAAGACGTAAAAAGTTTAGATAATTTTTACCAACCAGAACTGAAAGTCGCAAAGCAAAATACAGAGTGAGAAAGACGGTAGATGTATGATTGAAGATGTTACTGACAAAGACAGAAATAGTCAGTCTACATTTAGACAAGTTGTGTTGTGACACCATTGACGTAAAACTGGAGATATTCGCACTTCGAAAACTGACTTTTTACAAGACTGAAATTGATCAACCGATGACAAAAGACAACAAGACTGAAATTAGCAAAACGGTCAAGCGTAAAAATTTAAACACAAGAATTATTAGTCTATAGTATTGGATCACATTATACACTTTAATACGAGCAAACTATGTTCCAGCGGAAGGGTTTTGTTAAAAGATTGGAATTGGGGGATTTTGGGACAAAAAACTCGATGGTTTAAAGTCAGTACCTCAAGAAAACTGGTATTTGGGTAGAAAACTACGCATTATAACATTGGGCGTCTACGTTGCAAAGAAGATGGATGCCAGTCTGGCAAGCTCCTGATGAAAATGCAACATACAGCAGTACTCAATAATACCATAGATTATACAGTCAATATAAACAGAGAATTGTCTACTCCTTTAATTTGGTAGTACATAATAATATTTGTGTGCTAGCTTACAGAATAGGCCCTAAGTGTAAAATATGACATAAAATAAAGTTCATAAAACAGTCCATACCTAAATGTTTCTTGTTTACAGAATAATCTATAATTTAGAGAATAAAGATAACTTTTTTCTTTTCTTCGAGCATATTATGATCGTGCATCAAAATAAAATAAACAAGTTATCTTTATTCTCTAAACTATACATTAGGCTACAGTATTCTGTAAACAAAAAACATTTAAATGAATTTGTGCTGTTTGATATTTTTTTGTAAGTAGTTAAATAGTAGTATTACACATAAACATATTTTCACATATTATGTGTAAACATATACGACAACACTGTTTCGCTGACCCAAGCTAAGAGGTGCGACTCAAGGTCATTGTCGTCATTTAGACCCTTACAGTTCACACTCTATGTTTATGCCCAATCTAGCACCTACTGGCTGTAATTTGGACAGTCTTCGAAGGCTGGCTTTCCTCTGAGCTTAAACATTTCACGGTAACGCCTAAATAATTCATAATTATCCATGACGGTATAATTAGTACACGCTTTAAGGACGTCGACAAGGATGGAAAAGTTAGGTACCAATCTGGAGTCTGTGTAACTTTGTTAGCTTAAGTAAGCTTAAGTAGTTCAGGAATATTTTTTCTCGATTATTGTTTATGGACTATGTAATATGTTTCTGTCCATACTCATCATATAGACAATTTATCTTGAAAAAATGTTATTATTACATAATATATTTGCAAAGTGGTCTGTTATACCCATCCTGCATTCAATCTTTGCGGGAGAAAAAATATTCGACAGAATTTATATTTTTACAGCGCTGGGAATCACCTCACTGGAGGACCAGGTTCGATCTTGTGCCGTTGTGTGATTTAAGAGACGTTCATAGCCAATGCAATTCAGCCACTCTATAAAACCATCACCTGGTGGTTCTCTATAGTTCTATCCATGAAAGAAGGTAAAGATTTCAGGCGAGGAGAACTGTATCCGTTCTCTAAACTCTTTCCACTAAATAGCGATTATATATGTACCAGAACCATATTTGTCTCCTCTTTTACTGTAGTTGCATTTGGAGTTTGATGTCTCGTATCGTAGCATTTGACAAAACCAATTTAAAGGAAAATATTCCCTAACTTACATAACATAATATGATGGTTAAAAAAATACATTGAAACACAGTAACTCACAACCATTAACAATAAGCAGAATAGTTAACAATAACCAAACAACTAGCAGCGTTGCTGCGTATAACAACTACTGTATTATTTTAAATGGTAATTTGTTCTTTACGATAAATAATAAAAGTGTATACTAAAAATAAAAATAGAATATTTTACTTATTTGCCAGTGGATAAACAATGGTTTTTTTTTCATTAGGTGTATGAATATATAAGTTTTTAGACGTACCTACCACCACTTGAGCACGCAACATACAGCTGTCCGTGTGAAAAGCATGCATTTTCTAAATTGAAACAGACGATAGTCAGGGATTGGCCTAGTGCCTTACTAGTTGGTGATTGCGAAAGCAAGACACATAGGAAATTGTAGTTGCTTAAATTCAGAGAGTAATTCGGATGAAATCATCAGTATTCTTGGGATTAAGACTATTTCTCCTTTAAACGTACCACTTCAATCAATTTTGGTGTCATTTTTGAATCGTCAGTCTGGTAACGTTGCATAGCTTTCGGTGTATTTAAATGAAAGAATGAATGTTTTTATATTTCTGAAAAATTTCAATAATGCATAGCACAGTTTTCAATACTCCATCATCAACGTAAAGTATAATATACTACATTACCTATTTTAAAGTAAGCTTACAAAGGTTTTTACATTAATAACTTTTTAATAATAATAGCTAAAAGTATAAAGGTTATGAAAATCACTATTAAATAAATGTAGAATACAAACCATAATTTTAACTACGAGTAAGTTTCGCATTAGTATTATTGGAGTTCCTTCTTTAAATGACAGTAATAAGGTAGGTTAATGACAAATTGAGAGGCATTTGAATACCTAAGATAACAGCTTATTGTTATATTGTTATTTAATTGATTTTTCTTTTGATTATGTTGTTGTTAGCAATTTGCATTTGTGTTTAAAGTGAGTTTCTTATGTTAAGTATGCGATTGTAATGTCATATGCTTAATCTGTACCATTAATATTAGTGAGTAAAGTGGTGTATGGATTTCACAACCATTATTTTACTAGAGGTTGTATTTAACCACAACGGGCTCTGTTGCTAGTTACATCATAAAATGGAAGGAAATTTGTCACTACTGTAATATACTAAGAAGAAATCATTTAACATTGTAACGCTCCTTTTACACTAAGGTTACTCACGTTTTTCACCGTACCGGTATTATTTTGGTGACAAGAAGGGTATGAGAGCTTTCACGTTACACAGTTACGGTGACGGCAGAGAGCTGTTCCGTCATGTTGTTAATGGTTTCACAATGCCTTAAAAAAGAATGAACAAACACATTGTAAGTTAAGTATAAATAACTAGGTTGACACGTATATCCTCAAGACCTTTTAGTCTTATTTTGTTCTCGTTTCTGGAAACTCACAAGTTATTTATTTATATTTTCCACTCTAAATCTTCAAAGTGGGAAAAGAAGCGAAGCGTCTACGACTCGTAAAATATAAACAGCCAATGAGACGGCAGTGTTTGTAAAATATGAGTGCGGATAGTAAAACAAGTATTTCGGTAACAATAAACATTTCACTGTAGTGAGCGTAACTGAGGCATTTCGAGGTTTAGAGGATAAACCTCATTGTCGGAATTCGAAATACATTTGAGAAGATTTTGTGAATTTTTGTTTTCTTATAAATCTTTGAGTGAGTTGCAATTTATTCTATTCTCATATTCAGACATCTTGCGCCTAAATATATTTTTACGTAAAATGTATGATTATTGTTTTCAAACTCAAGTTTATTTTTGTCAGATTCACGATTATTGTGGTTAAACCTACCTACGAAAAAAAGTTGACGCTTATAATAAATACAAATACTTAAACTTACAATGTTGTCGAATCGCCAACATAACATTCTGGACAGCGCAACAATAAATGTGTTATTTTTGCACGAGGTTTAGTAGAAAATACACTATGTAATATTTTAACACATTACGGTAGTCATTTTAATAATTTACACGACTCAAAACAGGGATTGTGAAAAACCCCATACTATCTAATTTACCTTTAAGGGAAGTGATTATGAAATTTGACCGTATTGAAGAGCCAGAGTGCAGCGCCGGGCTACGTCACGTCAGCAACATTGGAGTACTCGGCCCTCGAGTGAAGAACACCTCCTCAGCAACAAATAGGCCTACATTTTAACTTATTGTTTTAACCACGACCATTACAAGTCATTATATCGTTGTTAACTATACAGTGAAGTGAAATATAAATACAGTGTAATGTAATATTTTCAATAAATATACTTTATGTGCTGTTTTTGGGAAATTTTAGTGACTTGCTTATTTGTTGAGTAGAAATAGTATAGTAGTTTTACTACGTGCATTGAGTGTAGTAACAAGTATGCTCTTAACTAGAAATTGAGCATATTAATTGAGCATTGAGCATATTGTAGTAGGTATAATTTAATCTTATTTAGACTCTACTTTTAATCACATATTTAAAACAAACGTATACGTTCTCACGCGAGTGCATAATGTTGTATTTTTATATTCACTGTTTTTGCAGCCATCTACATTTACTTAATGTTTCAGATTGTATTTTACTTGTAATTTATATTATCAAAGTTGTTGTTGTTATCACATAAACTGTTTTGATTACCTTTTTATCATTGAGATCTATTTTATTTTAGCCATTTTATATACAGGGTGTCCAGGACAAACTTTACCAGATTATTCGAGAGGTCAAAAAAGCAAATTTTCAATTCTACATGTGTCTTATCTCGAACCATTTTGCGTCTGTCTGGATTTTTTAAAATCACTTTTATTACACCTAGTTTGGCTACATTCTTCTAGTCTGACATTCTTTCAAAAATGTGTATTCGTCTAACTACTACCTATGTGCAAAAAACCTTTTGCTTCGTTTCAAAATCGCAGCTTTTAAAATATTTTATGCCAAACTCCACAAAAACCGTTTATAAAAAACAGGTTACATAAAATTTAGTAAATGATGCAGATTTAAACGTCATCTGATAAGCTTAGTTTGGACAAATGATAACTGAGAAATTATGTTTTTCTAGATATATACCTAAAGTTAAAAAAAATGTTTTGATTTACAATATAACAGCAGGATGACCTCGTCTAGTTTTCGAAACATGTCGGCAACTACCAATGTGCACTTTAAAAAAAGATATTATATATAGATTTGTTTAGTTTCTAAGAAATTTATATGCGGTTTGCAGCAGTCATTTTTTACAACTTACTAAGATTTGTTTAAAAATAAACAATGATTTAACTTGTTTAAGAAAACAGAGGTTGCAGTACATGTTATAGTACAGTAAAGGATATACACATCATAGATCGAATTAATTCGGATCAGTTTTAGAAACTAAAGTCAAAGTTGTTTATAGTTTTAAAATAATATAATCCCTTGGCCTTCCGGCTTAATAGTGGGCGTGTTTACATCTTGATGTTTCGCAGACACAAAAAGACAGACATCGATTCTGGCCTCAGTCCAAGAGAAGTAGACATATTCTTAACTCTTTTAAGCGTTGGGGGTTGAAAGTTTGCTTTGTTTATTGTTTCGTGGAGGGTGAAAGAGAAGGGTTCAACTACTCTATTGAGTCTAGCGAAGCGAAAATACGACTTGTCGTATAAAATTAGTTTTGCATCATTACATTGAGGCAGAGGCACAATGCTGAGGGGTTTAACTTGAATATGAGTGAAGAATGAGTGTAGAAAAATTTGGGCTTTGAGTACCTTTGTCACGGCCACTTTTAAATGCTCAATGATGAATGATCAAGGATAGCTTCGGCCCATCAACAAGCTACTAACTTGCGCAGGATTTTACCGACGACCCTCTGAATACCATGCGAGCACGATGCTACTCGAACCACCCACTCAGATACACGAAATTAGTCGGAAAATTATTCCGTATCATCACTTTTTGATCAAATTATATCTACAAGAAAAAACCCCATTAATATATTTCCTAGACATTTATCGATTACATTTATCCTCCAAAACAACATAATTTTTACTTTTTATATTGGGAAAATGGAAAACATTGTAATTTAACAAGAAATGTTCTGATGGTTCCTAGTTTTTATCATGCGTAAATAAATATATTACTATGTGATCAATAAATTTAATTTCCAATGGTTTGGAAAGTAAAATAAATACTTTTAAGAACGATAATGTTGACAAGCTTCCGTTAACATAATCCGTATAGTAGCTTCATTAGTTCACTATGCATATTCTTAAACATTTTATTAAAACCAAATTGGTACTTTTGATTTGATTTAGTTCGAGAAACATCTGATTGCCGCCTGCTTGAAATGGGATTTCATTACGTGCATGGAGCGAGTATGAGAACAGTCATTTTACTGGTCCGGTGAACACCCATTTTCCGGACTAGTGTCCGTAATAGGTATAGACATACTATTTCTTTAATTTATGTCCACACCCTGTTAAAGTAGAAAAGCTAATCCCAAAATTAGCAACATAATTAATGAACCGCAAGACAGACCAAACTTAATAACTTATGTTTAAGGGTTTATTTTTGGACAAGAAAAATTATTATAACAATGGCGAGGTTAAGGTTGTGTTGACAACAATCGTAAATCATTGCACTCAGACTATCGTGTGTGTGCGTGAGTGTGAGTGTTGTGTGTTTTTGTGTCACGGTCGACTCTACGACCCAGTAACCAAAATATCCAAATCAGATTCAAGAACTCATGAATTCATTTTGTTTCAAGACTGTTTACGCCAACTGCAGACTATTATTTATCGCCTGGCTAATCAGTTATTGATGTTCCAGTCGTCTCTATGTAGTGTGGATTGGGATTGTTCGTAAAACACAATAAAAACCCCCTTTACTAATTATGTTTCTGATTTGATAGTAAAAAATAGTTAAATCGTGTCCGAATTGTGATTGTGGTTGTATAGTAGCTGCACTCATAATATGTATACTGTAGACCTACTCTACTAGTTCTGTAGTTATTTTGATAACGAACTTATACTTTCTTTAATGTACTTTCTTATTAAATGGCGACCAGGATACAAAGTAGGTATTTTAAGCCAAGTATGAATGGAGATGAATGTAGGATGAGTGGCGCGATCTTGTAGTCTTGTTAGTGACTAAGGCAAGCTTTTATTACTAAAAGTAAAGCAATTACTGGTAATCACTATGCCAGAGAATATGGTGTTGAAATATTTTCTAGAATCACACTTTTCGAAATTTTACTATTTTTATTTGAGTATGATGGAATAGTTACTTGTCGGGAGAGGACACTGTATAGAATATAGTTCTTTCAACCTATTGTAAACAACGGTTACACACCTCATCATTTATTCTGTAAAACAATTGACATGTAATTAAATAGTGTAAATGTAGTTGTGGGTCCACGTATTCTTTTTGTTGCCAACGAGAAAGGCTTTTGCTTGTTTTGGCAAAGTGCCTACAACAAGGAGCTAAGAAGGAGGAGACATCAACATTAACTGTATGAAAATGTACAAGGCCAATTTTCTGGCCAGATTCATGACCTATCTTTTTTGAAAATTTTAACCCAGTCGGATGTAGTTGTGCGTTTAATTGGAACAAATACTTCTTAATATACAATCGTTAGATTATACCGACCAATCCTTACAGTAAGATCACGCAAACCTGTAATAAATAGAAAATAATAGTTTTTCATTTTTATTGCAGGAACTGGAACGTTTGGCCGTGTCTGTCTTTGCAGAGAAAAAAGTTCAAATAAATATTTTGCCATGAAGATCCTGTCCATCAGTGATGTCATCAGATTAAAACAAGTCGACCATGTGAAAAATGAGAAAAACATCCTGCTCCTAGTCAGACACCCTTTTATTGTAAACATGTGAGTACTGTAGATCATTTTGGAGTAATTTGTGTGCTACTCGTAGTTGATCTTGAATGCACCAAGGGTGTAGCGTGTAGATTACTGACTATATGCTTTCTGGCTGTATCATTAGCTAGGACCATTTTATATTATTACTTTAATGACCAAGCACAGCTGGGTCCGGTGTTGAACCATCAAAAAGCTACTGACTTTTTACGTAATCAAATTGGCAACCTTCTGATGTTATTAGCAGAGCACTTCGTTACCTAACTATTGGTCTAACTGGAATAAAACTGACTGTTGACAATTAAATATTTCATATTTGCTTGATATTTGTTTAAAACCAATAATTATTTGTGTGAACAAACTGTAAATAGAGAATAAGTAGGACTACATGCACTAAAGTCTTAAATACATCTTTTGTGTAACTCTCCTAGAATTACAACGTTGTCAGCTACCTATTTCAGGTGCAGAATATCTAATAGAGAAGATTGATTACTGTTTATAACCTCTAGTTTTTTTGTTTTTTTTAAATACCTAATTAACTGTTCTAACTATAGGTACTCTATTACTGTAGGCCTACTGTACTCTTTAAAATTTAATTTGAGGTAGTAAATAGGTTATTAAGAATTTCAGAGTGCATTAGTCTCATGCAAGTGTCCCCTCCCTAGCTATTCTTTAGTGCAGTTTCCTCTTCAACAAAATCTTTTCCTATATCATTCACATGAATACAGCCAAATACGTTTCAACTTGCAACTGCAAAACTGTAAATTTAGTTTCTAATTTTATTCTCTCGGCCAATTTGCTAAATTCTCCAAAGCAAATATGATATAAAGGTAGACAGGTGCTTAGGCTTTGTGCCAAATAGCTACAAGGAGTACTTGTGGAGATTAAATCTTACTCCAACATAATAGAAGAAACAAGGTTCAAACTGTCTCTCTTTCGTGCTAATGAAGATTTAAAGTCCGTTGTTTGGACTTTCTTAGTTGGCACCGATTGTATGAATCGATTGGGAAGGTAGTGTTCTAATTGTAGTTGTTATCTGAAATCAATGATCAAAAACTATTTGGCGAAAGATGTAGCTTATACTGTCAGAGAGAATTATTAATGTTTGTATTATGCGTATCAATAACAATAATCATATATGATAGGATATATTAACTCGGCTTTGAACTGTTAAAAAATAACTGATTAGGAAGATATGGTTATTATTTTAATTTAAATCTAAAATCAATGTAATAATTTGGGAAAGGCTGTATTTCAAGGTTTGAAAAAGGTTGAGTTTTCTTCCCACCATCCAGCATGGCGATTGTTAAAGAAAATACAAATTCACTAATTACGATGGAAAAGTGTTGCAATAATCTTAAAAGTAATATAAATTCACCATCACCAAAAATAAACTTTAAACAAGGAGTTAATAATATGTGCCTATGGGTTATATTGGTTAACACTTGAATCATAAAGTAATTAAATAAATAAAATAGATATTTCTTTCTACAAGAGGTCATGAACACTTATTAACACTTAATTTAAGAATACATAATATTGCCAAGATTATCCCAGAAATAGTGTACTTATTTAAGACAACTCCTTGGTACAATATTGGCCATGTAGATGATTAATTTTAGAAACCTTTCTTAGGGTTCGAGTTAAACTTTAAAATGAATTACGGAGGTAACAATAATAACCGAACAGACAACTAATACTAATTTAAGAATACATAATTCGATTAGGCCTTAATTATGAAAATCCTGCCTGTTCTGAGTAAAATGAATTGCAGCTCCATCTCAATTTCTGATGCTGCTATGTAAATTTTCGACTTTGACATCAAGATTTCTTTTGGCTTATTCACCATATGAATTGTAATCAGATTTTGTCCAACCTTTTAATTCTGAGAATTGATTTTTGAATGTTTCTTTCTGCAGGAAGTGGCACTACAGAGATCCCAGTAACCTTTACATGCTGTTTGAATATGTCTGTGGAGGAGAATTGTTTTCATACCTGAGGAATGCAGGCACCTTCACAACGAGTACAGGTGAGTCTTCTAATCAATCAACATTGTTCAAAGATAAAAAATAAAACAGTTTGAGTTAAAACTGAAAAAGCAATGGGTTTGGAGGAATCTGATGAAGCAAGGCTGGCAGATAAGTAAATCAAACTAGACAAGATAATAAATTATGTCTTTTGTTTTTATTTTTTTTGCTTTGTTGGTAATGCTGTGAAGGGGAGGAGGACTTAACTAGGTGGCGTTTTTGTTGGACAAAATATTCGTTTCTTCATAAAAAAAAAACCAGAAAGTAAAACCTTGGAATAGTAGAACAAGTACAAATTTTAAGCGTTGACTATATTGATAGAAGGGGAAATCTCTTTCCTATGTTGAAGCTAAAACTAGTTTTAGAATAAAAATCAAGGTTACTGAACCAATGACCAAGTGTGCTGGATGTAAATAATAGAATATATGTAAATTCTATTGCAATGCACTGCTTGTGTATTTAATATATAGATTACTGTTTTAAGAAAATAAACGAACAGCTAATTTTCTGCCCTAGGGATGTAAAAACCTGCTCGGCCCCCAAATGACGATGACAGCTGGCATGAACAGTAAAACATAGCTTTCAGTCTCCCATATAGTAATGTGTTGAAAACACTTTTTGTTGTCAGATTATTTTACCAACACTGTAGTAACACTATTATATAGTAAGTATTTGGCTGCAATCTCTAAAACTGAGAGTTTCCATTACAAAACACTTCAAAAGAGCCATTAAACTGTCAAGAAACTCATTCAGCCAATATAACATGATTCAGTAGCAATTAATTGACTTGGACTCAAGTTTTAATGGCCTTTTATCATAAAACTCTACACAGAATACAGCAGTTTTGTTTTAAAGTTTGGTTCTTAATTAAAATACTGTGTTAAAAGAGGGAGGGTTATGGAACTGTTGGAAATTAAAAAAAGTTCTCTTGGTGTCTTATAGATGATACAAGCATTATGCAAAATACCATCTAATAATGTACAAGAGTTATATTGATGAAATATATAGTACAAGACATTCATCTTGATTGTTCATTCAGCTTATTGTCATTAGATTAATTATTAAATAATTATACTGAACTCAAGAAAGGTTGTTTATTTCTAATTTAACAAAAACTCAATCAAAATATAAAAACAATAACACAAAACATATGTAGAACAATTACCATATGTTATAAACATATTAACTACTACTGTCATCCCTCCTTCACAAGTCAAATTTATTTGGTGTTCTTCTAATCCTTTCCCCTCGTCTTACAACAGGAGCTGAGTCATTGTTATGTTCTTCTGACCTGGACGATTGACCTTTATTCACATCATGGGAGATTCTGAATGACTTGTCTCTTCTTAGGAACCATGAGTTTCTTCGGTATTCTCGTCCATCATCAGTCTGGATTTTGTACGATCGTGGTTCAGGACCAACTTGAACAATCTTTGCTCTCAGCCAACACTTTGGTTTGAATCTGAAAAGCACTGGTTCATCAAGTTTAAACTGATCAGGCTCCGTCTTCCTCATATCACCGTATAGCTTCTCTCGCCTTTTAATTTTTTCTAGCTGTTTGAAGATATTGAATTAGATGAAGTTGTTCAACGATTTGATAAGTTTTTTGTTGGTAAATCTAATGAAGTATTTGAGAGATTTTTGTTCAACAAAATTACACAAAACATATGTAGAACAATTACCATATGTTATAAACATATTAACTACTACTGTCACTTATAAGAAACTTATTAGAACATAAACTTATTGTGAGTTACTGAGCTCGTGGCTCAAAAATACCCAAATTGTCTTCCTTTTTTAGGGTTTCACCAAGGATAAACTGAAATAATTCAAACGATAATCCACCTTTTACATAATTTCCCTTAAAATTAAATGTTCACTAGGATCTAATTAATACCTAGACCTTAAATGATGGGATATTCTAAACCATGTAAAAATCGATTACACCTTAAATTATTAAGTTAATTGTAAAGATAAAGTGTAAATACTAAAACGTGAGTTTTTTCAATGAAGGCCTCCTCTAAGATAAAAGTGGTAATGTCGCAACCTCGGCCTACCGAAACAGCTATTGCACTAATTCAAAGTGGAGCTTCTGTGCATGTTTATGCTTACACAATTGCTATTACTGTTATTACCATGGCAATAGGCTGGCCGGTGCGACGTCCCACACACCAACTCTTACACCATTAACCTTTTGATCCCCAAGTGCCAATATCGTTTATTGACATGACAATCGAGAGTATCATAACCGATAACTAAAACTTCTCTTAAAACAATTTGAGCGAATAAAAATTGAAAATATTGCAGAAAGCTTTGCCTGACATGTCTTGCAACCTAGGAAGGAAAGTTAAAACAAAACAACTGCACACCTGGGTTTTGGATTAACAATAATTAATGTGGTAGACTGTAAAGGTCTGACTAATGAATAAGAGTTTTCTCTCCATCCAGGAAACACCACCATAGACCGAGGGTTTAAATCTTATTTCAGTTCTGGCCTACTTCCTGTGATTAGATCACGTATCAGTGGCAAAGCTTGTGGGAGAGGGTTAATTACCTAAAATAAACTATGGCTGACTCAGGCAGCGATATGAACCCGCCATGTTTTTTCCCCGTGCCACTCTCTCCCAATTGTCCCAACATTGTCACAGGTATTTCTACATAAGCTTGCACTTGGGCTTAACACAACATCTCCCGAGGCATTATGACGCCTAAATTCTAGATGATTATGATCATCTTCAATTATCGTGGCAAAATCCTGAATATATTCATAGGTCAAGGAAAGATTATCGTTTTCCGTGATTGGATCCAAACCCAGGATTTGGATCTCCTGCGGTTGTGTAGACTACATATCCATCGTCTCACGCAATCGAGGCAAAATCCTAAATTTCTCTTGCAGGAAAAGAAATGTCATCATTGTCTTCTGCGATAGCGTCAAAATATTGAACATATCCTGCATCTGTGGAGAAATTGTCATCCTCACCTGCGGGGGAATGTTGGAATGTCCTTGTTGGAATTTGTGATCGCTGCAAAAGTGTGTCTTTTAAAAGTGTGGGTGTGATTCTCGCAGACGTGTTCTGTGGTCACAATGTTATCGCGGTCATAAAAGCTTAAATCAAATCCCTCAAGCTCCCAGGCCAGGCTCAGCTCAGCTCTAAAAATTGATATTCTCTTCTAAAAATCAACACTTTTCAAAGCAAACTGATTTTGAACCAACCTATGATCTTGGCCCGAGACCCAAAGGTAACATTTTTGACCTTACATGAAGTAAACAAATTTATCTCACAGAAGAATAGAATGAGTTAATAGCTAGTGTTCTAGCCTCCTAGGTTAATTCACGATTTGTTCGTTAAAATAAAGTTCATTCTGTTATCCACATCGATTCTAAACACAGCCCTATAATTTTTCATAAAAATTTATGGTAATACTCATATAATTATTGTTATGATAGGTAAAAAAAGTTACCAAAAAATTTACCGAAAAAGTCCGGTCAAGGCTCGCAGCCCCCCGCCTCACTGCGACCCCTGCGTGCCTGCCGCCACTGGACTGGGGTGGAAGTTATTGGTCAGGATTGGTAATTTGTTTGTGAGTTACCTGTACCTCAAATCAAGCATTTTGCTATGTCTTACATAACCTTACTGTGTGTGTGTCAACCAAAAGTTTTACTATTAATCTGCCCAGACAGCACGTGAGCTTGGACCAAACTTGGTTTTTACATATTTCTGAATTGGTATGACAAACTTGGAGTTTGGAACCCACTACAAATTTAAAACAGCTTTGGTTAAGTGAACTTGTGTGAATGCGCCAAAACTAAACTTGTTTTATTTACATATATAACCTGGTTGGCCAAGTCCACAATTTAAACACCTAACCAGACCCACGACAAGCTTGTTCATGTGAGTCTAAAGTGAGCAGTGCCATATGACAAAAGAATTTTCCCTCCACCCCTACCCAGAACGCTCCTAAAACCTGTTTCTTTGTGCTGAACCACCATTTTTGTTGGATTTAGACTTCCTCACTCTCAGTTGTCAGTTCTCACTTATCTAGTTCTGGTGTTGTGAGTTACTCGTTTCGTTA
Source organism: Macrosteles quadrilineatus (assembly GCF_028750875.1). Taxonomy (NCBI): domain Eukaryota; kingdom Metazoa; phylum Arthropoda; class Insecta; order Hemiptera; family Cicadellidae; genus Macrosteles; species Macrosteles quadrilineatus. Next base: position 52,671,345 of record NW_026542601.1, read on the forward strand.
CTAGTTGTGAGTTTTGTTTATGGTTTTGATACCAAGACGAAGCAAAGAAGAATTAAGGGATTCCTGTAAAGGTAAGATTTAAACTCCATTGATAAAAAATATACTTGTGTTGGTTAGTCTATGATGATATAAGTAAGCTAAGTTAAGCAAACAATTAATTTCATTGCATCAAGAACCCGTAGAATTTTGTTTATAACCTAAACCTTTTGTGCTTTAACCTTTGACATACTCAGCGCTTCACTGAATCGACAACGTCACTCACTATACTATACTCTAATAGTCTACTGCTGAACCCAACAGAACAGTGCCAAAATTTGTGTTTGACCTTAACCATTATAGTCAATCCTAGTCTACAGATAAAAACAGGCCAAATCATTAGTTTACGTATAAAAGTAAAATAGTAAGAAATAAAAGTTTGATAACAATTTTGAAAACAAAGGTAAGTTAACACCCTGTGTTTGCAACACCAACAAACTCCAAATAATCAAATAATTATAATAACAAATAAAAATAATGAGAAATGATTTAAATGATAAATTTTAATAAACCAAATAATTCTAATGCAATTGTATTTTTTATAGATCTTCTGAAGCAAGCGGTGGAGTTGATGGGTTCAGAAAAGAAGTTGAAGGTGAAGTGGAAGATAGTGGGCGTTGTATTTATTATATTAATAAATTGTCTTGAAATGTGAATGTCTTGCTTTCTAAACCTCATATATAACCAATATTTTTTCAAGATCACTCATAAAATAGGCTTTATTTTATCATAAATCTTTCTTGGTAAAAAATTAATTATAAGAAAAAATGTGGGCTAGCAAATGAATGGTGTGAAACAGCTTATATGTTAAATAGGTATACATTATATTACTATTACTATTACTATAGCCTATTCTAATAATAATTATTATTATTATCTCTGATCATGACAGTAATTGAAGTATATAAAACTTCGTACCAAGTTCTGAGTGAGTCTATAGGTGTGAGCTTGTTTGCCCAAGTCTAAAATGTGCTAAAACCAATTCCAATATGAGTCTAGGCCAAGTCCAATATGAGCCTACTAAAAGCTGGCTTGGGTCTCCAAGTCCATAATGAGCCTGTTTAATTTATCAGTGTGAGCTTGTTTGCCCAAGTCTAAAATGTGCTAAAACCAATTCCAATATGAGTCTAAGCCAAGTCCAATATGAGCCTACTAAAATTGGGCTTGGGTCTCCAAGTCCCGAACAAGTCCATAATGAGCCTGCTTAATCCACCAGACCCGTTTTGTATCCACCATTCCAAGCTTAGAGTGGGTTTGTGCCCATGAGTTCACTGTAGGTTTGGGGTTGGGACTTGGGTTGGACTTGGGGAGCCAAACCCATAACAAGTTGAACAACTGCCAACTTCGGTCTCTAAAACAAGTCAAAACCAAGCCTACAGACTTTGGTCCCTGAGTCTAAACCAGGCTTGGGGACTTGGGCCAATGGACTTGGAACAAGTTCCCAGCAAGCCCATTGTGCTGTTGGGGTGTATTTATATGATGACAGTAAAACATTAAGGTGCCCCCCAAAACAGTACCCTGATACCTTAAACATTAAGCCACCCAAAATTTACCCTAATGCCCTAGAAGGTACCTTAAAGCCCAAATGCTAAGGGAGCTAACAGTTCTATATCGTCTCTTCTCTCCTTAAAATTTGAGATCGTTCAATGTTTCTACAGTAGACCATGCATAATGTATAATAATTGATTTTTATTCCAGCCAACTTCTACGCCTCAGAGATTGTGGTGGCGTTGGAGTACCTTCACTCGCTGTCCGTCGTCTACAGAGACTTGAAACCAGAGAATCTTCTGTTGGATAGAGATGGACATCTTAAGATCACAGATTTTGGTTTTGCCAAGGTCTTACATGACAGGTAACTGCTAGCTGCTTAAGTGTTAAATTGAATTTATAGCTAGCATTATACAAATAAGTCAAGGCCTTAGACCCTTAGAGCTTTAGACATTTCATTCATATGATCTAGCAGGCACAATGAACTAACTATATGAACATTCATGCATAATATACATTGGTAAGAGTTAGCAGCAGAATGCTACCAAATTAATAAATGCCAACTATTATAATCACCACTGAGATGGAAACACCATCTACGTGTGTATTTAACCCAAATATGAGTGAAGAATGAGTGTAGAAAAAAGTGAGATCATGGGCGTCCTTCTGACTTTTCCAAAAGAGGGGCCGGGGGTTGGGGTACAAAAAAACCCCAAGGGTAGTCTGAGGAGTACTTGAAAAAATGATTAAAATTTATATCTAAAATTCTTGCTTTTACCCTTGTTTAAACCTAAATTTGCTTTGTCAATTGATATGTTGTTGCCAGTGTTGGGGAAGCTACTTTTAAAATGTAGCTAGCTACAACTACTGCTACAGTTCCGAAAAAGTAGCTAGCTACAACTACAGCTACAATGAAATGTAGCTACAGCTACAATTTTAGCTACTTTTCTTCCAAAGACGTTACTTTTTATTCCACGCACATTAGGTAAATGTAAAATCAATTGCAACTACATTTTTATTGAACAAACATTTAAACAAAAAATGTCAGTATTGTATCTAACATTACTTGGAAAACAATTTATTCCTAGATTGTATTTAATTTGTTGGCATTATAAACCTAAAATTACAACAACAGAACCAAATAGTTGGGTGTCCCATCATCATATTTAGAACTTATTTTTTAAATATTGCATTATTTTTAAGCATCTTATATGTAAATTTCATTAAGTTCAAAGGACATACAAAAAACTATATTTTAAAAGCTCATTTTATTTCTTTAACATAGATTCATTTATAGATGTCTTATCAACAATTAAGACCAATAAAACTGTAAAACGATTATTTAAAAATACTTTTTTGTGTTACAGAGACTAGCCTCCTGAAATTGGAGTTTATTGCATTTCTTTACTTTTAATGTTAAAAAACGACATTGCTATAACTTTTAACCATAGTGATAAGTTACTTGTTCTATGAATAACACTTTTCAATATCAAGAAATCGTCCTTTATTGTCATTATGCATAGGGCAAATTGTGCTTCAACCTATAGTTGGTACAGAAAACAGTATTCAGCAACTTAAGTTATCCTGAAATCGGCTTTTGATTTAAACATGTTGAAATTTGTAAAGTAAAAATAACATGTAGGCCTACTTGGCTATGTAACAAAGTTGGCTGTAGTAGGCTTGTTCTTGCAAAGGACTAAACAGATATATTCCTAATAATTGAACTTGGTATTCGTCTTAACCCATAGCATAGCCTAGGAATAGGCCTATACAAGAGCTTTTAGCAGGAGTAAACTATGCTATTTTTTCAATCTAAGTTTCATATGGAGATTTTTTTGTTACAATTATCATGTAGTCTAGGCACATCTTAAATCTCATCAGGTAATTTCCTCTTTGTTAATTTAGTAAACCTTTGAACAATCTTTGTAATCTAACCAAGGAAGGGCTTGTGATGACGAACCACAATCAACAGCTGAAGCTAGACCAGCTTTCTCATTACTTTAAGGTTTAGTGTTGGGTTCCATTAAAACCCAAGTTGGTACACTATCAATATAATAAAGAAACTAAATTGATTACTAATTTCCCTGTCAATCACTTGCAAGCATTCAATAGCTTCTCTTGTCACCGGTATCGTTTAAACGTCGTCTGCAACTAGCGATTTTATTTTATCTGACAGTAATCATATAGAGTAGTAAATTAAGGAAATGAGAGCCAAAAATGTGGATAACACTCATTTAATGGCCTCCATGTCCACACAACGTTGTAATAGGGAATGAAACGGCTGCAACCAGCTGTATGAAGCCAAGGAAGTAGGCCTAATTTTTTTGAAAATCTCAGTTTGAAAGAGGTTGTTTCACGTAAGGTTGAGGTTATGATAAAAATCACTATCTCAAACAATGTTAATGTAGCGAGAAAAGTAGCTAAAGTTCCGCTACAACTACTTTAAAAATGTAGCTAGCTACAGCTAAAGCTATGAAATCTTAAAAGTAGCGTAGCTACAGCTAACGCTACAAAAAAAGTAGCGCGCTACTGTAGCGTCGCTACTTGTAGCGCGCTACTTCCCAACACTGGTTGTTGCTTTGTTTTTAAAATTTGAATAGGTACTTCCTACTGTGGCCTGTAAATCGTAAATCGTTTAATGTTATTGTTTAATGTTTAATCGTAATGTAAATCGTTTAACTGTTATGTTTTACTCCACAGACTGAAAAAAGAATCGGTTGTTTTGGACAGAACCCCTATACAAAATTCTCTAATTTTTCTCAGATTTCCCGACAAAAAAACCTGGTTTTCCCAGCCAGTCTTGATTCCTAGTCCCCAAGTGTACCTAGTATGGTCTGCGGGTCCGAGAATTTCATATTTTTGGGTCTGGTCGGACCAACGGTTGACACGAGAAATACGAACAGAAAATTATTGTTGGGCCAAGCTTGGATTGAATTGAGCTCAAATTTCTGCGACCACGGAGAGCTTTACGAAGATGCGCAATTAAAAATTGATGATTTTATTTTTATTGATGATGAACGATGATGTCCCATGACCGCAGGAGATGTTCAAGATCTTTTTAAACTCGGAAGATACTCATGATTTTGCTGTGATTACTAAATGTTCTTGATTTTTACATGACCACAGAAGATCTTAACGATTTTGTTGTGATCGTGGACTATGTACTCAACTGTACAATGACTGTGGAAGACGTTCATTATTTCACCGTGACTTCTGAAGATGTTAAAAGTTTACTGTGACTGCAGAAGATGTTTACGGTTTCGCCAAAATCGTGGAAACGGCCGAAATACAATATGTTCATGATTTCGCTTTGACCACAGAATATGTTCTCGATCTTACTGTGACTATTGAAGGTTTCTCAATTTTGCCATGACCGCAGAAGATGCTCTCAAATTTAACATGACCTTGGAAGATATTCTGTATGTTGCCGCGACCACGGAAGATATTCTCAATATCACCGTGACTGCGCAAGGTGTTCTTGATTATCCGCGACCGCGGAAGATGTTTTTTAATCTTCCCGTGACCGCAGAACTTTTTCTAGATTTTGCCACGACCTCCGAAGATGTTAACGATTTTGCTGTGTCCACAGATGACGATCGCAATTTCAACGTGACCACAAACTAAAACAGGTTATTCCAGTGTGGTTCAAAATTTCCGCATAGTTCTTGATTCAATACATTTACGCAAACCTCCCGGAATTCTCAATCTGTGTGGTCAGCCTGGGCCCTGTTTCATAAAACTACTAGTCTAGTATTTACTAGTCCATGGACTAGTAATACTAGTGTATTTTACAAGTCTACGTTTCATAAACCTACTGGTGTAAAATACTAGTTACTAGTGTAGGGACTAGTATTACTAGTGGTTTTTACTAGTCTAGACAGCAATGTGTTTCATAAATAAGTTTTACTCTTGTAAATTACACTGGTAAATACTTGCCATTTTCTAACAACCTCTCTACACCCGTATTATTTGAAGTAGACTAGTATTTTTGGAAAGAGAGTTATTTCATTACTCACATCATTTAAAAAAATGAATTATTAAGTTCTTTTTGCAAGTGCGAATTGGCTCACGTTTGCAATTTAAGATAAAAATAGATCTGTGAGTGCTAAAATGATAATTATTATTAGATATAAATTACAATTAATAAATTTGGCGTAGTACAAAATGAGTGAAATTGAATTTTATAATGTTTGTACAATCGCCCTATTAGAATTAATTATAATTATAAGTTATCAATTTCTGTGAAATTTTAGTATAATTTTACTTGAGTTAAATTTCATTGTTATATCAACTATTTAGCTATCACAGAGAAAAGATTTTTAAGCTTTGAGAGAAACCAAATTAAAACTGCATACAAAGATGTACAAAAATGTATCCAACATTGCAACATTAATCAGATTATTTTACACCCAAGGCTCTCGGTTTTATTTAAAGACATTTTAATAGGAAATAATAGTAAGACAATTTTAAAGAGGAGTTGCATTGTATTTTTTTAGGTGCTTATTATTTGTTTCCCTAAATAGCTAAAACCCTGTGATGTACTAACAATTTTGTAGGCCTATATTTGATTTTTGGGCGTTGGACTGAACTGCTTATCATAAAAACATGACTTTTTTAATCTATTTTGGTATTCCGAATTTGTTATTCAAAGTAATAAAAAAATTAGATGTTGATTAGAGCTTGTAAAGCATGTAAAAGTTTAATTAATGGAACTAAAGTATAGTGAGTGGTGCGGATTTGAACCTGGGACCCACCACATGAGAAGCGAAATCTCTACCTCTGAGCTAAGCGCATATATGCCATGTTTTACTATACTTGAAAACCTACTTTTCCATTGCTTGTAACGGCGTTGCAATTATTTGTTACATCAATAAACGTTTAGGCTTATTATTCATGGTTTGTTGACTCAAAATTAGAATATCACAGGATGGTTTTTAACCCAAATGTTCTTATGGATTCGAATATTTGAAAACATAGGTTAGGGTACTTGAAAACGTTCCTAACAAAATGTCCTTAGACGATTTAATTAACCCTTTGAGTGCCAACGTCCGGGGAACCGGACGTTTTTAAAACGAGCCAAAAGTGCCAACGTCCGGCCGACCGGACGTTTTTAGAACGAGCCAAAAGTGCCAACGTCCGGCTGACCGGACGTTTCGTAATGATCGAACAGCTGTCATAACAACCGAATAAATACTCGGATTCTTTTAACCCATATATTAACATTGAGTCGAAAGTTGCTAGATGCGATACATCGATTTTCGTTGGTCGAAATATCGAAAATTCGATTTTTACGAAATTTTAACCTAAAAATCGCCAGATCGCGCTCGGCATTTTTAGCGCGACCTTCGGGAAAAATCATCGGCATTTTTTGAGCGTTACTTTTATTTCTCGCCTGGCACTCTAAGGGTTAAATTCAAAATTTGAGCCTTCTTTTCTTTACTCATAGCAAGCTTAATTTTATATGTCAAAATAAAACAAAAACTATACAAATCACAGCGAATGCGGCAGCAACAGATCAATTTCCACCCAACTGTTGAGCGCCGCAACTAGGCCTACAACCGGCTAGCTACTACAATCACCGTGTTGATTGCAGCGACACGACGCCGCGCCGCGCCGGCGCGTCGGCGGGGTTATTGATGAACATAAGTAATAGCGTTTTGATAAATAATATGTGATTGTTTTACTTATGTGTCTATATAGTTATTAATTCAAAGAAAACACTGCGTTTCTACAACTATTTACTTTTTGTATCAAATGAAAACAAAATTTAAACCCTTTATAAAGCGCCAGAAAACCCGTGATTGAGGTTAGAAATTTGTTTTGAAAGTTTACCTTGTAAAGTTGGTCACGTGACTAGTATTTTTGGTCACGTGACTAGTAAAATACACTAGTATTTACTAGCGGTATAAAAACGTTTATGAAACACAAATTAGTAGGACAGGTAAATACGGGACTAGTATTTACTAGACTAGTAATTACTAGACTAGTATTTTTATGAAACAGGGCCCTGGTAGTGTCTCGAATGTATTAGTCATGACCACTTAATTATTAACACGTTTGCTGTACGTTTGTGTCCGGAACGTCAGCCGGGCCATTGAGCCAGAAGCTAGGAACGTCCCGGAACGTCACTGTTCATTGTTGTTTAACGTTTCCATGGATCAACCAGCTACTCCAACTCCACACAGCCAGTCCTATATTTCTTTGCAGCTTGTGGGGACGTACTTTTCTGACAATAAAAAATATAGTTTCACACAATCACCACAAGGGTCGTTTAGAACGGGGCTTTGTCCCACCTCTTTCCTGCTAGATAGCAACACTACTTTACCGACTGCGACCTGGGTAGTGCTGCTATCTATCAGAATCAGAATCACTTAGTACTATGTCCATAGCCAGTTTTATTGCAGAACATTGTCATCAGGTATAACTACTGTTGTTTTTACTGTAATTCAGTGTATCGGTGGCAATGTTACGCAGCGGCGAGCATTAGTTCAGCTCCTGGTGCCTTCAGCAGCGAACGTGTTAATGGTCAAGGACAGATGGTCCCAGTTTGTAACCGAACCGACATAAAGCTACTAACATTTTCTCAGGATTGAACCAGCAACTTTTTTATTTCTATGTCCAATAACCACTCTGCTAACTATAAAAAGTATGTGAGTCTTCTTATGATTTCAGTGAGCAGGCTTTTATTATGTTTTACTTATTGAACCTATAATATGAAGTAATATCAGGACACAGTCTGTAAATTCATTTCTTTTTATTTCTGTGTTCTTCATCAGGAACATAAAAACCAGATGAAGGCAATTCATCATTCTATGAATAACATAATGATAATGATAATTGACATTACAAATTTGTGTTGCTGTTATAATAACAAGATGTCTGTATTAGGACGTGGACTTTGTGTGGAACTCCAGAGTATTTGGCTCCAGAAATCATCCAGTCCAAGGGACACAACCGAGCTGTTGATTGGTGGGCGCTGGGTGAGTTTTAGATAAAACTGATTGGTGGTATTAGCTTTCTGATCATTCTCAGTACAGTGGACTCTCGATAATTTGACACTTTTGGAACCAGGAATGTTGGATTACCAAACTTACAGTTCTTACTAAAATTAACTTAAAGGAATGAGATTAAGAACTTTATGTAATAATACTGAGACTATTTACCTGAAAGACAAATTTAATTCACTAACAAAGAATAACACACTAGATGTTGTGTACAAACTAGTACACAACTTCATGGTCTCAGATCTAAAAACTCTAATGTAACTCTTAACAAAAAATAATCAACATATGATCAACAATACATGAAACAAAGTAAAGAATCAAATAAAATAGGGTATCAAATAAATGTTATAATAGGAATGCAATTTTTATATCGTTATTTCCTCTTTAACCATTATGAGTTGGGCATCCCCCCACTATTATTTTAGCTGGTCCCCACACTAATTCGGATTGTTCTCCCGTAGTAGAAAAGGTCTTGCTCTCAGCTTTTCTGTAAAATCTGTGAAACTATTCTTCATACAATAGCCTTCCAACAAACCAGACATATTGATATACACCATGACAACATTAGACACGCATCAGACTCTATCCGTCCAATCCAATCCATAAGCGAATACATTTGTAGAAACAGAAAGGAAACTCTCCACTTAAGGAGCTGCACGATTAAACCTCCTTCTTAAACCCCCATACTAATTAAGCCAACTCTAGCTGCTGGAAAGACTCTTTTTTCTGAAATAGAGTTAACGTAAACAAGACTTGAAAATATGATCTGATTACAGGTTTTGTAAAATGAAACCAATGAAACACTTGTAAATATCTTATAATGATGATGTAAATAACAATGAAATATATCAATATCAATCAAATGTAAGTATATCAATGTATGTATCAATGTAAGTACATACGGTATTCTATTGTTTAAATAGCAATGTGGAGGAAAATCAAGGCTCCTGCCACTTATGAAATGCTTTATGTGATCAGATGTCTATGATATAAGGCATTAACACCCTATTAAACCTTGAGAAATGACTACTAAAAGTTTCCTCGTGGACACTTGTAGCCTTATTTAATAAAAACATGTGTATTTGCCGATCGGCACCTAGTAAAAGTCACAATACCTCAAACACATCTTTCTAGGAACAGATTTAAACTCATTTCGTTCTCCAGAATCCTCCTCCATCACCCTTACATACAGTCATAATGTTAAAATTCACATAACAGGGACGCCAGCCCTGTATCATCTCTTAAATGGGGTACACTCACTATAAATTCCCCCAGTTCTGATCCATTTGTCACCCCTTGTGTTTGGTTTTCTGTTATTAAATTTCTCTAATGAGTGTTTAGTTTTTACTTATTGCTTTATATCCAAACGGTATGTATATACAATTACTCTGGTTGTCTATAATTTCACTACCGGTACCCAAAAACTCACAAATCATCTCTCGTGTTTTAAAATCTATTGTTAATTAATTGAAGTGAATGGAGAAATGCGATTGGATGTAGAAAATGTGCATAAGGGGTGGAGGGAGCTTGCACAATTCTTTACCCGGCGCAGGCCGGCTGCAGTTGTTCACAAATTTTGTTTTTGGAAGTAACCAGTGCCATATTGAAGGTACTTGCGGCTCTAGGCCAAATTACTTGAGCAGCCCCCACCCCACTGGGAGAAATTCCCTGCAATAGCGGTGAAATATTGAAAATGATGTCCAGCGGGCCACAATCACGGGAAAATCATCATTGTCCCCCACGATTGCGGAGAAATCGTGAACACTTATCCTAAATCAAGGGAATGTCGTCACACACACCCACGACACGATAGCGGCGGGATCGGGAACACCTCCTTTGGGCTGCAATTACGGGGACATCATTGTTGTCACCTGCAATTACCGCAAACTGATGGTTTGAAAAAAATGTTTATTGTCAATCCTCTACAGCCCCCTCATGCTTGCGGCCCTAGGCCATGGCCTAAAAGGCCTAGTGGTAAATCCAAGCCTGGAAGTAGCCAAAATTACTGAACATTTTCAAGTGAATCGCAATTTGCTATTGCCAGTGATTGCCAAGCTTAAGGATAGGTCTCTTAGACTTCCAAGCACAAATTTAAACCCTGGTAACCTCAAAGAAACCAATGTGGAAACCAAGTTTCTTCAACTTCAATTACTGTCTTGACAGAGAATCAATACCTCTCCGTAAATGTTTGTGGCCTTCTGCACAATCCCTTACTCATGTACATTTTTTAAGTCCATACACTTTTCTCCATGGATATTCGTTAACTGTGGTGATATACTTTAAAACCCCAACGTTACCATCATAACGAAACCATATAAACGTTGTGGGTCATGGAAATGTAATCACAGAAGACGATTCGTACAAGGTAAAAGCGACAACTTTCCTTGTCGTTGTTATTGGTTACTGTGACAAAACTAATCACCGCACTAGAGTGGAAACTGGCTGGAATAGTTATAGGCCTAGCAAAGTAAATAGCCCAGTGTTAGTGTCACATTTAAACTAGCTCTTTTGGCCCTGACTAGAGTTCTTTGGAGACCTAAATTTACTGACAACTATCTTATTATTATAAAGTCTATGCTTGTGAACAGCAACAATTCATATCATAGAATGTGTGAATGGTGGGAACTAGTGGGTGTCTAGTGAGATAAATAGTGTCTATGATTTTCATTCTCACTAACTCAAAACTTTTATGACACCCTCCACTCCCTCTCTGTCTCATATCATTATTAACCATGTTTTACTAGAATGTGATTTGTACGCATTAGTCACATCCAACCACTGACTCAACTAACGGAGACAAACTCAACCGTAAAAATAAAATTACTTCTGCTGAAATAAATTAATTACTTCACACTGTGCTACTATCATAAAGCTTGTCTACTTATCATGGTGTCAAATATATACCTATTCTAAGTCTGAACTGAATCTTGTAGTTTAAAATTACATATTAACGGTTTTTTATCATTGATTGTTTTCTTAATCAGTAAGTTCTTTGTTTTTATTGTTTGTTTCTTCTTTTTCAGGAGTGCTAATTTATGAGATGCTTGCTGGCTACCCACCATTCTTTGATGATAACCCTTTCGGTATATACGAGAAGATTTTAGCTGGCAAAATAGAATGGCCGAGAAACCTGGATCCTGTTGCAAAAGATCTGATCAAGAAACTTCTGGTGGGAGACAGAACAAAGAGGTTAGGGAATATGAAGGTAAGTAAAATGCTGGTTTTTCTGTTATCTGTTATCTGTTTTCAACTATCCTAGCATTGTCACAAAATGAAACATAGACATACTCCATTGTAGATGCATCACTCTTGGATAAACTCAATTTTGAAATGTATCCTCAAGCACATTACCATGTTAACATTCCATGTGCGTGGAACGTATTCAGCAAAGCAAGGGGTGAGCCGGGACAGTACAAAGGTGAACCGTACTGATAAAAGTTAGTGGCAGTGACCAGGATCCGAACCCACGACACTTCTGCCTTGGGCCCGAAGTCGGCGACGCTATCGACTGAGCCACCGACTCACCAATAAATTTAAATCAACCAATCTAAATCAAGTGAAAATAACTATTTCTAAATACTAAATAGTTCCTCTAATAACAAAACCACAGAGACTGTCCATGCTTCAAAAACTACCCTAAAATAAGAGGCAAAAATTATTAACTCGACATCAATGCACACAAGTGGGACCAAATTGCAGATCAATCATATTTTGATTGAGTTGAGATTATTTATCTTACGAAGTTATAGTTGTCGCTCACTCCGACACTTTGTAATCCAATGTATTCAGTTGTCTAATGTGCCCTTTGTCAGTCTTATCAGAAAAAAAAAAAAAACACAAAGCAACATGAATCTCCTCCATCTGCACTAACGTCTCTTTGTCTGTAACGGCAGTGTGTGGCCTAGTTTTAATAAATTACATCAACTCTTCCCACCAGCTCAGAATTACTAAAGCTCCTTAATAGTTATCACCACAAATCAGCAAAAAAACAACGTTTTGTGTAAAGAAATAGGTTACCATATTTTTTTGTCAGTTTTGTTCATGGATATTCTGAGACCAAAGAGATGTTCATGACTTTGGGCGATCGTATGAAATGAGGATGATGTCCTCACAAACACAGAAGATGTCACGATTCTGCCACTATTGTGAGAGATGTTAATGTCCTCGTGAAGGGGCAAGATGTTCACATATATGGATGGATACGTGGATATGTCCATGAGTTCCTATAGATTTACCTTCACCACAACTGCAGGGGACTCATCCAATTATGTCGTGACCGGTGTTAATTTTCTTTATCATTTTGTTGAAATTTACTTTATGTCTTACAACACAGAATCAAGAAAAATATGAGAAGTTCTGTTTTAGTTGCAAATCATAGAAATATTCATTTTCTTTGATTTGTTACAGAATGGTGCTGATGACATAAAGAGGCATAGATGGTTCAAGGGTGTCAACTGGCAAGATGTGTGTCAGAGAAGACTCAAGGTTGGTTAACTGTTATATAACAAATATTTTATAGCTTATTACTAAAATAATTTTAAAAATATAACAGGTGGATTTACTCAAATCTATTCAGATCAATATTTTCACAATTTCTCTGAAAAAACCGTAGTCATTCATGATTTAGCTAAGCTGTGGTTGTGGGTGATGACAATCATGTCCCTGCGATCACAAAATGTGTCAACACAGATCCGAAATTTAGCCAGCCGTACACAGATCCCAAATTTAGCCAGCAACAAAGAAAATTTAAATGCTAAAACTATTTGTGTTTAATTGGCTTTGCAACATTTTTCTTGTCAAAACATTAAACCAATGTATTTTTATGACTTTAAATGACCATATTGCTCTGGCACAAGAGCGTGAATTCTTGACAAGATCAAATAAACGTTATCAGCAATCTGACACATACTTTCTCCCATAAGCTTGTCAACTACCTTTATCATGGGTAAGTGGTGGGAGTAACTATAATATTTAACAGGGAAATTCACAAAAGTTGCAATATCTTTTGAACCGTGTTGCACTATTTTGTTTAGTTATAAGGACCAAAACACATTAATTTAATCAAATAACCCAGTATTTTCCTAAAATCATTTTTTTTATTTTATGGGGTTTTTTATGGGAATATAACATATGTTACAATAACTTTTGAACCATAACTTTTTATAGAAATGGAATAAATTCATACCATTTTATTCAGAATTTAAAGGATTATAACATACTTAATTTTTATCAAAATCATTCGGCCATTATTGAGAAAACCTGATTCGTCCTTTATTTTTATCTGATTACCTGCAGCGATTGTAGTCATATCGTGATCGTGAAAATTTTTTGCGATATTGCAGAGACATCTTAATCATTTCCCGTGCTCTTCATCATCTACAACAAAATTGTTAGCATCTGGCAATCTCTAAGACATTACCATGGCCATATCGGCAGGATAATAGCTATGTTCGATTTAACTTGACTTGGTTCTAAATGACCCGAGCTTTTATACTATAGTCCAATACTATAGACTAAACCTAGCCTATAGGCTCAACTTGGTTTGAAAGTCGAGCCGTGCACACACTTTTAATTTCTACCCTATACTTATGTATACCAATATAAATTATTTTATACTTTTTTTTAAATTCTAATATAATTTCAATTGTTAGCAGCACAGACTCCTCACATTCAAAAGCCTGATATAAGTTTTCCATGAGGGCTGCAACAGCTGTAATGGTTAATTGAGTTTTCTAAAACAATGTAGGGAGTTGTTCAATAGGCTGTTAACTACAAAATAATCCATTAGTTGTCTGTTGATGATAGTTTCAAGAACTTTGGAATAATGCTGATAGGATGGTAGCTGCAGACTAGGCTCGCGTCGCCTTTTTAAACACAGGCACTGTCTTTGATAATTTTAACTCATCACGGAAGTAACCTTGATCAAAACACAAGTTGAGAATTAATGCCAGGGGCACAGCCAAATATTTAACTATGCTCTTCAGAAAGTTGGGCGACATGCCGTAAACATCAGCACAAGGTGAGGGCTTGAAATTGTTAACTACTTTCACAGTGTAGTCAGTGGTGACATTATTCCATTTCAGCAAGGAACAAGGTGCAGAATTAAGAATTAACATTGCTGACAGCCTCAGCAGAACAGGGTGGAGTGTCCTTGACAATTTGACAGACAGAGTCAACAAAATATTGTTTAAATTGATCGGGATACTCCACGGCACTTTGCACGGGTTTGCAGCCTGTTCTATATAGGCCTACAGTAGACTCCCTCTTATCCGGACTCCTCGAGACCGAGGCCAGTCCGGATAACGGGTTTTCCGGTTAAACCGACGTCCCCAAAAACTTAATAGGTAGCCCAAATATTTGACTTAAATTATTTAGGAGAGCATTGTTTTTAGACACCTAATCACTGGTCTCAAATCTTTCCCACGAGAACAGTCGTTTCAGTACAGCCCACTTCCTGCCGATCTAGTCCGGTTAAACCGATGTGCTGATAAAAATTGTCCAGTTAAAGAGATGTCATTTCCGCCAAGTGTAGTCCGGTTAAACCGATGTCCGGTTGAAAGGTGTCCGGATAGGAGGGAGTCTACAGTAACTAGCATTTGAAGTTCTCTTATCTACGCCTACAGCTAACTTAAACTGCTTCTAAGTTTTAAAGTATAGACTAATAGACTATATGCCGTAACTTATTTTGTTCCACTAAGTTACTCTGTAGTTTGCATTTGTCGTGCAGCAACAATACCCATGCTCTAAGAGTTCTAACCTCCTTTTTCTTCTTCCTAGTTCCTTTGTTCCTTGTTCTTCCTTGTTCTCCTTGTTTCAAGTCTATAAATTTGGAATCACTAGGGAGGGGGACTTTGCTTAGGAAATTTTGTTCCATTGAGAAATGAATTTCTCCAGTAATCTGTTAGGGGATTTTTTATTTAAACAAGATAACAAAATATGTCCACCATTGGTTGTGACCGAGGATAGTTTGGGTAATTTACAATTCTGCCCCAACTGCAGAAGCTGTTTAATCCTTTATGGTCACATTTATTGTTCTCTTTTCCTTTCCTTTAGATTGGGAAGGCCACACTTAGTGGCCCTCTCACTTTATTTAATGACACTACATTTTCAGTGCTGAAGGTAGCTCCACAGCTTGGGCCAGCCACGTGTAGTGGCCCTCTATGCGATTCCTGTTCAGCTTGGCTGTCCACCCCATAGTTGTCCCCTGTTTCTCATAAGGACAAAAACAGTAGTTGTAAAACAAAGAACGATGGTGTCAGATTTCATCTAGTATGCTTGGCTGCATCTGAGGCTTGTAGGCGATCCCTTTTACTTGTTATGGATGTCACTTGTATAAAATAATTTTCCAGTTATGTTTCAAATACAAAATTTGATGGGTAATCTGACTCCATGTAATAAGAACTTGTCTATTTCAGCCTCCCATAGTTCCCAGGATAGCGTACGAGGGAGACACCCGCAACTTTGACGAGTATCCTGAGGCCGACTGGAAGTCAGCACCGTGTGTTAGTGAAGTAGATATGAAGCTTTTCGATGACTTCTGATACAAAAGCGAAACACGCACTCCTAGTTCCTAAAGCTATCTTTCGTCCACCACTCGATATTTGTTTAAGCTCATTTTTTATTTCATAGGAGACTTATTTTATGTTGCTAATTTTGATTGTGATACAGAAAAGGCTTTGGTAGTCTTTTAGATAGCCAAGCTTTATACATAGCATTCAGAGCTTTATGTTATAGATTTAAGCTAGTGAAATTTGTATATACAAACGGATAGTTAGCGTTGTTTTAATAATTTTAAAAGTTTGGTATATGTTTTCATTTGTTTATTGTTAAAAAATATGGTACATTTTATACTAGAAACAATGATAATTTTTGAAAACTTTTACAATGAAACTTTTACCAACTGTGCCAAAAAAGTGGAAATATAATTGTTGACTTAACTATTTGATTTCCATGGATGAACCACTTGAAACTAAATACCCAAATCCTTAGTTTTTCTTACACAGACATCAATATCTTATCATTGAATCTAAAAGCTTCCTATTCTAATGCATACTTATCTTTTAAACCTAATACTGAATTAAACAATATTAATGTCCCAGGAAAAACCCTGTATAAAGTACTTCTTGAACTTTTTAAGGAGACTTTTTTTTCACTTTTTATAAATTGAAGTACGGTACATAAACATGTAATACAAACATACATATAAATAAAGACAACCGTAATGAAAAACGTATGGCTAAAAACAAAATGTAAACCTAAACAAGAATGTAAGATTGTAAGATGAGTTTGTCTTCACATTTTATAGTAGCACACCATGTAAACACCAATTGATTAAGTGTTTTAAGGCACTTTTAGAACAAGTTTTATAGGATTTGGTGTTTTGTCAAGGTTTAGTTTACTGTACCAGTAATAACATTGTATTATGAAATATACTTACATGAAAAGAGTAGATGTGTTTTTGCACAATATAGCAAGGGTATTTTTCTGTAAAACAATATATGGGCTACATCAAGTATACTTTCAAGGGCATCTTTCAAACTTATAACTATTGGATATGCTCAGTTCTGTTTTAACACGTTCGCTGCGGACCATCAAACAGCAGGCGTAGCCCCAGTACGGCGCAGCCCGCAGCGTCGAACAAACCCGATTGCCGGGTGATTGGCTCTCATATTTCGGTATGACGAATAGCAAATAACGTGCGGTGATGTCCTGTTTTATAACAAGAGTCGACGTAGTTCGCTAAACACTCACATATAGCAGCACTGCTTGGAACGTAGCCGGTCCCATCGTATTAACAATTGGAGGGAGAAAGACGGGACAAAAAGTTGATTTTTAAGTTTGCCAGACGGGGATTTTATGGGGAAATTTTACTACCAACCTACAACACAACAAAAAGCAAGTCACCCACTACACGCTAACGTGGAAACATTCTGCAAAGGGTCGTAAACAAACGCACGTGGCGCGCTCGCCCACCCCCATCCCGCCCCCCCTACTGATAACGCGACAAAAATAGAAACCAAGGTCACCACGGTCATTCAACTGTGTCAACGCAGGTGGCTACAAAGTATTAGTTCGAAATATCAAACGGCTGAGCCACAGGAAAATATTGAAGTTCAGGAGGACCCAAGTATCCATATGGATACCGCCGCCTCTACGTGATGGACTCCAGGTATCCATATGGATACCGCCGCACCCAATGTGTTAGAACTAAATTAAAATTCTGTAAGATGGTAACAAAACCCAAACAGAATTGTGACTCCTAAAAAGGATTGACAAATGTTTTATAGTGTTTGAAAAATAATGCACCCTTAAGAACGTTAACAAATTGGATTTCAATTTCAAAATCGCTGCTTTGAAAAATTTTTGAGATAGCCAAAATTTTTATTGTTGCGTAGTTGTAAATATTCCAATGCCTGTATACGCTTACCATTATCTCAGAAAAACACAGCTCTCCTATTATATGCCTATATACAGAAGTGTTTTTTGGAAAAGCAGAGTCAGAACACCATTTCTGCCCCAACTCACCATTGAGATAACTTTTATGTGTTGAGAATTCAGTTAGCTTTCGTGTCAAGATAACAAATGAAAGTTTCCATTGTTAAATTACTATAAAACATATAGATTTTTATTTGGCTAAGAACACCCTTGCTCTATTGTTAGTGAATAAGATTACAATTTCATCCAGTTGTGCAGTATTTCAAGAAGATTTGTTTATATTTGTATTTAACTGTGATCATTTATTAGTTTTTTAAACTCAAAGAGTTATATTTAATTATTTAGTATTTGTGTGTCAGTACATTAAATTTTCACATGAACAATAATAGTTTTGTACAGTGTAAGTTAATGTGTCTTAAAAATAAAACAAGGTTAGTTTTATACAGAGTGTTTTCCTTCCTTTTCAGTTTTAATATTAGTCCAGTCAATAAAGGGATTGTAGAGGACATGGAGAGGGGGAAATTTTTTTTCTGCGGGAATGTGTTCGGGGTAGTTAGAAGATAAAAATACCAAAAGTCCCCGCCCCTGGCCCTGCTGCTTCAACGGGGGGAGGGGGGGAAAGACCCCAATTTTTAGTTTTTTACTTCTACACTGAAAACCGTGCATCGTACGGAAAAAATGTAAATCATAAAAAGAAAGATGATGAAATTCTTTACAAGAATGGTCATATTCATTTCTTCCGTATATGCATTAGTTTAAAAGATATTCTCAAAATAATATAAAAATTGTTAAATAAATTGATTTTCACGTGTTTTTGTCAAATAAGTTTATATAATCCATTAGCCTGTTGTTGTTTCACATTAATTAGGATAGAAAACAGGTTTTTGAACACTAACCTATATAATATAATATATCAATCGTATATATTGTGTTAAAAATAGTTTATATAAATTTAAATAAATTATGTATATTTGTCATGGAAACAAGTAGTTTTGGCATAATTATTACATTAAAAATCAAAAAGATTATGTTTGTAGCTATGTCCAGGTTTATCTATAACAATTACTGAAACCAAGACTTAATACTATTGTTCATGGTCTCTCCATAATCCAATTCTTGTTTATTAGACTCAATATCTATACTGTTAATATTGTTCTATGAAATGGCAACCATACAAAGTAGGTATTTTAAGCCAAGTGTGAATGGAGATGAGTGTAGGATGAGTGGCGCGATCTTGTAGTCTTGTTAGTGACTAAGACCGACTTATTCCTTACACACAGGTTAATTAATAGCCCATACAGCTAATGGCAACTAAGGGACCTACAGTTTATAGTGGAATCCGAACCACATTTTTGCCTTGGTAATTACGAATTGGTCTAATTATCAGGATAGTACTGCGGATAGTCGTAGTACTCACCCGTGCGGACGTTAATCCACACCAGGGAGTATCGCATCCACGTTGCATGCATATAAATATCCACAATTCGTATAAGAGTGGTGACATAACCGTATCTATATCATTATTATAGACATTTTTGATGTTAATATAAATAATATTTATGCTTAGAACATAATAAACTCTATAATTATATATTACCCTCATACGTGAGCCCAAAACGTTTAATTTGAGACTTAAATAAGGTCTTTCGGACAATTACTTCAAAAGATACAGCAAGAAATCTAAATTTCCAAGATAGCGGCAGTTTTTTTTTCAAAATGGCGGCCGTTCCCCAACTGGGATTTCTTGGTACTTTGTGTGGGCCACTCAGGACATTGTTTTGAACATTTCCACCAATTTTCAGCCGGTTATCAATTTTGTCCGGGTCATAACCTAATTGCACTGGACTAATAAATTTAAACTATACCATATACAAAGATAGTTTCTAATCAGAACTCCCCCCCCCCCCCAAGGGACCGCCACTAGTCAGTAGATATTCATTTGAAAAGAGACACCAAAATTATAGTAACCAGGAACAGTTAATCCCTTAACCAAGTTTTTTGCAAATGTACTCAAGATTATAACAGTGCCAGATGTGCAATTTGTGCATGCAAGAAAATGTCCAATAAGAGTTCTCCATTATGCCAGAACTGCTAAGGGATCTTTTTACATGAAATGCCCATTCTGATGAATGAGGAAGATGAAGAATATACAGGCCTACACCGAATTCTCACTTTGATAGCCAATATTGAGGTTAATCAACAAGAATTGAATGATGGAGATGGAGATGTCTTAGATGGTGGTTTTCAGTTCCAGATGGCACCAGTTTTTGGAACAGAAGTCGGACCCTCTCGTCCCAAGTGAGCCAGATCATGAACAATAATATTAAGTCTTGGTTTTGGTAATTGTTATAAATAAACCTGGACAAATATAGCTACAAACATAATCTTTTTAATTTTTAATATAATAATTATGCCAAAATTACTTGTTTCCATGACAAATATATATAATTTATTTAAATTTATATAAACTATTTTTAACACAATATATACGATTGATATATTATATTATATAGGTTAGTGTTCAAAAACCTGTTTTCTATCCTGATTGATGTGAAACAACAACAGGCTAATGGATTATATAAACTTATTTGACAAAAAAACGCGTGAAAAATCAATTTATTTAAGAATTTTTATATTATTTTGAGAATATCTTTTAAACTAATGCATATACGGAAGAAATGAATATGATCATTCTTGTAGAGAATTTCATCATCTTTCTTTTTATAATTTACATTTTTTCCGTACGATGCACGGTTTTCAGTGTAGAAGTAAAAAACTAAAAAATGGGGTCTTTCCCCCCTCCCCCCGTTGAAGCAGCAGGGCCAGGGGCGGGGACTTTTGGTATTTTTATCTTCTAACTACCCCGAACACATTCCCGCAGAAAAAAAATTTCCCCCTCGCAATGTCCTCTACACCCCCCTTTTGAGCATTCATTGACTGGACTATATCTCCTTAGATTCCGTTTTCCCCTTAAACATTATTCTACAGTAGATTTTTCTATTGTTAAGAATATTTAAGATTGGAACCTTGCCTTTAAAAATATAAATACCATAAAAATTTAATGATCCTTGGGTGCAGCCCCATGTCACACTTCATGACTAGGGTTTGAAGGCGCTGGTCTCTGACAATGCACCATCAGCCCTTCTGCACAGTAGGATCAGTCTCAGGGTCTACCAGTGTGGGTCGGCACAGAGAGGTAAGGTACAGAGGGAACATCATGGGAAAACCGTGCCCTTTCAGTTCTGGTAGGCCTATGTTGAGGCAGAATAATACTTATCACGAGTAAGGGAGAGCCCAAACAGCGAGCACACTTTGAAAATTCCCAGGGTCTTTCTCCTCTGTGAGTGTTGTAATACATGAGGGCCTTTGCCCTAGACACCACTTAAATGTACGCCATTGCATGTCTCTCTCTGTCCTCTCTTCCTTACTTCTCTGTGGGGTAGGTCAAAATGAATACGGAAAATTTGATGAGGGCATGATGAAAGAAGAGTGACGGGAAAGACCAAAGATTTTGAGGACCAAGCCAAAGATAAGAATAAAACTTAGTGCAGAAGAAAGTTGAAAGCATGAAGATAAGGATCTTCCAAACCCTGTGACCTTTTTTAACGATGCGGGAAAGCTGCAGTCCTATTCTAATCCGGGAAACCGCACGGGAAAAAACTCTAAAGGAAAAGAGCAATAACATTTACTTACAAAAAAAAGTAATTAAAAAAACCTGCATATAATAAAAATTATTTCAGGATTGTTAGGCCCCGGCCACACGAGGCGGTTAAGTTAAGGCGGAAGTTAAGCCGCGCGAAGTTAAGGGGGTCGACAACACATTGAATCAAATGAGAGTGGCCACACGAGGCGAAGTTAAGCCGCATGTGCGGTTGAGCCGCGCCATGTCGTCCCTCGACCGCGCGAAGTTAAGCCGCGTTGGAGGGGATGACACATGCAGTCTTATGAGGTGGCCACACGATACGGTTCGACCTTGTGGCAGAAGCGCTTATTGGAGATATTCTTCGGACATTTCCAATGGTTTTTGAGTTTGTTTCGTGTGTTTTTTACCAGTTGTGTGGTGTTTAAACCATGTTTGATACATACAAACTCCGAACTATGGTTTCACATGTGCTCGTAAAAGGTTTAGAACACAAAATTGGTTTTTCCGTTATGAAGGGATGGACCCAATGATTTATGTTAACATTTGGTTCTAGATTACGACAAGCCTCTAATGCACAAACTAAGTGTTTCGTCCATGATTAATAAGAGTTAACTGAACTATGTGTTAATAGAGTACTGATACTGGGAAAACCCAACAGGATTCACGTGGCCAGGCACTTCGCGCGAAGATAAGCCGCGCGGCTTAAATTCGCCTCGTGTGGCCGGGGCCTTATAACATGTATTCCAGTAAATGGCCACTATTTATCTGGTAAATTATTTTAAAACTGTATTCTCTGTAATTCTGGTTATAGTGTACACACATGATTTCTGATGAGATTTTGTATTTCCTGACAAGCTCTTAACCATCAGAAAACATTGTTTCCAAAACATTGAAAGAAAATTGATTTAAATCTAGATAATAAAAGACTGACACATTGGTCATTCACTGGTTATACCCAAATTTGGGACCCAGTAAATGAGCGGCTCCTTAAATAATTGCTGGTGCGTATTTTGATCTTTAAATAAGTACAGAAGTGTACCTTGACATATTACTGTGTATTACGTATAGTATATATATTATATTGCATCAATAATCAAAGAACCATGACAAATACAACCAACCCTCTTTGTAGGAGACTCTATAGTGGGAAGCTAGAAGATGAACTGGTTAAAACACTTAATTTTTTTGTGTTAGCAAAGGATGATTGGCACTTCATTTTTGAACCAGTGATAGAGTTGATTGGAATCAGGTTCCAAAGTTACTTATACCATTTGTGATAGACAAGGCAAAACAATAAGCTCAATATGCTCAGTATGCTCGATGTTTGTATACGAAATAGCCATTCACTGGTTTACTCATTTTACAAAAAAAAAAAGAGATGTTAAAAAGGAGAGGTGTTTAATAGTACGGTATATTTCAGACCTAGGGCTGAAAATGAGGTTTTGCGTTCTCAAGATGAAGTTAACAAAGTCGAGAACTTGTAACGATTGAGAGCTGCAAAACCCATTCGGCCAGTGGTACGAACGATATTTATCAACACAGTATACAAAATTGAGAAAATATTTACAACAAATGCACACAATTTCAGCTTGTGAAGCACATGAAGAAATATTTAGATAAATCAGCAAAGATAATAAATAGTTACTAGACAGTGGTGACAATAAAACAAGTCTATTTCAATGCAATATGTATACACAAGCAGTATCCATCCCAAATAACAATGACAGTTGGCATGGACAGCAATACTTAGCTTTCAGCCTCCAATTAACGTTTGTAAAACGGCTAAAAATATCATAGTGTGTTGAAAAAGGATTTAATTAATTTTTGATTGCTTATTGTAAGTTAAGTATTTCATCGCACTGGTAGGTAATAATGTGGGGGATAATATATGCAGTGGTACAGCTCTTATAAAGTCTTTTAACTAGTTTTTGTATCTTAACTAAAAAGTTTGTTCTTAAGGAAAATCTCCCATATTTTATAAACATTTCCATACTTAAAATTTTTTTGACTGATAACATCAACATTTTACAAAAACATTTTGAGAGTGTGTTGAACTCTCTTTCTGTACATATTTTTCCTAGGACTCTAGGCATGAGCCCGGAATTATTTTTCACATTACTTCAGGCTAGACCTAGGGGTTGAGGCATTATCACATGGATAAAATCCATTGGTGATTTGGTGGGATTTGAACCCGGGACCTCTGGAACCGAAGTCCCGCATTCTAACCATTAGACCAGCTTGCTCCTACAAAATTTCTCTCCCTCTTTCTGTACATTATACAGTGTACAACTTAGGGAAATACCAGAAACATATATATATTTTTTTAATTGAGATAGATATTTGGGGTTTGTTTACATTTATTATCAGGGAACCATCAAAACTCCGGTCTTGATACCCGGGGGTTGATACAGCACTGCTTTTGTAAATGAGCATGTTTCACTATTGATTTTTTTTGGGATTGAACCAGTAAACTGCACATTTGAAGGCAAGCCCTACAGATTTTGGGTTACGATTAAATATTTTACTAACTAGTTAAGGGTTTGTAATGTTAATTTGTCAGTTTTGTTTAATCAAGTCTTGGATGTCAAAAGGTGCTTTTGTGAAACACAAGCTTAAACTAACTTTTTAAATGAAAGAAGTTCCACAATATGTTACGCCACTCTCTTGTGGTAGTTTAAAATACAGCACTTAAACTACAACCAAGTTAGGTAATACATTTAGTTTCTATGCTATGCTTCATTCTGCAAAGAGAAAATATTTGTAGCTTTACTTAAGTTCAACAATGGAGACAAAAGTATGAAATATTTGAGAACATTTTAAAGCTTTAATACAGATTTGTTGTTTAAGAACATGGGGAAATTTCAAACCCGTGTGGACGAGGTGATCTATGGAGGACTTTGACAATATAAGTATACTAAAATCTCATTACATGAATACAAAGTAAATGAAACATAGATATGAGTAATTAGTGGTCAATTAATTTTCTGTGATTTACAAATAGACTGTACAAAGGAAGTTTGGAAACGTCCTCTATAATCATAAGATAAAAATGCTTTTTTAAAAGGTTTAAAACACAAGTAGCTTTGAAAACATTGAACAATGTCCATGAACGGATGGTGGATTCAAAAACCTCCTAAACACAAACAAACAAGAGCACTTGTGCGATTCTGATGGAAACACAATCACACAAAACCGAAAAATATGCTTATTTTTACTTTCTTTTGGTGTATGATGTAAAACTGTAATAACAAAAAAATATGCATACATAAATTTTAAGCAATGTACACTTTTCTCAAATATTTAAGCATACCAAATATTTCACAAGTCTCTAATAGTTCATTGAATAGTTATGAGAGGTAAACTCAATTAGATCTGTAAACTTTCTTAATTTAGGAGTTCAAAAAATTTGCCTGTCTTGTAAAGTATGTCCTCGAAGTTAGAGGAATGTTGAAGTTTATTGATTCGTGTAAGATAATTAGCTGACAAACACGTTGAAGTCTAGATTTCAAAGCTTTACATAACTATTTAGTGAGACACTTTGTTATGTAGACAAACTGATTGAAAATGACAACAATACAGGGTGGGGTGGTATATTCAAAAGACAACAATAAAATATGTAGGAACTAAACATTATATTGGGATTAAAAGGTTGAATCTGGGAGTCTATTTTAATAACTTTACTTGGTTTTAAACAGCAAATCTTGAAGGTGGTGTCCCTCTTTGTCACACACTACACAATACACTGCTGTAGTCTGGTTCTGGAGTTCATCATAACTCTGTGAAGCATTTGTAATGGAATGCGGCCAACTGCAATGTGAATTGCATCATTTAAAGCATCTAGGATCCTCTTCTGAACCTCCCTAGGGTTAGAATAGTGCAGTGAACTCCAATAGTGCAATTATTTACTGCTCCAGAAATATGGAAGTGTGCCTAATAACTAAACAAAACCCGAGCATCATGAGGCAGGCCCGCAAATTAAGATTTAATATGCCTGCATTCGTTGTTGCCAGTCCCATTGTGTGAGTAACTACCATCTTGTAAAGATGGAGGTGTAGGTCCTCATGGAGAATACGAGGGACAGTACGATTAGACAACACCAGTGTGGATGCATTATGCATCTGCTTACAAGCAGAAATTTGAGGAGACTGCAAAATCGATCTTCTGACAACCTCAATGTTTTCAGGAATCTGGACGGTTTTTTGAGCCCCAAATCCCCTTCCTAATTCACCACCACATACACAAAAGTCCTTCACCCACACAAAAATGGAACAGTTTTGCGGCAAGTGATTGCACATTGCTCACTCAACCAAGCCATGTCTATTACTGATAGTGCTAGTGCTATTATTAGAAAATCCCATAGAAACAGCCTCATTTAACCCCACTCCTCCAGCACATCCCCACATCTCACAGTGTCATCTTAAAAGTAGGGATACTTCCCTGCACCCTGTATTATCTTTGACTATGAACAAAACTAAACATTGCATTCCCAAAGTTGTCACATGAAAGTAACCGTAGGGAAAATACCATTGACAGAGTGAGCCAATGCATATGACAAATTTCTGTTGAATACACCAACTTTTCATCAAAGAACCAATTTCAGCTTATTGTAAACGAAATAGTATATTTCGTACCTAGGGCCGAAAATGAGGTTTTGCTGGCCCGAGATAGTTTTTTAAGTTCGAGACAAAGTCTAGAACTTAAAACGATCGAGAGCTGCAAAACCATTTCGGTCCGTGGTACGATCGCAATTTTTCACCACACTATACCCTTACTACAATTCACCACAATAATAATGTACACTAACAGTCAACACAACTACAACTTAAGGGTTATTCTTATATGTGAAGAAATAATTTGAGGAATCAGCAAAAATAATAATAAACAGTTGCTAGGCAGCAGTGACAAAAAAAAAACAAGTCTATTGCAATGCTATGGTTACAGCTTGTATATTTACATTATTGTTTTAATAAATAAGGGAACAGTTGATTTTGCGGCCCCAGGGATGTAAAAACCTGCTCGGTCCCCAAATGACGATGACAGCTGGCATGGCCAGTAAAACGTAACATTCAGCCACCAATCAACGTATGTAAAACAGCTAAAAACATCATAGTGTGGTGAAAACATATTTTATGTTATATTAATCACAGCATCATAAATTAAATGCATAATAAAAGAAAATGTTGACAATAGCACATTCTAGAAGTAGATCATCCTACTAGTTATTTTTTTTTAATTGGATACAGTTTGTCCATAAATGGGATGCCTACTTCAGTACCTATTTAATGCTATTACACAATAATAGCATAAAGTATGTAGATGTGTTGGCCTATATTTAATCATGTATACCTATAATAACGATTTGTAGTTAAGGCTTACCATGAAAATTATAAAGAAATGTATTTAGTAATTTTTTAAACGTATTACAGTATTTATTTCTAAATATTTCTATATTAGTGATGGTGCGGTCACGGAGATTTACTGATATTCTCTTGAATGCCTCCGTTACAAACATTGCTGAATCGGTTATTTTATATTCATACATTTTATAAAGCATTCAAATAACAATATTGTTACAGAAAAATATTTTCCCTCGTTTAAAATATCTTGATTTCGTTGGCAAATTATATTTTTTTTATTGCATACAGTTTACAATAATTGCTTTTAACTCGAGCTGGTTGACTTTTGACGGATTTTGGATGAGAAGGGTCGAAATCTGACAATATTAAACAATCGTGTATATTCCTAGAAAAATTATCTTTTTTGTATACAGGATAATGTTTTGTGTTTTATAAAGGCGAATAAATTGTGATTTTAATGGCCTGTGAATGCCAGTGATAAGCCCTTGATGGAACGACAACCTCGCTAGGCCTCGACCCCTTCTCAACGAGCTACTCTACTTTGGATATTGAGATTTAGATATAATTGCACCTTGGTAGGTTATGACCGTACCAAAGTTTACACATGTCCCCAAAATTTGTGTAGCATGAGGTAATCATTGACTGCTAATTTTTCGGACCAGGACCCAGTTGCACTTGAACTTTGGCGACTAAGAAAAAGCTGATCTTTGTACAGTAACACAGTCGCGACCACGGCATCTGACTCCTGACTTACCCCGTTCTCAACTCCCTAGGCCTACATGTAAGTGAAAAATACGCCTTAGTAGCATAACTTGAAGGGAACATACATCGTGGACGTTTGACATTTTTAAGGTAGGCATTTTATATCATGTCACTGCCTTGAAAGTTTTAATGCAAACTTGTTAATATATTCAAATGACTCTCAAAGGTAAGGGTTTAGTTTAAACATTGGACAAATATAAAACTTTTAAAAGAAAAATATAATTTTCCTTAGTCATAATATGACAGATTATCTGTAGTTATACCACTTTGAGACTTATTACTATGACTTGAATACATTAAAGACTTTAAAAGCATAAATTTCATATCAACTAAAAGCGTGTAGTATGTGTTGAGTTGAATTTAATATAACCGGAAAAATTCTTTAGTATTGAGTAAAGCTTTATCAACCAAATCAGACATTACTATTATGATCTTGATATCTTTATAATTTAAAAAAAAATTGCTGTTACCAAATGTATTGGTGTTATTGTATTATTTGTTTCAAGTGTGTGATAATGATCTATTATTACAACTATTATTTTAGTTAGTAAAAGACACATACATAACACAAAATTTCATCCGCATTGTGTTGCAGCAACCAGGAACAAAACAAGGACGGATTAAAAGATTTTAGAAGAGCAAAACATTCTGTTTTAATGCCTTTATTTTTTCGGAGTTTGAATTGTCATCTCAAACAAGTTACCCATCCCAATAGCTTATTGTTACTGCTAATTGTATAAGTAATACCTTGGTAGCATAATTTATGTAACTTAATTTGATTTGGAAAAATATTTATTTGTAAATCACATTTTATGAGAATAATGTACCTAATAACTTCACTGAGTCAGCGTTATGGGATAAAGTCAAAAAGTCATTTATTTAAACGGACTTACATGCATTTGTTACGTCAATTACATTAATGCATAAAATATATACAAATCGCCTTATATTATGCCCATGACTGCCCGTCAGCAATAAACTCACGGACACGATAGTAGCATTTAGATATTAGTATATTCCGGAGGATAAAAAAATAGAGGGTTTGACTCAATTTTTAGATGATTCGGCTAATCATTGAAGAACAGGATTCTGTTATAATATAGATGTTTTTGTTTTTTAAGCTGTAGAATGCTTAGGTATCTGAAGATTGCGGCTGTTTCGCAGCTAATATGGGCAAGATCTGGTGGTTGTAAAGATAGAGAAATTTTTTTAAGAGTTTTTTAAGAATGTACAAGCAAGGAAAAGTAAAAATTCTTAAACACAGAAAGAAATCTTTATAAGAAGTTATTGGACTGGTTTGGAAGATAGTTCGAATTGCTCCCTTTTGTAGTAGAAATGAAAATCGAGTTCTATAATTCTAAGTCACAAAACTTAAGTTTAGATAGCTTTGATAGTTTAAAATCTACTGTAAGTACTGCCTTTGACGACTGAGATGTACATTGTATTTGTACTTATTCATGAATAAACTATATAAATCATACTCTTAAGTCATGGTGGTTTTCTTGATAGGGCTACCCACCTCTTTTCTAACTCTTAAGTATTTATTAGTGTTCATTATTTCAATTCCAATTATTCCAAACAAGTATGCTAGAAAATTATTATAAAATATTTGTATTTAACTTCCAAGAAGTTAACGATGAACAGTAAGTGATTCCTTTTATTATTATAAAGGATCTATTTCAACAAATTTACATTATTGTTCAGACAATGTCCACTTGATCCTTTTATGTAAACAAAATTCATCAGTAAAAAAAATACAGTCCACTTATTCAAAAATTATACCTTTTTTCTTATCTATTTTAGCTATTCTAGCTAATTCACTTTTAAAACATAATGATCAATATTTCATGGCACCAATATAGTCCTAGTCCATAATGTATCAGATTATTGAGAATCGTTTGTATTTTCTCAATTTGTTGGTATGTGTATTGGCCTTATTAGTTCCTTGAAGGGAAAGCCAATATATATGACCAATTAGGCTTAGTATAAAGTTAAAGTTTAACTTTATACTAAGCTTAATTGATCATATACATTTGGCATTTAATATAGAACAAAAAGTTGCAATTCGTACTAATATTTTAATTTTCAATGCGACACCTCATAACGTACAGATATAGTTCCATCAGTAATCTCCGGCAACCCTAAATGTCTCCCCTTTGATAATTACCCTCTCTCACGTTAGTTTCATCACCTACAGCCCCTATCACCCCTTCCTGATACTCTCTTCTCACCCAACCTTCTATGTGATTCGTTAAATTTAACTTTAGTTTTTTTAAATTTTTAAATAAAAATGGGTTTAAAAATATCAATTATATTTTAAAGGGGTTCTGTTTTAATTGATTTGGTAAACTATTACATAGCCTCCAACGCACTAAAAATAAAATGAAAAGTACGTCCAAGTAGCCTACATACATATAAGCAGCAAAGTACATTTATACATACAGAGCAAAGTAACCGTACTTATGGTTTGGACGATATATTTTGTATCATGCTGTTTACCGTTACGTCAATGCTTTGGAATTGGGAAAGAATGCGGAAGAAGATACTTTCGTTCTTTAAATTTACTGTAATAATAGTTACACCTCTATTATTGATTATAAAAACAATATTCAAATTGGAAAAGCTTAATAAATAATTTTTTTAATATACGCTCACATATAAGTTTTTTTTTACTTTAAACCTACCTGTAGTCGAAGACAATAAGTAAACAACAATCCCACAATAAAGGATACTGTAGTGAAAACATATTGATTGATGTCCCATAAAATACTTATATGTTTGACCCAAATTCTTCGAGGTTGTGACATTCGATATTAGGCTATGAAGGTTGGTGATATACGTATATCAGAGTAAGTTTGGACCGTGCTCTTAAATAAACGTAAACATACAAATTGCGAAACAAACTGTAAAACTAATACTAACTTAGTTTTAAAAACTACATGAATATGGGGATTGCAGAACTGTTTGGTTTGTATACAGAGTTTTCCAAAACAAACAACTCTCTGAAATTCAACAATGTTTGTTATCACAGAACATTCTGCACATAAATCACAAAGTTTCACCCCGTAAAATGTAAAGTAGATGGACGCCTATTAACTCTTGTGGCTGTTTTAAACTGACGTTAGAGTGAAATATTCACTGAACATTTTTCAGTTTTCTTTTCTATTTGTAATTATCACTGTTTTTACATTTATAATTAGGTTACTTTTTTGTTGAATTTCTTTGTTGCATTAAAATTATGTAATTATTTTGGCTGATTTTCACAAAGAAATTGCTCTAATAAAAATACAACGCTACACTTTTCTAAATTTCACCAATTATTTGTTTTTAACTGCCTTGGCTGCTTGAATATAAATCATACAAACCAAAGTAATTCAAGCTATCGATTAGACCATGGAACAAAGTTTATAGGGAACACATAAAGACCCCAATTGGGTCTTTACCTATGAAGGATAAATCTTCATCAGGAAAATCTAAGCCAAGGTTAGTAAAGGATTGAACAAGATGAATATTTGTGAAAAGACAAAGTCTATTTGGAGGAAGTAATAGATGAAGAACTAACAAACGTTAAGATAAATGTTTTAGTGTTTCCTCTAAAGTCTTGTAAATAAGTCGTTTACAAAAAAAGCTACTTCGAAAAGTCGATCTTTCAGAACGAAAATGTATGGAATGGCTTTAAGAACTGGACTTTTCAGTTAAATCATACTACAGCAAATAATGTAAGTTGGATATTATAGTTGTAGAATATAAGGGTGTTATACTGAATACCTTAGTAACGTACTAAAAGTTTCAAGCCTAGGACTAAAACTATTTCCGATTAAAACTTTGTTGTCCTACATTGTTTGACATATATCGATTTGGTCTATTGTACACTATCGCAATTTTAACAGATCAAGTAGTTTATATACTGTATCTTAGTTATATATATATATATCTATTTATATTAACATTCAAACGAATAGTGTCTTTGGCATCAGTAGACATCAAAATGAGAAATAAAATCTGTCCTGGGTCTAGGTGTTTCCATGTAGCCTATGGTATGGTATAAGCTTCTTCCCTATAAAGGAATTCACTAAAAACCAAGGGTGGAAAGAATGTACTGTAATTTATATAAGGCAGATAGATAAATAAATGTGAACTGAAAATTTAGATTATACCGAAAAATCAACACCAATATAACAATTAGGCATTTTGTATTAAACAATGAGCTTAAAATCATTATTTACATCAAACACTTTAGTATAGAGAATAAACATTATATTTTTGCTGTGGAAAACTAAGTATATCAAAATAGGAACAACTTCAAAATGACCAAACTTGTAACAAGTTTTGCAATTTGTGAGAATGCAATCAGCTCCTTTCAAAGTATTCTTTCAGAAGAATCCAACAAAAATCAACGAATTTCAAGATATTTTAAACATTTCACTGTAACATTATAAAATATAAATTAAACTTTTGAATTTGGAGATACATTTTGTAGACCTAAGATAGTATAGAATTAATAAGTAATAAAATTAGTATTTCAACAGTGGGGTAGGTTTATATATAAAATCGTAGCGATAATTAATAATTCAACAGTAAAACTACTTATAAAGTTAATGAATAATGACGACATTTAAACCGCCATTTTATTACGTATCGAAAAATACAGAGCTTTGTTTCATGGGTATTATAAGTTTCCGAGTCATCATAAAAACATTTACTTCACATCTGAATAAATCATTTTTGGCACCAGTATAAAATAGTATATTTCGTACCTAGGGCCGAAAATGAGGTTTTGCCGGCTCGAGATAGTTTAAAACGATCGAGAGCTGTAACTCCATTTCGGCCCGTGGTACGAACGCTATTTTTCACTACACTATACCACTATTACCACTATTCACTACAAAAATAATACACTGATAGTCAACACAACTACATATCAGGTTATCTACATCAGACATAAAATGAGGTTACTAACCTGTCGTCAATCAATCCTCTATTGTCTTGGATGACTAGTTTCGGGGTTAAAACCCCATTTTCAAATCTCTTCAGTCTTCAAAAGTCAAACATATTTTCTTGCATAAGCCGTCGTCAAAATTACTTCACACATACACATAAACACACACGAAAACATTTATATTTACAAATCATGTACATGCGCGTGAGGCCGGCCAAGGACAAAACCAGACTGCGGGGTTTGATAAGAGTGTAGGTTAGCCGATGCCTACTTGATGGTGTTGACCTTGGGGGAGGGGAACCAGCTGTTTATCTCTTCTATTGTACTGTAGTTTGGTCACTCTATCAAATAAAATGTTTGATCCAAAATTTAACTTCTCGTTCAAAACATCATTTGGGGAATTTTTGATTGCTTTATAAATTTCAAAGGTTTCAAGAACGTTCATTTTGTTACCTTTATTACATTTGTGTAATATCTCTAAATTATCTATACAACTGTTGACATTGTGATTTTCGTTCATTAGGTGTTCTGCAAACTTCGATTTTTGTGTTTGCAATTTAGGCTTGGGAAGATGTTCTACATACCTTTTCCTAAATGAACGACCTGATTGGCCTATATATACTTTGGGACAATCGTTGCATGATAATCTGTACACGCCAGATGTTTCAGGGGGGAAAGACCCCTTTTTTTAGTTTCTTACTTATACACTGAAAAACGTACTCTCTGTATATGCGTTCCAAGATATTCTCAAATGAGTATAGAAATTCTTTTATAAATTGAATTTTCCTGATTTTTCGTCGAATAAGTACATGTAATCCATTAGCCTGTTGTTGTTTTACATTAATCAGGATAGAACACAGGTTTTAGAGCACTAACATATATAATATATATATATATAGCCTATAGCAATCGTAAGCTCTATATTGTGTTAAAAATTTAAAATTTCTTCATGGATACAAGTAATTTTAGCATAATTACACTAGAGTGAAAAATTCTTTTTTGTAGCAATATTCGTACAGTTTAAGTTGTATGTATAATTCATTATTGAACTGTATAAATCTGAAGAACATACATTACTGAGTATGATAACTTTTTGACGAATAAAGAAAGTACTTTTGGAACGTAGAGAGATTTATGTTTATTGCTAATTGTTTTTTAGAGTTTCCACGACATTTTTTCACAGTTGTAAATTTTAGTAAGCTTAGGCCTATAAGTTTTATAGAAACGAGTTTTTTATCGGCAGCAGCTGACGCCATGATTTGAAAATCTGCCTAACACTTAGTTTTGGTTCATTGCTTAGTTTTTCGTACATTACAGTATGTTGCAATCAATAATAAGTTTATGATCACATGACAAATTAAATCGAATAAAGTTTTTTTTCATCGGCAGGCCAACTGACTCTATGTTTTGCAAAGCTGGAAAGCTACTGTATAATCCACTACTCAGAATGCAAACGAATTCACTCTCTCAGGATTAAACCATAACTGGAAATTGCGACTCGTTTAGTTATAATTCCGAAAACGATTTTCAGCTGTTGAGGTCCAATGGATTTTTTACAATATCGGTCCTTCTAAATTCTTTCGGCAAACGGTTAAACCCCTCGTTGTAGCCTCATAAACATTGAAGGAAATTGTTTACTGATAAGTTTTTGTGGCCAGTTTTAATTTTAATCTTAAGTGATTTTTTCATAAATTTGTATGTTCTACCTACAATATTATTGAGAAACCCCCTCCTCCAAGCCCCCAGATGTAATGCGCTGGTGCAAAAATAGTTTAGATAAATAATTTGCGAATGCCTTTGGACGGATTATAAAAAACCAGAGTCTATTACAGATGTGGTTACGGATGTGAAAAGTAAAAGATACCTATGTTAGGGGAAAAATTACTTGGGCCAATACAAAATTAAAAAATGGCGGCAATTTTAATTTTTGTGATATTGACATTACTAAGAATTTACTATTTGATAAAAAAATGCCAAGAACACTTTCATTTCAATGATTCGATGTTTTATTTGGCCATGCAATGCAATAGGTTATTTCACTCGCAATGCAAAATAAATAATAAATAGTCCATCTTGACTTACAAATACATGCTAGATAAATATGATGATAGGGAAACAAGCAAACCATGCAAAAA
This sequence comes from Macrosteles quadrilineatus, assembly GCF_028750875.1. Taxonomy (NCBI): domain Eukaryota; kingdom Metazoa; phylum Arthropoda; class Insecta; order Hemiptera; family Cicadellidae; genus Macrosteles; species Macrosteles quadrilineatus. The sequence continues at coordinate 52,706,144 of NW_026542601.1, forward strand.
TAAAACTAAAGCAAAAGCTATGCAAAAAACAGGCAAAAAACTTTCAAACGCTTTGTAAAAGCATTTAGCATATCAAATCCTGTATCTAATGACACCCAGTTAAAAAAATTAAATACAGAATAGCTGGTCAGATCTATTTTTTGGCTACAGTAAGAGTTGATTTCATATTATGTAATACATGATTGTTTTACGTATCCCCCCCTAATACTGTATCCGCATGTAGAGGAGACAATGTTGTCATTGGTTTGGAATGCAGTCACATATAGAAAACAAAATATCATACACTCTTCAGAATGTTTCACGAACCCTATGATATCATAATTATTATTTTTTTTTACTCACGTTTTCTACTCTTTCCAGAGCATTTTCAAAAAAACAAATCCATGCCAAAGTAAACATACAAGATTAATATATCAAATTGCCTAAACAATAAAAAGCCGATGTGTCCGAATGCCCTACACTTATCTAATGGATTGCGTTTTCATAGAGGATTTTGAGAGCCAAATTGTTTTCTACATTCGGTCAAAATTAAAATTTTTCGATAAAGTACTTGCTTAGGGGGAACAATGATAATTATAAACCACATCTTAAAGTTTTAACTTCAACTTTCTTACTAGTACCATTGAATATTGGATACTGAGTTGCGGCAATAGTCAAAGCTAGTACTCAATGATTTTGGTGAAATTGAATTCGGCTACAACTAGTTTGTTTTGAATCCAGCGCGATCGGAATATTACAAAACAACTTTGATACTTTTCTTGGTAGGCAGAATCAGAACAACTTTAAAATTAAGAAAGTTATAACAAGTTTGTACCTGTTGAGAAATTGCAGTCAGCTCTTTTTCAACTGTCCGCGAGGAGTTTTTGCATCCAAAGAGGTAGCGTTTAAGTTAGTTGAGGGTAAATTAGTTTTTATTAATTTTATCGACAGATGCAATCTGTTTGAACATTTGTTCGATTGCCATAATGTATTATTGTTTCCAATTGTCTATTTATTTTTTACCTAGACACATCTAGTTTTAGTAGGAGTAAAGGAAATAGTCATAACAAATCTCAATACGTAGCATACTCAGTATCAGTCTAGACCCTGAGGATTCTCTTATAGAACTTTAATAGAATATTATCTGACTACGTGGTTATGGAGAGTGAAATAATGCATTCAACATAAAAGTAGCTAAGCCACGATTTTAAAATATTTTTTGCATACTCTGGCCCTACGTTTTATGCAATCCTCCGTAGATTACCTTGTCTTTCTAAGTAAAACTGAATTAATTTTCATCTGAATACTGTATAATCAGTATTATATCAAAAATACTTGAATTGTATTACTGTTAATATCAAGATTTATCACAATTATTACTTTTAGAGATTCGAAAGGAAATTTTAAGGAATCCTAAACAATAGTCTTTGAAATTAATTTTTAGGAACTAGAATAATACTATAAATCATTTCTTGATCAGAATTTTACGTGGTGCTTCTGTAGAAATACAATATTCCGATGATATTTTAAATTTGTTATACGTAAAAGTTAAACATTAATGTACGAGTAGGTTAAGTTCAACGAACGTCCCTGTTTTCCGAGGCAAGAGGTTCCTTCCCTTATTTCGGTAATTCCACAATCAAGATGTCATCAGTCTGCCATGCCACCGCCATACTCAATGAGCTAAGAGGATCATTTGTGGGGTACAAATGGTCACGTTACACCTTTTTTATGCTGTGCCTTCGAGCCATACTTAAAGGATTAAGTACTTTTCCCATGTTAAGATAGCATTTCATCACTAGTCTAAAATGACTCTTCCTTAACACCAGCTGAAGTTAAACGGACGAGGTCGACAAATGAAAAAGGGTTGAAAATACACTTTACGCCTTAGTGATGAAATATACTATTTCAACCAGTGTGATGAATATTTTGCCATCATCTAAGCTAAATACAATAATCCAATTAAAGTATTGTTTAATTCACATTCAACCAATTCATAATCTATAACGTTTTATGGCAATGAACAGTGAATTTCACACTGATAATGCAAAGTTAGATTGGGAAAAGATGAAGTTGAAGTGACAATGGTTCCATGAGATAGTTGAAATTAAAGTTAGTTGAACCAATGATGAGTTTTATAAGTGTTACTGGAACGATTATACCGGATGCTGCCAATTAGATTGGGTCAAACTTCCTTCATTTAGAAGTTAGCTTGAATTTTCGTTGTCGCGAAATGTTCGGTTTAGTTAAGGACGGTATTACTTTTAAGTTTGCCAGTCTCGCTTGGTTTAATATTTGAAATTGAAGTTAAGCACTTAACTGAAATTCAAGTTCTAAAATCAACTTTTTGGGATAAACAGGGGGAGTATGATCATGTAAACAATCAAAATTATGGTAAGTAGTACTTACATTATAACATTTAAATTCAGGTGAATGCACATGCATGACCTTGGACGCTTTGCCATTTATTATCAATCCATAGTCATGAAACCATTCTAAATAGCATTCTGCTCATTTTTTCTGCCTCTATTATATTTTTGTTTGATACGACAAGGGCAGTGTCATCAGCGTACATAAAAACCATTGCTTCTTATATATATTTTGGGAGTGTATTTGCATGTATTATATATAAGATTGGGCCCAAAATACTTCCTTGAGGTACCCCAGAAAAAAGTGCTGCTTCTTCACTAAATGTACTATGCACTTTTACAATAATATTTCTGTTTTAACTCTTTGTTAGTATTATCTTTTAGCAATAACTCTGTACGTTTGTTTTTCTAGAAACCATACTGACTTTTATTTATTACATAAGATTGGGCCCAAAATACTTCCTTGAGGTACCCCAGAAAAAAGTGCTGCTTCTTCACTAAATGTACTATGCACTTTTACAATAATATTCCTGTTTTTCGGATAGTCTCTAAACCATTCTAAAAACCTGCCAGCAATTCCTATGTCCTTGAGTGCTGTAAATATTTCATCAAACTGCAGTGTATCAAAATCTTTAGTAAAGTCTATAAAAGTTATCATTACTTGATTGCCCTGCGCTAATTCTTTGTTAGTATTATCTTTTAGCAATAACTCTGTACTTTTGTTTTTCTAGAAACCATACTGACTTTTATTTATTACATAATTTTATGCTAAGTATTTATATAAATGTTGTGCTATGTACCTTTCCATTATTTTATCTATTGAAGACAGAATCAAAATTGGGTCATAGTTCTGGTATGAATTATAACAACCTGATTTATAAACAGGCCTTATAATAGCAGTTTTTAGCAGAGTTGTCATTCCGCCCTCATCAAGCGATACATTTATTATACAGTATTAACCAGCCCTTCAGCGGGCTTCTAAATTACACTTTTTTAAATCGCATACCCTTATTCCATCTATACCAGGACTATTTTTCTTTAATTTTAAAATAATATCTTCAATATATTTTATATTGGCTTTTGAAGTAGATAATGATAGTTTAAAAGTTTGAGTTAGGCCTACTTTACTTTGTTAAGCACCAAAGACAATAAAGTAAAAGATTGTTTATTCATGGTTGAACATAAAAAATGATCAGAACCAATATTTTATATTACATCTAGTTAAAAATTTGGAAAATGGAAATCTATTTGTTCAAAAGTTAGTAACTTTAGTCGTTTCTGTCTCCTTATCGGCAGTCGTATCATCTTCTTGCCAATTAGGAAAACTTCCTTCATTTAGAACTTTGGCCACACTTCTGCCCGAAAAGATGTTCCCGCCTTTGGTTCAACTTTCGACATCTTTTATTAGTTTTTGTGATATTCTTACTCCAATCTATGAATATTTACAAAAAATATTAACTGCACTTAAAAACTATATTTATTAATGCCCACTTAAAAAATTCCTGAACTCATAAACTATACCATGCAATTAAGTGCAATACACCTGTTGTAAACGTAGGTCTATGTTTCATTTCTTGGCCAACGGTATACTAACTTAAAAAAAAATGTAAGTTATAATTTCATAAATCTAATTTTTTAATGAAGAATACACTTTCAAAAGTTTTAAATATTTATAATGTTTAGTTTGAATACAACATTAAACTTTTCTATCACTCTGTGTACAAAAACAGCTCATTTTCGTACAGCTGAGCTATTTGAAAATCTTAGAGTTCCAATCTAGCAAAATATACGATTTTGCCTGTACTAAACATTACTTTTCCTTACTCAAATGTTTTCCTCGCCCAAACAATGTTTTCCTTACTAAAACAAACGAAGTTAACGTTTATCCATTGACTGATTTAGCTCAACAGGAACAATACTGTTGGCTATGCAAGTTTTTATTACGAGAAATAAATATTTTTGAGGGTGAATGTACATATTTTTGTAGCAAAAAATTACGAAGTTAAAGTAATAAAACCCTAACCGAAGCCACAAAGCGTCTTTTTAATTGAAATTTAGTTAGTTTTATCAATTTTGTACCTTCACGAAAACGCTTGTTATTATTTTGGATGTTTTTTTCTTTATTTCCTCTTAAATATTTTTTCTGTAATATTCCTGTAATATATTTCTGTAATATTTTTTCTGTAACTATATGTTTTATAAGCCATGATAGAATATCGCAAACACAAATTTTAATCAAGTTTGAAATTTATTAAAAAAATGTCAGTGATTCCATTAAAGTACATACATATTACATAACCAGTCATAGATTTGGTCGATGGATTGTAATAGAATTTCAATTAACTATTTTCCTTGTTTTATCTTTATTATAGGTTCAATGTTTGATTATATAGATAATGATTTCAATGACCTATTTTTGTAATATTTCTATTGTAAATGTCTGGTTTTATCAATATTTTTTGGGTTATGTCCAGTGTTATTTAAATAAAGTTGAGTTATTTAAATGGTGCGAGTGCACACCTTCCTTGAACACACACAACTGACCAGTATTTACTCAGGCTTTATAATCAATGACGAAATTGTTAATAACCCAGCAACAAACAGTGTGATATGAAATTTGACCAAGAAGTTGACTCAGTATGTATTTTTTTAATTAGTGATTAAGCACATTATCACAATTTCTACAATCAATTGACTCAATGCAATATCTAAAACTAATATTAACTTATTAAACCGTAACATATCCCCGTACAGAGTAAACGAGGTCATTTAACTTTTACTCGTGATCGGATAAACGCGAAGGTTTGATTAGTTTAGAAGATATTTTAAATTTATAACCGTAGTTGATTGAATAATTCTAACAACCCTCAACGAGTCTGAGACGCCAGCTTCACTAAAAGCCTCCCTTGAGATAATTACCCCCCCCCCCCAAGTCTGAGTTTCCTCGTCACTTTCTCTCACCCTCTCACACACTTAGAACCCCCCTTCAGTCACTTCTTCATTTGTAGTCTCCAGGTTATAAAGAACTTGCAGTTGCAGAGTACCTGTCCTTCGTACGGGGTTTGCATATAAGTATAAAATGTTTATTGCAGTTAAACTCAAGCTTTGCGTTTGCATTGGGAGAGGGCACAGTTTGATAAAATTTGCTTCCATAAATTTACGGTATACTATAGTATTACACATCTATAATTGATTAAGTTTTAATTAAGTTATGTTTTAATGTTCTGTAAAGATTAGTCGATTTCTCAGTAGGTAGCGCGAAAGAGGGCTACAGTTGTATTTACTGTGTTATGCCAACCTGTCAAAAGTCCACATAGCTCTATAGCTCACACAACGGGGGAAAAAGGAACAACCATGTGACAATTTCAACATTTCTTTTTGGTACCCCTGCATCACGTAACCCAAACAAATGAATGGATATGAGTGTGTTAATTGTTTTAAATAGTTATTTATATTTTCGTAACTCTTTATTTGTTTGATAATATAATTATTGTTAGATTATTTAGCCAATGAGACCTCAGTTTTTTAGTGTGGAGTTATTTTGAGTTAAACTTTAATCACTGGTGGTGATGTATAATAATACATAATACCTTCATCTGCATTTTACTATTGTTTCCAGAGTCACTGCGATTTTAAAATACTTTTTAAGTTAAAACACAACCGTCGTTACAATACAACAGATTCGATTGTGAATTAAAATCAATTTTTTTACTTCATTATTTTACTAATGTACTCATCAAAAATCAAACACTACATTTTAACTTTTTTACTACAGAACATTCTGCACATAAATCACAAAGTTTCACCCCGTAAAATGTAAAGTATATGGACGCCTATTAACTCTTGTGGCTGTTTTAAACTGACATTTAAGTGAATTTTAGAGAAATCCGTCATTTTACCTCTCTTCATTCAGTTTAAGTAAAAGTCTGATGGAAAACATGATGGTGCTTATTTATCGCATTAATAGTTTGACGTTTTTGCGTATTATATGCAACACATTTTAATTGGGTAGAATATAGCGTACACGATGGATCTGACATCGAATTCTTCTATAGAGTACAGGAACACCTTGCAGGGTATTGGATTTAATAAAATGTATTAAATTGTGTCGTACTTTATTTGATTATACTGTATTGAATTTGCAATAGTGTACTTCATTGTATCCCATTCTAAGTAGAAGAAATGTTTATAGCACAGGATTTTATTATATATTTTACTACTGTTATAACATTATTGTAGTGAAAAAACATGTGTCTTCAATTCTTTATTATTGTTTTGTTGTGTTTGTAAACAAATCCATTATAATTCAATGTAGTATTGTTCAAGTTATTAAAAACCTTTCTAAAGGTGATAAAAGTTCTTTTCATTCATTCTCACTCTCATTACAATTATTACTTGTCAAATTTGTTAGTTGAAATAAAGTAAATTCGCAGATCAGTTAAAACATAGAGTTCACAAATATTAACCCTTATTTTTCAGAAAAGAATTATTTTATACATAAAATACACGAATCATTAGACGATAGAAAAATAAGCTGAGTATATCGAGACGGTAAGTTGCAAAACTATACAGTTTCTTTACAAGAAAACAACATTCTTTTCAATCTACTATGATTCTGAGACTAAAAATTCATCTTAAGTCTAAATTATTCCTCTACAGTAATCAATAATCTTGTCTTTCATCCCATCAATCCTTTTACTGCAAATTAGAGCTCGTCCCGTGGTCGAAAACTCGACCAAAAATATATATTTTGCAAACTTCTCTATTTTCATCCCACGCTGGAAATAAAACATTCGATTGGAATTTCTTCCATTTGTTTTGATTTTCTAATTACGTTTTGTTATTATTTCGTCACCAACATGGTAACCCATAAAGACCATGTTAATTTTTTAAAAATGTAAAATTCATTTGTTTTGCTTACTTTGAACCTATTATAATTTATAAAGGTGTTCTACATATATACAGACAAACATCTTTCCAACACTATGCATAGATTTTCCCTGCGATGCACAGGAGCTGAGTAAAAAGGTTTTCAATAAACATGCTCGTCTATTAATATATAGAATTAACCCCATGTTAAATCTCCATAAGTTAAGTTGAATTTCCATTTTTGACCAATCAACATAAATATTCTAAAATAAAACATTATAAATAAAACCTGAATATATAGAACCGATAACCTTCCTTTTGGTACAACCCGCGTGTAATTCGGCCCAGTAGTATAGTCAGGCTTGTTGTCATAAGTTTTTTAATATATACGATTGAAATTATCTTTTGATTTTCCTGTCACCGTTCTTTAAGTTGGGCTCAAATTTTGTCTGAGTCTAAATTACAAAAAATACATGTTTTAGATTATACATTTTTCTGGTCATGTCTGAAATGTGTTTCTCCCTTAAGCTGAGCATTGCGGTCTGCGGTTAACATACGCACAATTAGCAATTCAGATTGTGGACTGTTGGGCCCGATGAGTTATGTGCTCGATAAAATATAGGCTCTTACCTTCTAACATGGATCAAGTGATCACAGGCATTATACTAGACATGGCATAGGCTTTAACAATTGTCAGAACTTCACATTTCCTCCTCATGTTAAAGTTTCCGCTAATTTTAGAAATCCATGTCGACATAGTTGAATTGAATGCGCTGTTTTTTATTACAGATTTCTGTCGATTGTACCGACATTTTACCACAAACTGATATGGTGACTTACTGTAAGCTATACTAAGTCACACGAGCAACCAAGAGAGAAAAATGAATCTTTGATTGATGCAAATTTTGTGAGTTCATTCAACTATGTCATTTTTTAAACGAAAATATACTATACCTGGTCCATATAAAATATAGTCTACATATGGTCTACATCCTTATCCAAAGATTACTCTAGGGTAAATTAACCAACACCATAGCACAAATCAAATGCGATATTCTAAAAAATCATTCAGTTGAGTTTTGAAAGAAATATTACAGTATATAGTATGTACAAAATTAAGGAAATAAGAAATCCCGATTCACGAAATCCAAAATTAACTTTAGTTTTCTATAATTATAATTGTATTTTTTGTTTTTAGTGATTAAATAATGATTATGATATGTATATAGGGTTTATTTTATGTATTTGAACGGATGGCGTTTTGGCTTTTGCGGAAATGTAAATGAATCACGATTAGTAAAAGATTTTGATCAATTGAATCTGTTCCCGCCCTCGGGGGAGAAAATACCTAAGCATAACAAGATTAGCAAAAAACCAAACCATCGCTGGAAAATCACAAAAACCTGACACAGAAACCTCCAGGAATGTTTGAAGTACTTTCCTCCAAATCGTCGTGAAAACCTTTTTTAGCTAACAATGAGGGAAAATATTCTCTACAATTTATTCTTCCAACAACATAAACTTACTATCAAAGATGAACATCAGCCTAATAATCTATATTTGTATTATCTTTACTGTTAGCGATGCATTCAAAAAATTATAATCACCATAACAGCAGCGCCATCAGTTACCGCGATTGAAAACTTATAATTAATGAAGCTGCAAGAATGCCTTTGTCAAGCATAATACCACAGCAAAAAGGATTTGAACGCAACAATAGAGCTCAATATAAAGTTACCGTCTCCAAACTTGTACAATGAAACTGGGAAACACTGTCGCACGCACCGGCTTGTTTCATAATACATTCGTGCACATTCATGCTCTTAGATTTTGTTAAGAAGTCAACATCCTCATTGACCTTGAATTTGTCTGTTCACATAAACCTCGGAACGTATACAGAAAAGCAACCCATTGCTGTCTCTCCATGGTAAAATAATGGCACCCTTGAGCTGGTTAGTACAAGCATAGATCTATGACTGAACATATCAAATGTAGTGGCGTTCACCTGGAACCGAACCGACTACATCAGTGGATCCGAAGTCCGTCGCCCTACTTAATGAGTTACTATGAGACACCAACTCACTCAACTACACATACATACATTAAATGCACTAAATTTCGACCTAGAAAGCGGATAATTTGTTAAACAAATTTGATTAGCAAAATGAACAGTTAGAAAACTAGAAAATTATTAATCTATCGGTGTTGAAACATACACCATTTTCAGACACACAAACAACAAAAGTTTCATAAAAATAAAATATTGATTGACTGATTGCTTTGTTTTGAGTTTTTCCGTATTGTTGAGTAATTGTTGGTACTAAAATGATATTTTCCTACAGTCACCCGACAAAGTTGGCTTCCTTGTACTGTTTATAGTACAGAAAGCTGCTAATTGCTGCACATTTATACTTTGCCGTACGGTTTATACTTTGCCGTACGGTTTATACTTTGCCGCACATCAGGATTCCAACGAAACAACACAAAGCAGCGTGGTTCTATTATGCACGTAATCCGTGTACGCTTGGAAATAGGTTGGCAACACTTAAAGATAATAATACTATGAGCAGCTGATGGACTATTATAACTACGATTTAACCTGTCATTTCGTGTTTATAGTTTCGGTATTTCTGAACTTTCTGGACTTTTCTTTTAAACGTTTTTAAAACATTCCTACGATCTTAATAAACAAGAAAATACATTTAAAGCGTTTTTTTAGGCACGGAAACCACTTCAAATTACAAAAACATACGGAACTATATTATATTCTCAAAACACGGAGCACATTTCTTGCCGAGGAAAAATAGCGGAGTGATACGGACCGCGCGTACTACTTTCTCTAGGGCACCTATTTGTGTTGCCAGCTGAACCTAAAAACGTGTTGTATAGTGTTTGAAAGACTAATTATTTATATACTTTATAGTGACTGTAGGAAAAATATAATGTGTAACACGAGTGAAAAAGGCCTTTGCTGCACTCGAGATCATTCCGCACTCGCCTGCGGCTCGTGCGTAAACATTGCTCTCGTGTGCAGCTAAGTGCCACTTTCACCACTAGTTACACAAATAACTATTCTCGTTTGTATTTCCTGAAAGTACAAAAAAATCATATTTTCGTTTACGCCGGATTTTTTTGTCTCGTAAGCAGAGAAATCACGGAGTGATTGTGTCAACCACTTGGGGTATAAAATTATTGGAATTGAGTTTCTGTCAGCTGATTGTAGCTTTGAGTTGTAACTTGACAACATTCTATCACTCACATAAACTCACATTTTCAGATATTTCTATATTGCCGAATAACAGTTTGTTGTTCCAGTGCTTGTCTGATCATCAAAAGGTTGCAAGTTCAATGGACAGCAAATGTGTTTTTTCATTTGGTTCAACGCTGTACCTAAATGACCATTATCAATGGGTTTCCTTGAGCTCTCTACCGACCTTTTAAGGTATCATACCTTGTACTAAAGACATATACTAGACTACATTTAAGTATGTTATTTATTATAAGAGTACATTTATAATTAGAATTAAATGGTTTCGAATAAAAATAAACCTTTTCTGTAGGTTTCTACAAAACTTTAGCTGATTGTACAACAACCCAAACAAATCAAATACCACCGAGCAATGTTAGGACCTCTGGTACTATGTTGGAAGTTTTTAAGATTATATTTATAACACCAACAAGTAAAATGATGATCATGAAAATATTTAAAGCCCTGTGTTATTAAAAATTATTTATAAATTGTAAATTCAACTTTCTCTTGAAGTGAAAATGACACATTATTTAATTTAATTAAGTTGATAATTAAATGTAACCCCAAGCAGTATCAGTAACATTTGCGAAGTACTAATTAACACTCAAGTAGTTTCACAAGCCCTTGGGACTCTTTTGTTGAGTTTTGTTCTGTGTTACAAAGTTAAAATGAGCCTTTCTACTTTTGTTTCATTCCTTTACATTAGGACGAATTTAAAAGTTCATTAAACTGGGTTTAAAGCACTTATTGCATATATATGGTTATATTGCTCGACCAGTAATAAGACATTTGCCGTTTCAATCATGATGGTTATTGCCCAAGAAGGATAAAGTATTTTTTGCGTCTTCGTTTTACAAGAAAATACCTAATTCGCATAAGAGTGTCATATCAAGAAATCTTTCAGAATGCATTCTCAAAAACTGCCTGATATTTTTAGAAAATAAAGACGAGCAATAAACGCTCGAAACGCACGAACAACTACTTCTGGCAATGTTTTAAGATAGTTGAATGTAGAACACTTGCTTGAAAACAATAACGCTTTTTCATAAATATGTTAAATGTACAAGAGTAAGAAAACAAACCTCATAAGGTATGGTTGTGTGCAAAATAAGCTGTTCCAGCTGCGATGCAATCCCATGGTTACTTGAAAGCCTGACCCTCTGTCAAAAAAAGGTATAGTTGCAATATTTGTGTAATTCTCTCAAAGCAGGCACTTTTAAAAAGTAACATCTGCTAATCATATGGATCCATGTAGGATTATTTCTGCATTGATTGTTTTGTTATTATTTTTACCATAATTCGAACTAATTGTTTTTTGCAGCTAGCTGTGTGGATATAGGTAGTATACAGGACTTTGGGAAATGAATCCTCATACGGAAAGGAAGAAAAAAGTTAATGAGAAGGTATGTCTGAAAATGCATATTTACCAAGATATCCGCCATTTTGTTTTTATAGAAAAATATTTTTATCTGTGAAGTTTGTCATTAGTAAGCATGTTAACATACACAAGACCTAATATAGAAAAAATAATAAAGTTGGTCTGATTGTAAATTGCATATTGGTGGCCATTTGAATTTTTATACCTTAAATAGCTCAAACATGCTAATCCTGTGCAAAAATGCCAAGAATACTTTTTTTTAGAATTTTTAGCTCCCTATCAAACAATACCAAGATAAAAAATATCAGACGAGAAATAACTGAAATAGAAGTTTTTTAGTTGTAAGATCAGGCAAACTAAGTGTTCCCCGACTAACTTTGCCTTATTTTACACCAAAATCGTTATATTTAATTTATTTTTAACCCAAAATATTACCAGTAGTAACACTGTTCAATGTACTCTATTTCTTCATAAACAAAAGTTAAGATAATGAATGTAAAAATGACATGACAAGGTCTGTATTTCCATGAAAAATCGTGTTAAGCTGCACACCAAAAAGTTCTAAAATGATAACAAGGTTTCAAGTTCAATATGATTTTATAAAGTTTCAGCAAACTCACAACAGTGGATAAATCTGTAGAACAAGTTCTAAAATGATAACAACGTTTCAAGTTCAATATGATTTTATAAAGTTTCAGCAAACTCACAACAGTGGATAAATCTGTAGAAGCTAAAATCGGTTTCCATGAACACTTAAAACTTTAATTGATTACAAACTTTATCTTATAGATTATGTAAAGCTCCTCGTGTGTGCTTTAAGTAAGTCTTTTCCAGTTTCATTGTGCAAGTTTAGCTTCGCCGATGGCAACTTTATATTGAGCTCTATTGTTAAGATTATATCTTTTTGGTATTATATCTTCTAATAACTTTAGTTCAACATAATTGAGTGTTTGTTATGACACAGCCCACGATGATGAATGTTGTGTTAATAATTTAATCTATATTGATTCAGTTTGTATAATTAAACTCATCCATATCTCACTAAAATATGAGATGGATATAAGTAAAGCTGACATGACTTATTTTTTTTTAACATTTTGCAAAAGTTTGTAGCAATTTTATTTAGGCCTAGTACTTAGCTGTGTGTACTCGTTCTACGGATGGGGATCTTGTAGTCAGTTGAAACCTTCTTATAATCAGAACAGCAGTTGGTTTACACATTTAGTGTGAATTTTTCCAGATATGCAGGCAAAGTAAATAATCCAAGATTCAGTGTCTTAATTATAAATAATTTTACACCAGAAGTACGGTCATAACATTTTAATCTAAGTTACTTATAGTTTCTATTCGGATCATAAATTTAAGTTTATTGTTACTGTGTCTAATTGGCAACGTTTATTATAATAACTCAGTTTTCTAAATAAAATAAGATACGACCGTTGAGCAGTTTCCTCATACCATAGTGAAGGTAGAGGTTTAAAATAAAATATTGTTTGTAACTATTTGATTTTTTAATGAGCATAACTGTATTTTTTTATGTAAAAATGTTAAGTATAAAAGTAAAGATTAACTAAGTCAACTCAAATATTATGCAACGTACGTGTGTTTAAGCATTGTCACCAAGTTTTTAAATTTTATTCGTGTTGTATATGGAACTGCACTTGGGGACATACTATTGCTTAATGCGTGTGTGTATGTGTCCGTGTTGGTGTGTTTGCGTGTGCGTTTGTGTTTGTTTCTGTGTGTTTAAAGTACTTGTCAACGCCAGATGTTTCAGTCTCACTTGTCAAGACAATGTGTCGTACAATTCTATCTACCTCTGTTCTTCATGTCTCAGGGTTTGTTTTAAAATTCTACACAACTGAGGTTTAGTAATTCCAAGATATTACATGTACTTGTTTTACATATAAACTTGCTACCACCTTTAAATGTGCATATAATAATTGGTTTGTTTACTCGTGTTTTAAAATAGGGAAGATGGAAAAATTGATAAACGCGGTTCTTTGAATATACTGTAGAAAACACACACCTGTTGTGCCACTGTATTTAATTATCATTAGTGTAACCTTCAGTATCAAATAGTCAATGGTCAAACCTAATATTGCTTATCAAACCGTACATAAAGTAAATAGGAAAAGATGTAAAAATTGCAATTTTGCTATGGAGATTTGATAACTACGTCCGAACGCTCTTACTGGAATCTTCTTATGCCCTTGGGGTGTAGCAAGATTAGATTTTAAGAACATGGAGCCTACCCATGTTGGTAGGTTTCATGGCCCACTTTGTGTAAAGCTCTAGTCCACTAAGTTCAGGGTTTTTTTGCATTAACTATTAGATTTTTTTACTTTTATAAAAAAGACAGACATTCAGAAATCTCATCTTCTCTACGATACAATAGGTTTTAATAATTTAAACAAACGTTTTTAGTTAAACAGATCACATTTTTAAACGACGTTTTCAGTTTTTAAACATTTTTGTTTTCAGGCTCAAAAGTGTCAAGGAAGAGAGTAGTTGCCTTTTTGTAAGTACCCAAGACAGCATTTAACGATTTTTGTGTTAAGGAACAATATTAATTGGTCAAACCCAGTTCATTTTAATGCCTTACATTAACTATTACCTATACATACTATTGCCTATACATTAACTGAATAAACTAGGACGGTGGCGTCGCCCTGTAATCCTAGGAGGTTACAAATTGTGGATATAGACATGCACTGTGGATCCGATGATCCCTGTTGTGTATTAACGTCCTCTACGACTATCCGCAGTACTATCCTGATAATTAGACCAATTCGTTAAATACAAGGGAAAATGTGGTTCGGATTTCACTATAAACTGTTAGGTCCCTTAGTTGTCATTGGCTGTATGGGCTATTAATTAACAGCCGTGTCAAAGGAACATGTGGGGCTTAGTCACTAACAAGACTACAAGATCGTGCCACTCATCCTACACTCATTCTTCACTCACATTTAGGTTAAAATACCCCCGCCGCAGCAAACCTGCCGAATTTCCATTTGCCAGAATAGATTTTCAATCAAATCTATTTAAATAACATATATTTAAATAGCATATTGATTACTTAAGACTATCGACCTTTTATATGTAGAATAAGATTATCTACGTTTCTAAGTTACTTATACACTAAGGGGCAAATGATACTTATTCTGTTGTTCGCTTATCCACTTAGGATATTTATTTGGGTTTATTAAAATTTACATATTTACAAAACTAACCCTAAAATATTACAAAGTACACATTGAAGGAATAATACACCAGAAACAAAAATAACAAATAATATTATTATAAATGTTATTTTTTATATCCTGTACCACTGGTAACAGAATTACAATTAGCGAGTATTTTAATTCCATTCATAATAATAAACTGCTTGGATTTGGTATATAATATTCTTCGATATTAAAAATCTTATTCTTATTCCATTATTCTAATACCATGTCAATACAACAAAACTAACTTAATAAAAAGCTAACTCGTTGCAATCTTTGAAAAATCCCCACATGCAGATACCAGTATACTTTTTTTACCGTTAGTACATGATGAATGAATTTTATTTTCCCCTCCGTTTCCTTGCTGCACAAATAACACAAATTTAGTGTAATATTATAATATGATTTGGTGGAACCCCAGGTAAATTAAATACAGTATAAGTGTATGTACAGTATCTAATCTTCAGTAATGTAATGTGTTTTTGCCAAACTAAAACGGTTTCGTACTCCTAAGGCCATCAGCAAATATAAAATGATAGGCTGAGTAGTCCTCCATGAGGTTGTCATTGGAATGGTGATGCAAAACTTAAATAAACACACCCACACATAAGAAGAGAGGACAAATGTTAGAGTACATCAATCAAGTAAATTTACCAAGTGCGTGCGGTAGACAAGTGGTGCGGTACCTACGAAAAGTGAGTCACGACTAAAGAAAAAAAAAATAATCTTTTAATTTGCTTATTTTTCCATCCTCTGAGACTGTTAAGAGGTAGTATCACACCGGTCTTCAGTGAAAAGATCCTTTCTATTGCATAATGTTTTAATAAAAAAGAACTTCCAAAACGAACCCAGTATCTTCTTTACTGAAAGACAAAATTACAATTCGTCAGTATATCTGCATTAGGAATTACAGTATTCAATGTTTTCGCACAGAGCCCACCTGGAATTATCCAAGGCTCTTAAGTGAAGAAAATACTATGCAAAACTTCACTTATCCAAAAATCTCCGATATTTTCTCACACCTCCCAATGAAACACAAATGTCTGCACTAAAACACATAAGCATTAAAATATGTTTTGACTTAGCCTAGAATCTACACCATCAGACGACCAGGTTCGCTTCTTCTCGGACTCCAAGAGGTACGTGACCCTCTAGGAAAGGCCACCGTCTCTTGGACACCCGCTCTAGTCGTCCTCTCAGCATCCAGAGCAGGTCGTTGAGGTAGAGTACGTCCTGAAGATCCTGGTGGAGACGTCTTGCTTGGGTTACCAGGTAGTCGGTCGTGGCTAGGAGTTCCTGCAAGTATTAATCCAGTAAGGTGAAGCTAAGCAAATCTGAAAAATAATAGTTAGAACGCACCTCATCAGACGATCCAAAGACTTGTGGAGAAACTTGGTATATATGTTTCAGCGGTGATTACAACTTCTCAATCGTCAAATGAGTTATAAACAAATATGAAGTAAAAAAAGAGTATTTATGGAATACAGTAATTTTATTTGAGGTTAGCAATTTAATCTTTAGAGTGTGACATACAGACGAAAAATCTGGAATACCCCTCTTTGAAGAAACAAAACAAACTAACATGTGTAATCTTGCAGTATTCAATTACAACTGATATAAATATTCAAAAACTAAAAATGAAACACAAAAATTATATTATTTGTTAACTTTAAGTACATTTATTTAGTTAAAGAGTGGACGTTCTTGGGTCGAGTGAATATACCTACGCATTTTATTTGTATTCACTCCACCCAATTTTTAATACCTTGTAGATGAATGGTTTTTTTATTCTAACTAAAAGAAAAGTCTTTATTAAACTCTTGTTTCAAATAGATAATATCTTGCTACCTTTTAGGTGTAAGGCACAAACCGTACTAAAACCAAACAAATGCCATAAACTTACTATACCGAATGAAATAAATGGATCTAGGCACCCTAAAATACAATCTAATTTATAAAACCGAATTCACCTGAAAGTCCACTCTCAGTAGAATGCCTTGGTGCAGCAGACAGCTATTTTCAGAGTCGAGGTCGACTAAACGAGAGTGTAAGTTGGACGCCGCCTTCAGGAACTGCCCCCGGGGCGCCGCCAACTCTGCCTCTGCCGTCCCCGGATCCACCTCCACACACCTGAGCAGCGCCAGGCTGGGGCAAGGCAGGGGCGTGCGCAACACCGCGGCGAGGTGACGGTCCCCCGGAGAGCTGGGGCGTAGCAGAGTAGCCAGTTGTTCCGGAGACGGAGATAACGGCAAAGTGGTAGGTCTGGGAGCCTGTGGAATAAAGTTAAATTAAGCACAAGTATAGGGAATAAAAAGTCTGAGTATCAATCAGGATCTACAGGAAAAAATGCATGTAAAAATAATAGCATGGTTTAGTTCAATGTTTATCAAAGGCCATTTTATAAAATCAAATCATTTACATTTCTGTTCTGAAGATGGCGATGAAGGCAACACAGCGCAAGAAAACGGGACTGAGTCCAATTTTGATACTGCAGTGTCCATAGGTAAACATGCACAAAATTACAGCTGGGTATAAATTATACCAAAACACCTTAAAGATTTTTTTGGAGGTTAGGACTGACAAGATCATGGCCATGCATCTAACTTCTCCACAGTGTCTTTGTAAATATTTATGTATAATCAGTGTCTATATTTGTAAATATTCTATTCAACCGACAATATCTCAAGTAAGAGATTTTTTTTTTACAAGTATTTATTTACAATCTATTCAATACTAGAATAATAAGTAAATTCAATAACCATTTTAACATGGGTTAGTTACACTCCATCAAGTGCACTAACATACAAAAACTTTTAAAAAGTTTAACTAAAAACGATTTGGAAGGTCTATTGGATTAACTCTTTTGAGCCTATATGTAGCTTCACTATTGTCGAGGAGGTTAACAGCCAGGAAATTTGGATGGGTTTCTAATTCAAGTAAGAGATGAAACACAAAAAGTTTAGCTTAGCCTAGGACTGACGATAACGCTCCGGCGTAGAAACCTAGGTCTCCACAATAAATTAATTGGATCGTAAGGTAAGCCTTTTGTTTTTGGTTGTCGTCAGTTATACCCTACAAATGAACTTAGTTTAAACCTTGAGCCTTCGACCGAGTGCACTTTGTGATCTGTGCCAACTTTTTACTATAAAGTCTCTTTTAAGTCGCATAAAAAATATTATTAGATGAACCAAAAAGGAAAATGGAATCTTAAACTGTAGCCCACTCTACGAATGACCCATTCAACCAAATTTCTTTTAAATTTTAAACATGGCTACATCGAGTCCAAGTAGATCGACTACTTCAGTATCCAAAGGTCGTTGATAAAACACATACCTGGAGACAGCTCGGACTGTGGTCGTTTGCCTGGCCGATGTTAAAAATGAAACCTCTGCAGTCAAATAATGTTCGATACTCCAAAGGCCCTCCGGAGTCCAGAGTATTGTCACTCTGCCAGAACTCCTGGTCCGCCACCTGGGCGTCTGTCCCCATCAGGGTGTCGAGGAGCCAGCCCTCAGGCTCTGAGTCGGTGGGGGATGGGGCTAAGTACATCTTATGAGGTCTGGAAAGGAACAGTGTAAACAAAAACCTTCATGTTGAATTGTAGCCTTGAGACACTTTTTATTGAAAATGGGAAAAAGAGTTAAAAAAGCAAGGTTTACCTAGGAGGAACAAAAAACACATAAAAAAAATAAGTAAATGTGTATAAAATGAGTCTTAGAAAAGTAAAAAACCCCTAACGTGGTTGTTGAAGGGTGAAGTGTTTATTTCTAGTGCTAATTTACTCACAGGGTGTAAATACGCCTTCAAATTTGAAGATTGCTGGTTCGATTCCTAGCAATATCTATTCTTGTTGCAAGTGTCATTTGTAATTGGGCTACCAATAATGATTTGATCTAAGAACGGGTCAAACAGGTTCATGACCAGGGTAAGAGAACGTAAACAATATCAATAGCGTGAATAAAACCCCGAAATATAAAACAATAATTCAGATAGAAAAATGCCTACGTTTGTAGTAAGTTTTGATTCAAACTAGCATTACACTATTTCACACTACATACGTAATAAAGACTGCAAAGTTTTAATTTGCTCCTTCACAACTTTGGGATAGGTGTGTAAATAGAGCCTTTAAAGGAAGGGTGATGTTAAATCTACTAATCCTACCATCTGTTGGGTATCGTACATTGCAATAAGCCTAGTCTATTGTAATATTGTATTGTAAGTACAGGTAACCCACTTAGTGTACGGCTTCATGCGTGCCAATGACCTATGTGTAGGTGTATGTGTACCGCTTATATGTGCTCTACCTTAGACTAAGCAATACAAGGGCGTAGATTTTATCTTTGGCTCTACGCTCAAAACATACAATACCATGAACAATAGCACTATGGTTCCAATACTATGGTTCTTTCAAGCCCAACTGTGCATTTTATTTCTCTCAGTGAAAATAAAAACCAGCCACCTGTAGGTATAACCATTGACTATATAACAATAGTCAATGGTATAACCTTCAACCAATAGATTTAGAATTTAAGTACAGTAGCGAATGACAGTAGTTGCGATCGTAGATTAATGGTTTCATTTGAATTATTTTGACATGATGACGAATCTTCTCATAGATCATTTAGTTAATTTTGAATAATTTCAACTAATTTATATCCCTCTGCGTTCAGTCTAATAAACTCAAAGTTTGAATATTTAACATTTGAAACATTAATTAATTATGTAAACTCAATTTTTCAAATCGATAAAACTGTTGAAACTACCTGACTTTATGAAGCTGGAAAATTATTATAAGTGACTTGAAAAATATATTAGCTGTTCTTAATTTTCCTCTAATGTAGCTAGAAAATAAAATAAAACATTTATACTCCTATATTGAATAATAAAAAATAATAAAATAAATATTAAAACTAAATAAATAAAATTAAATTAAAAATAACAAAATAAAAACACCGATGTTGTATCCTGTAAAAATTAAGGGTTTGTATTAATTTGTGTGGAAATATAAAAATAAGTATCGAAACAATTATATTATGTAATACTTTTTACCATACGGAATATTTTTAAACAATGGTAAGGATAAGTTACTTTAAACCACCAAACGTCTAAGCTTGATAGATTATGTTAGCAAATGTGCTCCATAATATGAATAAAAACGTGTTATGCTTTTTAAATTGCCTGTCTGGTGTTGGTTAGTCAGTTTTGGGACAGGTTAAACTGTCCACTCCAGCTACCCTGGAATGTTACCGCTAGCTAAATTTCAAGGCTAATGACATTAATTGGCTTCACAGATACGGAAGTCAACCCTTCCACCCCAAACCTTTGTCATTCCTGCCAACTTTGGTTGGTTAAATATAAAGCGTGCCAACTAATTCAAATAGGTCATACTCCCTAGGTACCAGTATATAGGGGACTGTTTTAAAACATTCAGGACTTGTTGTAATTATTGCATATCTTTTTGTCCAATATTCGGATATTTTTAAAACTACGAACCTTAAAAATACATAAACTTACACTTGGTTAACTCACTGTTTATATTTTAGATGGTAAAACGATTTCCTCTCTGCGGTGTCTTATGAGTTGAGCCTTCCATCTATTTTAATCAGATCCATTTTCTTTTTTTTCATTCTTTGATCTATTTTATTAAATAATATTTTTCTAAGTGTAACTGTAGTGTTGTGTGCGTACACTCTTCTAGGCGTGCTATAAGAAAATGAATAATTTCTTTCTGTTCAAAAACTTTAAAATTACTGATTTAATTGCAAATGAAACACCTCAGCTTTATCATAAACAATTTTCAATGGACGAAGAAGTTTTTTCTATACAGCTTACCTGTTTGATTATAGAGATCTCTCTACTAACAATCTGTAGATCGTCGATTTCATTCTAAGAAAATTGAGAAGCTTTTTGGTTCATGCATAATTTTTATTTTTATTTGAGTTCCGGCATAAAGGGCAAATGGAGTCTTTTGATTGGATGATCACAGATATTTGGCTGAGTAACGTCATGACTTTTAACATGTTTCTTAACTGGGCTACCCTAATATTGATTGAAAATATGTAATCGATTAGTTTATTTTATCATTATCATCATCATCAGCAAGCTTTATTTGTTTTTTTCATAATCAGCAAGTTTGGTTAGTTAGGTTAGGTTATAACAGTTTCATTTTATAATTGATAGGCTATAGATGAAAATATCGAATATCTGCATCTGCCATCTGTCTCTGTTGGATCAGCCAATCAAATGCTCTACTCACCCTATATTCTGGAACTCCAATTGAAATAAAAATTGTGTGTCCTAGATCATTGATTTTGGTTAAAGAGACAGCTTCAAAGATTTCAGGAAGTAACAAAGCTATGAAACCCATCTCACTACAATCTACATCCATCCTACATTCATATTAAATTGAAGTACACCTATGCCCGTTGAAGTTTCTTTCCCCATTATATATCGATTATCTATATTAGGTAATTTTATAATAGTAACTCTAACATATACTATACTGTAAAAACCTTTATTGCACATAACATATTTATAAAGGACATATTTATCAATTTACAAGTGTTAAATCGATAGAACTTTATCGAGTCAATAGGCATAATTTAAAAGATGTATACTTTGTTACAAGACTCAATTTTACTTTCACTCGGGCTTTTCGTATGATAAATTAAGTAAATAAAGTACAAATACGTCTAATTTTTAAATATCGTAACTTTACCCCACTAATCGTAACAGGAGCATTATCATAGTTCGATTTTAATTGCATAGAATAATACTAAAGCCCAATAATTCAAGCCCAATAAATCATAATGTGATTTTTGAGCAATCCTACTTAACAATACAACGTGGCAGCAAGACATCCTGTTGCACACCTGGCATATGAAGTAATTTATGTCGGATTGAAAAATAACAATAGAGAGAAGCCAGACGCCGAGAAGTAGGTTACGAGACTCAGCAGGGTAGATATGGGATTAGATATGTGACAAATACAGATGTGGAACTACTTGGATTTTGTTCGCAAGAAAATTATAATAGATATCCAACTATTTCTTAGTGAGAATCCAAAAATTAATTTCAGCCATTGATTCCAATTTTTATTTCCTGGCGGTAAGTCGGCACATTGCAATTAAAATTCCTTGATCTACTTCGAGATTTTTACGCCAAGATAAACATAGATATAAAAATATGAAATATATTTTGAAATTGAGTTATTTTTGAAGTTAGACAAAGTCAGATGCAATTCCAATGAAACGCCTTGTACTGGGTAAAACCGCCAGTGCTTCATATTTGTTGGGATGTAAATAATCGATTATATTTTATTTTTTATAATCACCATTTTTACACCATTTTTGAACCCGAACCTATGTTTAGCCTACTTACTATATAGTGAAGAATTTTCCTCAACGATGGACTTTTGGTCTCATAATCAGTGTTTGTGTTGTGTGAGTTGGAGACATAAACATAGAATATAGTTTTGTTGCAATGAACTAAAAAATAGACTAGACGAACAGACAAATTATATATATAACAAAGGAGTCTTGCATATAGTTAAAAATTACATAATCTCGTTTGGATTAGTATCTACATATTTGACAACTTGAGATACAAGAAATAATATTGTTCTTCGACAAATTACTTAATCTGTTGTTAAAATTATTTTTCTGTACATAAATATTTTCTTTGATAATACAGCCATGAAAATAGTGTGACAAATGAAATAATAGGAGTGTATATTCTTTTATGGAGGGGCAAAAAGTGTCTAACTGGCTGAAGACCAGAATTATGTACTCTCCCCCTCCCACCATCCCCTCACCTGTCTTTAATGCCACAAAGGCCGAGGCTGAATAGAGAGACTGACATTATCTTCTCAGTTCCTCAAAATAATCATCAGCACAGGGTGATGTGCACATTTATAAGTTGAAAAAAGCTATATTTCATACTAAGATGAGTATGTACAGCCATCTCCTTGAATAATCTCGTAGACTCCAATCCTAATGTAAAATTGAAACCTGTGGTGACAGAGTTACCAGAGGTCAAGCTTACCCTACCTTATAATTTGTTTATTTCTTTAAATCGTTAAAAACAAGTAACAATACCTTAAATGTAAAGGTACATGGCTACCTACAAAAACCACATTGAACAAAATTTACTTTTAAAATCAGTAATAGGAAGGCAATATTTTGTAAGTCTTGCTTGTAAGTTTTGTGTGTAGGATTTCATTTTAGAATTCTCTTCCAGTTTGGTATAAAAAAAAAAAATGTGATTTACTTGGTTGGAACATGTGTTTTATCAGGCTGCAAATTAGTGGAAATTGTTGTCATATTTAACTACAGAAACTAGTCAACACACAAATTAGCATGAAATGCCATGTAAAATTTACCACTGTATCCACTGGTTAAAATGAAATGTAACTAAAACAGCCATGGTTGGTAATTTCATAAAGCTAAATGGTAAACAATATCTAGTTCGATTTGTTTTAAGCTGCTTTTAAAACACTAAGCCGTTCAATTTAAACCATAAAATCTTATAAATCTCATGG
The DNA here is from genome assembly GCF_028750875.1 of Macrosteles quadrilineatus. Taxonomy (NCBI): domain Eukaryota; kingdom Metazoa; phylum Arthropoda; class Insecta; order Hemiptera; family Cicadellidae; genus Macrosteles; species Macrosteles quadrilineatus. The sequence goes on from NW_026542601.1 coordinate 52,729,755, forward strand.
ATTAACCTACCGACTGAATTAAATTGATTAATTTGACGTAATGGCATTTTTAAAATTACGAATTAAGTAAAATCTCAAGGCGCTTGTTTTATTTGTTATCTTCACTTTACCAAAAATTAAGACGCAATTAAACGGCCAGTCAATTTCCAAACACTGTCCATGTATGTAATAACTTTATACTAAATGAAAATAAAATCATTTATTCATTTATTCGTTTATTCGTTTATATTCGTGTATTAGTTTATTAGTTTATTCGTTCATTCGTTCATTCGTTCATTCGTTCATTCGTTCATTCGTTCATTCATTTATTCGTTTATTCTTTTTTGATTTGTTCATTTATTAATTTTTTCATTTTTTTATTTATTCATTTTTAAGTTAACCAACTATAAGCTATCCATTAACGTTTCTTATTACAAAGTGGGCGTTAGATAGTACCAAGACCAGGGTTTGGACAATTTCCTCATAAAATAGAACAACTGTAAGAATAAAATATAAAACATACTGTATACTATTTCGATCCTCTCTTCCCCACATCGTTTCACATGATCCACCCACTTTCCTTTTAAACATTCTTCCTAAGAACTGTTTTTTTAAAGTAGGTCTATGCCTCATTCTCCATCCTATATGCCCCCCTCATTAGCTGCCTTTACCTAATCCTCTCCGACCATTCTAAACTTTCGCCATCTTTATGGCCCTTGAAAGTTTTAAAGGGAGTGACCACCCTTTAAAAATGCTGAAACCGTTCCGTGATTAAAATTTAAAAAAAACACACACAAAGTTGTTAAATGTCTGCTAAAAGGGAGCCAAAAACATATCTAAAAGCATTCCTTACCTGACTACAACACAGGTAACACTGAGCCCCGGCACATCGCACCGTTACTTTGGCAACTGTAGGGACAATAGCTGACTAGCTTTGTTTCTGTGCCGATGTGTGGCTTCGTTATCCGCTTATATCATTGGTCCTCTCCACATCACAGGTCGGCTTTCCCCTTTGTGTACTTTGTCCCAATACCAATAATGTCTGATAAAATGTCTCAAGTTACAGTTGAAGAATGTGTAAGATCCTCCGTACTTAACTTACACTTTCAATGGGGAACGGAAACCAATTTGAGGACACAAATAACAGATGGATAAAGGTGTGTATTTTTTAAACTTTTCATAGATTTAGGTTGGCTATATTTATAGAAAAGAAGATACTACAGGAAAACCAAATGAAAGGACTGTGGCATCAGATATGGTGTGTTGGTAGCATAGTGGTCAGCGGCTTGTACTTCAGTGCGTGAGGGATGAGTTAAATCCACAAACATTTGATAGGTTTGGACCGCTTTCTGACTGAACTACTGGTGTCGACCAAAAAAATTATTAGCAAAATAAAAAATATGAAGTATATAAAACAAAAATGTAACATTTTGTTAAAATAATTTCTTTTTGAAGACAAAATTTCCATATCATATATATTTTTTTTATTAGGACATTTTAATAACATGAAAGTATTTCTTTATTTACAATCTTATCAACAGGTAATACAGAAAAACAATGTAAGTCACGTGTATATCGAATACTCAGAATAGACACAGTAACTGCTGCGACTGTTCAACAACACCTAACACAACTGAGTATCTGTGACAGTGCCTGTCAGTCAGTGACTCATCAATCACGGTACAGTGATTGCTGGAACTGTTCCCATCTGTTCAACAACTCCTTACACATCTGAGCAAGTATCTGTGACAAACAGTGCTGTAAACCTGTCAGACAGTAGGTGACTCATCAATCACGGTACAGTGATTGCTGGAACTGTTCTCATGTGTTCAACAACTCCTTACACAACTGAGCAAGTATCTACGACAAACAGTGCTATAAACCTGTCAGTCAGTGACTCATCAATCGTGGTGCAGTGACTGTTGCAACTGTTCCCATCTGATCTACAACTCCTTACACAACTAAGCAAGTATCTGTGATAAACAGTGCTATAAACCTGTCAGACAGTGACTCGTCAATCACAGTGCAGTGATTGCCGAAACTGTTCCATCTGTTCAACAACTCCTTACACAACTAAGCAAGTATCTGTGACAAACAGTGCTATAAACCTGTCAGTCTGTGACTGATCAATCATGGTACAGTGACTGTTGCAACTGTTCCCATCTGTTCTACAACTCCTTACACAACTAAGCAAGTATCTGTGACAAACAGTGTTGTAAACCTGGCAGCAGACAGTGACTCATCAATCACGGTACAGTGACTGCTGCAACTGTTCCGTATGTTCAACAACTCCATACACAATTGAGAGCTGAAGAAATTATTGCTATAATGCATATTGCTAATTTACAGCAAGTTAACCCACAAACTGTATGCCCAAGGAAGATTTTGTAAAAAAAACACAATATTTCTTACTTAGGACTATTTTATCAAGGACATTAAGTACTGATCAAATGTATTTTGCCAATACCATTGTCATATAGTATCTCTTACATTTTACACAGTTTTATCTGAAATATACAAAACAATAGTTTCTTAGATATTCGACTATTGAATGGGTTATTGTTATACAATGAATTTAACAACAGCAAGTAAAAAAAATATATAACATTATTAATAATAAAATTCAATGCAAACTACTTATATTAAGCCAAATTCATATGAATGAAGAACGTGTGTAGAACGGAGAGATGCATTGTGTAGCTTTGTAACTGATCTAGATTAGCCCAATGACCAAGGAGATCTTGGCTCTGTATTTTAAAGGATCATTTTAGCTTCTGATCGCAATATGAGCAGTAACCACTCAGTTTTCAAGCTATTTTATATTCTCTTTTAAATTTAATTAAATTGTCAAAAAACTTATAAATATCTAGAGTTAGGATTTATAACTTATTTAATAAGATTTTTATGAAAAATGTGAGTTGAAAATCGTTTTTCGAACATTATTTCTTTTTGAGCGTGGATATCTCAGAAACCATGCGTTTTTCACTTACAATGTATACGATCAAAGTTGTAGCAAATTTAATAAGCTTTAACTTTTACACTAAACAATTTAAGCTACAACTCACCAATCGCAAATCGGGGCATTTACCCCTCCCATCACCCGCCCCCGCCCCCCCACCGAGATGATTTTTTTCTCACCTATCATATATTCATTCCTCCCCGACACATTTCTGAAAAAATTGGGAATAAATAGATTTCTTCCTCTTTCTTCCTCTTTCTTCCTATTTTGCTTTTTACTGTTAGGTCTTTGTGATTATCTACAAACCAAATGATAAGTTATTTCTCTCGTCTCATACACCACTTTACTCAACACCATATCACCTGAAGCGGCCTAACTTGTCTTGCAAGTTTTGATTGATGGGAGATTAATGCGATCAAATCTTAAACAAAGGTTAAAGATATTTTTTGTAAAAGTTTCAATAGCACAACTACTGTAATTCTAACATATTTATATTCATCTCACTGAAAAGAGTTACGGGGAAAGTTTAAATGTTTCCCATAAACACTATGTTTGGACAAAAATTGTATCAAATCAATCAATTATCAATCATTAGGATGGGGACGCCACTTAGGGGCGGTTAATTTTCCCAAATATGAGTGAAGGATGAGTGTAGAATGGTGTGAGATGATCTGTGTAGCTTTGTTACTGACTAAGATCAGCTGTTTCATTAGCCAGGATCATTTATTTAAAGCCCAATGTATAGAAAAACTTGTAGACATTTTATGTCTACGAAAATAAACTCTATTATAAAACTCGGTAAACAATTTTATAGTTTCAAGAAAATTAGGATAAGAATTGCTACCACCTTAGTAGCACCTAATTACCTTCATTACAATTATCATATTCCTTATTATAACCAACCTCTAATAAAATCGAATATCAAATCTAGGTCTGTTAAAATATTACCTACACGCTAGATTTGTAGTGATAATTTTGTATTCGATGACAAGGTATTCTTTTTACCGCTGTTTGTGATGTAATACAATAACTTTTAGGCTAATGATACGATACGATATGTTAGTAGTCCTGCGATACGATAATAAATAAAAATGTATATCTTGAATATACATCTCGTTTAAAAAGAAAATACTACAAGTTGATGTCTACCGTTTTAAATGCTGCATTACCAGAGACTTTGCAGCACTCCAAACCTTTTAAAATGTCAATATAGTCTGCCAGATATTTAAAGTTGAAGATCCGAAAGAGGTAGAAGCATTTGGATGAAATAGTGTTATAAATTTGCGCCAAAGTGTGGTGGAATATTATTGTCCAAGTTTTTTTTAAACATGCGTATTGTTCAAAAACTACTAAATTTGTTACTAATGGAAAAACTATATTTTCGGCTGTCACTATACAACAGATTAAAGTGTACATCATTTTACATCAATTTGGTTGGATCAAATTGAGGTTAAGAATTTATCACTCGAAATATTTTGATTTTATTTTAGTTGGATTTTACAGTTATTTTTTCTACTTATTGGTTTCACCATAGAACAAACCGTAGTTTTAAAATATATGATTACAGTTAGATTAATAATTGTCACACAGTTTGATAAATAACAATAAATCTAGTAAAGAACAAATCACCCACTACAAAAAAAAAAAAAACGGACGGAAACGAACCATGAGCCTTTGGTTCATTCATAGCGTAGTGCTGATATATTACAATGGAGTATGTTTAATCCATTATTGGTGATGAACAAAACACCTCTTTGACAACATTATTGATAATAGTCTAACCATTTAAACACACACAGAAATGTAAACAAGACATAAGGTAATTACAGTGGTTACTCTCTATGGTTGTTGTATACCAAACAGAGTGTTAAGTCATCAGTATGATTCATGTTACTGTATTGGAAATTGAAAATGAATTAAATTATCAAACGTGTTATCATAATGTCAATTACTAATCATAGTCGTTCATCGAAATAGGTGAATAGGTTACTTTTACTATGTTATGTAAGAGATATTCACTTTATTTATAGTATATTATTTTGAAAATGCTATAGGATTTTATATTTGCCGTTTAAATTGTGAAGTTGGTATTATTAGCAAATACTACACGCTAATGGTGTTGAATTTGTATACTACATTTGGTAACTTTTATTGTATTATTATGTCTGGAGATGATTTCGGGGTTAAGTATTTGGTTAGACGTAGGCCTAAGTGAGTGATATCGACTGAAAACTACTATTTTGAATACAATAGAAAGTTTTTGTATATTCAAACATGTACAATTAATACATAACTTAATGTAAAGTTATGAGTCATTAGATAATTTTTTTAAACTATCAATTAAAACGTAATGCATCTCGTTAATGTACAGCTCGTTAAGGTTCTTTGTTGGTATTGAAATGTCTATTTCAATTTTAAATACAATACAAGCTTCATAGGTCCAACATTTCGTCTATGAATGTTGTATTAGTCTCCATATTCTTTTACAGGTAAACATATGTTTCAAACATGTTTACAACTAATCTGGGGAAAGCTATTAAAAGTACTAGAAATAAGACTAATGGTAACAATTAACTGCAATACAGTGTTATTCCGGGATAATTGTGTTATATCGCAGTTAACTTGAGCAGACGTTAGGCCTCGTTGTAGTTGGCCATTTACAACGTTTTCACGGAGTACTGTTACTCAGTGATGACCAACTTTAATGAGCCCAAAACGTCACAATGGCTGCCAACGAAACGGAGTTCTCCTAAAAATGTTACCTCTAGACAAAAAACTATGACTAACCTATAACACAGAGTTACCAATCGGCAAAGTAGCCATTTGTATACAATACTACTTATGAAATACTTGTGTAAAAATACCATAATTTTATCTGAGTACAAGAGGTTTTTTTCAGAATTACCTGGAATCCCGGTATTTCGTAGGTACAAAGAAACGGAAAAGTAGTGAATGCAGATTTTACGATGTATTACTGTGGCTACGAGAATGTATTGCTATCGATTCTCGTGATGGATGAGTTGAAGTCTATGGCTGAAGTTGTCACAGTTCTTATTGGGCATGTCTGTGGTGTTATGTACGAGTAGTGTGACGAAAATGCTAAAAATACGGTGCCGGAATAGTATGAGAACGTGAGTGTTATTTAAGGGTGTTTGGTCGAAAATTTTATCTCGGTTTTAGCGAATTTCCCTATAGGGAAGTAGCTATTACCGTAGGTCTCATGGTAAGACTTAGGCCCGGGACCGATTTACTTTTTCATTTTGATGTCCCCAGAGGCCACCACTCGTTCAAATTTTTATATATGTATATATATATATATATATGTGTGTGTGTGTGTGTGTGTCCGTGAACACGATAACTTGAGTAATTTTTATCCGATTTTGATGAAATTTGGTTTGAAGGTGTAAGGCGGGATAAACTTGAATGAGCATGATCCAGCATGATCGGACCATGGGAACAGGGTTTTATGGGGTAAAAATTGGGTTTTCTCACTTTTGACCCTCAAAACACAAAATTTCACAATTTATCTCTAAACCTTCTTAAAGAGCTTTAAAAAACAAACAATTCAGTATATCAAAGTGTTTTTGTACGGTTATTGGTTACGGAGAAAACTTAAAAAATGGTAAATTTAAAATTCCCATGTTATTCTTATGGAGAATATTGTAAAATGTTGTAGTTTGCTTGTTTATGGATATCTTTTGATCAAACTTGGCAAATATATTCATTTTATACTAAGCAATAATTATTTTACTTAAAACACACACTTTATTAGTTTCCTTGTATCAGCAAACCTAGGTATCCGTTAAACCTAATGTTATTTAAATAGATCAATTGAAAATCAATTTAGCCAAATGGAAATTCGCTTAGGCGTCAGGTTTGCTGCGGCGGGGGTATTTTTGTTATTGTTCAATTATACTAAAATTTAGAGATACAAATATAAAATAAATATTTTTTCTTGTTGAATATTAAGGGAGATACGGGGCTTGAAAGTAGTAAATTTGTCATATTTTGGTACCAATTCACAGGGGGAATGGGTAATGCGATTCTCACCCAAATTGGCATTCAGGTGAAAAAATAAGATAATGATCACTAGATATTTAAAATTTAATTTTTGTAACTTTAAACTTTTTGTTTGTTTGTTATAAAATAAAAAAACTATAATAATTTTTAAAAATAGCTGTTTGTCTTTGGGCAAATTTCGTCTATATGTTGGAATTTAAAAAATGCGATATATTAACTCTTTTGGGCTGTGAATTCGTACCTTTGATGCCTTGCGCTGGCAGCGCACTACTCGTTGAGAGTGTGTACACTCACGCTGGGGCTGACAACGATACATGTATTGTGTTAATGTTACATGATGTTAATAATTACATAGTGTTGTGTTAATGTATTTTATAGCCCTGGCGTGAGTGTACACACTCAACGAGTAGTGTGCCGCCAGTGCAAGGCATCAAAGGTACGAATTCACAATCCAAAAGAGTTAACATATTATCGCATAAAAAAATCCAACATATAGATGAATTTTACCAATAACATTTTTTTAACAATTATTAATTTTTTTATATTTTAAAATTTTATAAAAATAAAAATAAATTTCAAAAGTTAAGAATTTTAAATTTTAAATAGCTAATGATTATTATCTTATTTTTTCACACCAGAATTGCCTGTTAGAATCGCATTACCCATTCCCCCTGAGAATTGGTACCAAAATATGACAAATTTACTACTTTCAAGCTCCATATCCCCTGAATATCCATATTCCCTTAATATTCAACATAAAAAATATTTCTTATATAGGTTTGTGTCTCTAAATTTTAGTATACTTGAACAATAACAAAAAAATCCGAGATCAAATTTTCTACCAAACACCCTTAAGATATTATTGTGGACTTTTCCCAACAGATTTTGTAATAATAAAGTCTTCCAGACGTCTTTGGAATCTGAAATCGAATCCCGTCCTCATGTGATAAAAGTACCTGAAACATAACATAGCATGAACCCAGTAGAAGCTGGAAAGTTGTTATTATAAAAGCCACACAGATAGTTTATCAGTTTGTTAGCTTACAAAAAATACAAAAAATAAACCTTAAATAAACAATTTTATAATAACAAACAAAATATACATTACGATTAGGGCACGATGCTCATGTTGACTCTCAATCGTTGGACATTTTACTCTAATCACAAGTCGTAAAAACTATATAACAAACTTTCTATTGGAAATTGGTTGTATTTACTTAAAATTCTAAGAGAAAATAGACAAACCAGGAGGAAATTACGCAAATCAATGGAACGAAAATTTTTTTAAACAAGTATACATCAAAATAGGACCTAATTAGTCATGCTTCAGACTAAAAAATCTTTTATTTAAAATATCCTGAGCTGCGGTAAAAATAATACAAGTGATTTGAAAGATACGAAATTGCATCAAAACTGGACAATGTTTCTGGAGAAGAACAAGTTACTTAATTGATATTTTTGGGGGTTTTCATCACTACTGGTATTTCATTTGTAGGAGAATGGTATAAACACTAGTGTTGTTGCCAAAAGATTTTTTCCATATCAAAACTACCGGGGGGTTACAATAGCTTATAATAGTTACTGTACACGTTGGGTTTAAAAACTTAGCTTTTAGCGAATTTCCCATAAAGGGAATAAGCTATTACCGTAGTACTCATGGTAAGACCTGGACCCGGGACCGATTTACTTTTTTCGTTTTGAGGTCCCTAGAGGCCAAAAACACCATCCGTTCAAATTCGTATATATATGTGTGTGTGTGTGACCGTTAGCACGCTAACTCTAGCAAAAATGATCCGATTTTGATGAAATTTGGTATAAACGTGTAAACCTACATTCATTCGAACGAGTTCGCGAACCAGCATGATCGGACCATGGGAACGGGGTTTTATTGGGTAAAAATAGGGTTCCCATTTTTGACCCTAAAAACACAAAATTTCACAATTTCTTTCCAAACCATTTTGTAGAGCTTAAAAAACAAATCATTTAGTATATTGAAGCATTATTGTGCGCCTAATGGTTACGGAGAAAATTCAAAAAAATTGTAAATTTAAAATTCCTATGTTATTCTTATGGAGAATAAGTCAACTGTTGTAATTTGCTTGTTTATGAACATATTTTGATCGAATTTGTATAATACTTTAATTTCTTACTAACCTATTAACATTTTACAACAAAAAACACCTTTTTACCCTCCCTGTTGCAGCAAACCTAAGTACTCGTTTAACTAGTTCTATTTAAATAGGAAATAAATGTGATATTTTTAAGGATGCATTTTAGTGTAAATCCAATCAGGCAAATGGAAATTTGCTTAGTCTGCAAGTTTGCTGCGGCGGGGTATTTTTACACGTAGTCGTAAATAACGTCATTATATGCAAAGTTAATCTACAAATTTTGCATCTGGTACGAGTGTAAAAGTGTTTCTAAAGGCAGTCTCAACGTAATTTTGTATCAAAATACTTCAAGTTTTCTCCTTGTAAGGCTGAATAGGTCTACATTTAAATTATTTCGTATGGATAATAATAATAACGTTAAGATATTTTAATTTCATACAAGAAAAGTTTAAGGTTCTTATCTCCTAAAATAGTTTACTCAACTAACCTCATAATTAGAAGTATATCTTCTAATCATGCCATTTCATTGGATTTCCAGTGAAGCTCCAAGTACATTTTAATAGGGTGGTTTTCCCTTGAAGGAACCCCTCAATCAAACCGCAGACATGATCGTAATTCCCGTACGTAAAATTTGGTATGTGAATTGTTAAGCCTCTTAATATTTTTCTATAACTAATAAGTTGATTTTTACAATGTTATAAGAATTTATATTTTTTTATTAAATAATAGATTCTATTACTAACTGTAAGAATTTGTAATGAAATGTTAATTTTTCTAACCTTATGGTTGGATCGTTCATGTGTATAGGATAATCATAACTACTAGTATTAAAGTTTGAGTTTATTTGTTTATTTCCCAAGCGTTAACACAAAATCAACTAGAATATACTGTTGACGAGAGGATACACAAATAGCCTATACAGGGGGAAAACAAATTCTCGGGGCCGTTAAGTATTTAAAAAATAATTAAGATAGAGCTACTAAACCATTTTAAAACATTATTCAGTTAGTCCCTACCTCCTCAGGGGGACGACCCGCTAGGAGCCATAAGAAAGTATTCACTTGACAGTTGTTTGTTAGTAAGTTACAAATAGCTAATTAAAATTATTTATTTTTGTCCAAATTTAAAATGCGTAAACAAAATCTGAAAAATATTGTACCTATTTGATCAGTGGTAGTTCCCAGCCGTCTGTAATACCTTCTGAGTATTCTTTGATCAATGGTTATCACCTGAATGTTTTTCTATTACTGTATTTAACAAGTATATTGTTTTTGTGTGTTTTTTTAGGCTACATTCTTTGTTTCTTTGTTTACATTTGCGTTGTCAATTCGCAACCAATAAACGCAAAAATTTAATCTTTTCAGTTAGTTTTAAACTGTATAAGGATTATAAATTTGGATTTCTTTCTATAAAACTTTCCCACAATTTATCAAAATTACCTTGGTAAGTTTATCAAAAATATGTTCAGCCATTATTGCGTGATGAGGCTACAAAGTTTGACCAAGACCTGGAGTCAAAGAGTTCCCCCTCAACAAAATACAGTAGTTAATTGTAGTTTAATTTTTTCTATGACATACTTTAAAGAATAGTTCTCCTCTTTTGCTTCCCCCTCCTGTTGCAAAGTTCGGGAAAATGTACTCCTTGGAATGTGTTGGTCTTTGTATCTAATATAATTTATTTAATAAAGTAAAGCATATCTATATGTTTTAAAACTAAATGTTATAGTATATAAACTGATTCTGCTAAGGAAATAATAAAAATAATCTTTAAATAATAAAATTATGATTCTGTTATCTTTGACTTTCATTTAAGGTTACAAACGTAAACGAAGCCGTAAAAATCTATCTCTGTATAATTTTATTGGATTGGAATAATTTTTTGCCACTCGACAAATTCTAATGGAATTCTGCTTCTTCCGCGTAGCAAACGTCATGTCTCAGGTAATGAGTTATAAATATTTATAGCCACATAACGACTTCTGCGTTTCATCTCTTACTTCTTCCTGGGAATCTGTCACAAATATCACAGAATTGCTTCGCTATTTACCAGATGTTTGTGATCCTTACGGGGAGAAACCTTTACGAACATGATGGTTCGTCCAACTAAAAATAAATATATTAGTTTACTAACTTAAATTTTTGTTTATCATTTAGTTGTAAGTGGCATTTTAATGACCGGATCACAAAATCGTTTAAGGAAATTTGGTTCAACTCCTGAAATCTTTGTGGATTAGCCGGAGATAGAATCGGTTCCTCTCGCACCAAAGTCCGAGACGCTAATCACTAGGCTAGCAACATTTATAAAAACATGCATGGTGTTTTCAAATATGGACTTTTAGAACACATTCTGTGAAACACTAAAAACTTATTTAAACATATTACCCAGCCTTGTATTAGAGTGTTAATACTTCATACTTTATTTTTCATGCCAAGTGTTACAGTTTTTTGTTTGCAAATCCATATGGAACGTAAGAAGAAAAAAAAGGAGTGAGGCGGTACAACACAGGAATGAGCTGGGCCAAACCAGAAACTGTTCGTATAACGCTTAAGTGTTTTTCAATGGGTTTACTGACCATTGCACTTCCGTCTGGGCCACCAACTCATCAATGTTTGTTATTTCTAATTTTTACTTACTTCTCTCTTGTGTTTTATCGAGTTTCTCCAAGCCCTCTCAAATTCTTGACAGTTTATCTGGGAGTAAATATTTAGAGTTTTCCAAACATCACAAACTTATTCTTCATCTATAAAAATGAACCCACTAAAACTGCTAGCGTGTGAGTAAATCAGGAACAATGAACTTAAAGTTTACAGTAATTTGATGGTTTCAACTGCAATTTAATTATATTATTTATTCCAACAAGGTATCTGTAAATCTGTATTTCTTCCTTTCACTCAACACAGATTGCTCCAGCCAGAAGCTATACGAAATCTTTTTATTAAATAGGCTGGAAATTATTATGTTATTTAATGGCGTTGAACTTGCACAAAACACAAAATAAATTATATAAGTTACATGATTCATCCAATTTTTTAATCAGAACGAAGCTCTCATTATTCATGGGAAATATGAAACGAATATTAAAAATATATATAAAACAATAGCATTCACCATTTAAAGCATTCGTCAACCTCCCTTTGTCTTTGTCGTTGTACCTTTGTCTTTTTCAATTGTAATTCTAATTAGTTACTTCATAATGGGAATTATTGTAAATGTTGGCCATGCTTCGTCTAAGCTGTTAGTTGATTGCAATGTAATTTAAATAGGAAATAAACCTCTATCTATATCCTTATAGTCTGATTTCTTTTGTAAATATCACGTGACAGTTTTGTAGTAATATTGTGAATTGTAGGCCTAACAGAGTGGTACACAGTGGCGCGTATACTATTGCATAGCAAACATCAATTACAATTACTGCCTGGATACAGCATAAATCTCAATAATGTCACAGTTGTTACGTTATGGCCTGTTTTGGGTAGGAAACGACCGATAAACTACAAGAGCTAAATAAAGTAGTGTTTACAAAACCTATTCTTTTTACAGTGTAACAAGTTTGAATTGAAATAGATTTTGTGAAAAAATAAAAATAAATTTGTGTTGCTTTAAGTAGAGGGAATTCTCATATATATATAGATTTAATTTATTTTAATGTGGATTTTATACAAAAATATATTTAAAACCGTTTTAATCAAACTATTTGTAACTGGGCTAATATTTGTAGACTGGTTGAGGTTTTCTAACGCTCTATTGTTCAAAGTTATATCAATTAACTGTAACGTAAGCGAAAGATCTAAATAAATAAAAAAGATAGCCCTATAAAATACTATTAAGCTTAATGTGAGTAAAACTATTAATATTTTATACGACAGGAAAAATAAATGAAGTCCTTATACACTTAGTAGATTTACTAAACTCTTTTTGATTCACTATAGGAGTGAAGGGAGAAATATATTTTCCCCAAGGGGTTTGAGAAAATGCAGATATTTCCAGATGGCGTTTCAAAGGTCGTCAAAGGCACGTTGGAGTGTAGCAAAGACTAAGATGAGATTGTAAAGATCGATTTTCGTGATTGATGAGTTATTTTTGCAGCTGAAATTGTCAAAAATACTCTCTTCGGAACGTGTCTGGAAGTATTACAGAATTGCTTTCTCGTCTGTAAGGTTCAGTCAATATTTTGACTAGACTAAAGCAGGAGCGACATACGAAAGCGTTGGATACGTTAGGTATAAGCTTTATTAAGTTCTGAAGTATATACTTAAACTATTTTACAGATTTGTATAGTTAGGTTTACAGTATTTTACTTACAATTTGGTGGAATCTTGAATAACCACGTGTAAAACCTAATTTATTTAATTTTGTTACTGGTAGTGTAACTGTTTGATGATTTAGTATATATGCAGACGAGAACGTGACAAGGTTAGTAACATAGCAAATTAGTGATTTAAAAAAATACTTTCATAGAATCGTGATTTTATCTACGATCAACATTTTGGATTTACACTCTAGTACAGATCTTCATCTGCACTAGAGTATTTCCAAATATCTATCATAGCATATGACAGTTATTTCAAACATTCCAGTTGTACTAAAGGCAGTAAGGAGCCTATATGTTTTTTTTTTTAGTTTATTAGTTTATGCTCATGCAACAAGACAATGCCGTAAATGACCATTTGTATTTAATCCGAAGTTAATTTGTAAGGGTACATTATAAGCTGAGTCAATGCAAGTTGACTTTTCACCTTACTTCAGTGCATTGCACTAGAATATCTATTTCATTTCAAGGAGACAACAGATAGACGGTACTATTAGAAACAAATAAGATAATTGAAAATGTAACAATGAGACATGGGAAAATATAAGCTTTCCGTGAAGCTAGAAATTGTATGATTTTCTTATTTGTAAGAAAAAAAGAAAACAAGAAAAATGAGGCGGGTTGGTTTTTAAATTGTGAATATTATTATTAAATTCAATATAATGCTTTCAATGGTCGGTAATGATTGGTAAAGACTAAAGGGTCCTTTAGACAGTTACACTCTGTATATTTTCAATTTTTCGCAAAGAAAGTAATCAACATCCGTCGCGTTTCCCGTTAGCCAACATTATGCTGCAGATAATGAATTATAAATATTTATACTCACATTACATCCCCACGTTGCTACTGGGATTTCCCAGATACTATGATTAGATAATAATAACTTATATTCTGTTCTCCTCCTTTCTTAACATTACATAACATTACAAACTTTGTTAAATATCATCTTTAAAATTTGTATACCAACACTACTATTTTATATTGGATTATATGGTAGATTTACTTTTTACATTTTGAAAATATAGCACCTTACCTTCTTATTACCTTCTTTGAATACAATAAGATATATTTGCGTGAAATAAATTTCGGGAAAAACTGAAAACAACTGTAGAGTTTTTCTATTTAACATAAACCTTTTACTAAAACATAATAATTACAAAAATTACTCCAAAATTGTACTGTTATCTTCCCAAGACACGCCGAATGGGTAGAAGTTTATTGTGAAAGATATTACCCTGGTTCGAACAGGCTGAATGCCGTACCAGATCGATCAAGTGATTGATGATGGTTAGTTTGTAACTGAAAATGTCCCTGTTACTTCACTATGGATGTCACCGGAATAAACGCTCTTATTCGAACATGTTTGGTCTAATACAAATATTTAAAGTTTATTGTCATAAATCCATCGAATTCAATTAGTAACCAGTCCAGCCAAATTACTTGTCATCATAATTCTAAAGTATCAATTAGGGAAACGTAATTATAATGGTATGATGTACACAATGCCTTTTACTTAATGGGGATATTTTTGGTTGGGCTAACTACTCAAATTAATAGTTAACCCCACCTTAAATCTTTTCAGTGTGAACATGTTTATAGTGGTGATAGTCCCATGCTTAAAACTTTCTCTCTCGTGGTCCTTGCAAACCAGGTAAAGACAATAATTATTTTATAGTGTGTGTAGAAAAACATGTAAAAAACAATAAGTAAAAATGTGTGATCGGGAACATGTCTTCTGTTTTATCTTTTTGTTCTCCAAAATCAACAGTTTGGGGGATGTTGCAAACATTTTATAATATCTGAGGGCATTTTTGCCAGATTCAATTGGTTTTACATTACAGGTTACACAATGATAACTAACATTCCATGTAAACATGGGTTCAAGAGGAAAAATTGAACAGCACCGAACATAAAATAACTGTTCAAACTCAAACATAATAAGACTATTTATCTCACAATTATATTTATTCCATCCTTAATCTTTCTAATTAAAAGATCCACTTGTTAATAAGAAGTTGATTGGTTTTAAACTAATCAAAGAACAAAAGCACCATAAAATCTGAATACCGGAGAAAGATTAAAGCAAGAACAAGATTCCGTAATCCAAGCAAAGTCTGCAATCATAAGATCTTACAGAGATAGTTCTGCCTCGAGCGGAATACTTTAAATTAATTCCACTCTGCAGATACAATTAAAATGTAATTAAAAGAAGCTTTCTCAGGGCGATTTTACAATTACATTATTGTAAGGGGCAAGAGAATTTGATACTGAGAGATACCCGTTTTCTTTTGGAAGATTTCCTTCTTTAATTCGTATTTTACGCCTTTGGAGTATTTTCACGTTTTTTCTTGAGCTGACTAAATACATATCGAAGTGACAGAATCAGCAAATAAAACAGACTCACAATATTCTATCCTCTAGTGTAAATAAATCATTTTATTCGAAGTATTTGTATAGTTACGCCGATGTCTTACGATTCTTAGTAGCATTGAGTATATACGAACGAGTATACGTGTATACCCAATGGTAGTAGTGTTCGTGTAAATATAGTTCTTTTAGTTATTAGTTGATACACACATATGAATTAAAAAGTATACATGTTCTTCCACACCTTTCGTCTGATAAAGTTACACACTATAAAAAATACTGTTTTACAAACATTAACGAAATCGTAAAAATATGATAAGGTTTGTTTTATAAAGCGTGTTTGTTATTACTTTTATATAGTACAGTGAAAAAGACCAAGCCACAGACATTTGGGTGCATAGAGTATAATAAAGGTAGAACCTTCAGTATTGACACTCAATGATTGTTTGAAAACCTCTGTAATAGCATTACAATGCCTAGATAAAGAGGGTTTCTATGGAAACAAATTGTCTTAACTGATTTCATAGATAATGTAGCCTCTAAAACTAAAATAATTTTAACCAACCCGTATAGGTTTGGTTCTGTGGTGTTCAAATTTTGTTGATGTTGTTCTAAAAATTACTTCTAAATTTTGAAGTGAAGGTCTGCAGTACAAATCGTAATTCCGTAAGCCTCTGAAACTGTAGTAGCACCAAAACAAGCCAGTTCCACGTTTCAACAATATACCGCTGAATTCATTGTTGTTTGTTTTTGTGAACAGACAGTATTGCACTGTACTTCGATGTGAATTTTTTTTGTTTTTTTTTCAGGATAAGAAGTTTTGCTAAAGTATAAGTGCTCATACGGGACTAGTTGTATTAGTGGAAAATGACTTAAACTAAAAAATAATACAGAAGTTAATTTTTTATTAGCTATACCAGAATTAAATTTACTAAAAGACTTTAAACAAAAGTTTGGTGTAAGCAACGAATGGCGTTTAACAATTTATCCTGCAATACAAGTCTTAAAATCTAGTTTCGCTCATCCATTAAAGTGTAATCTGAAAACATTAACCCGTATTAAATTTGATGTATTTAGCTGGTTGAATTTCCCTACAATAACAGTTTTTTTCTATTTACGTGTAAAAGTGTTATCCATTCATAGGTTTTTGTTTTTACTGAGGTTGTGGATGGTGAAATGCAAGTCTTTGCTGAAAAAGAAGGTACGCCTTCATTTCTTTCGCTAGCAAAACAGCTACAGTATATATTTTGCGTTTTGTCATATTTGCAGGGGCTACTGTTTCAAAACTTCGGAATCTGTTTAAAAAGGAGTTTCTAGTACAACCCATACATTGACAACACTTACATGGTAATTTATTAATACTTTATTACTCTTTACTTTATAACTTATGTTGGGGATATTGGCAAATAAATGTAATGTAATACTAAATTTTAAGGTTCAAAAAGAAAGGTTTATGGTTTAAAAGATTATTATATTGGCTTTTTTGAAACTCAAAATGTAGTATTACATTACTCTTTACTTTATTTCCTTTACTTTAATACTTAATTGTGTCATAGTATATTATTATTATTGTTATTAGTTTTTAGCCAGGGATTACCTTTAACCTGTTTTCATTTTTCTACAAACAGCACGCGGAAAATATTTTTTTTAATTATATGAGTTCCTCTAAAATAGTAAGAAACCAGACAAGTGCACGGGAGAGCTATTGGTTTAGTTAAAGCGTGCTAATACTTTTCCAGAGTCGTGGGCTCAAATCCTTCCACAAACGGATTTTGCTCTTCAAATGTAAATTAAAAGTAGTGTAGTTTTGTCAAAAACTAGGAAAATGTTGATTATACAAATAATATCTCTATTTTAATAAAATCTTCAACTGTTAAAAAAACTAAGGCAAAACGTAAAGCGAAATTAATACAAGAATGAACTTTAACGGTGAACAGAACGCTGAATCAGCCTACTACTAGAGTGGAGTGCTTGAATGATTGTACACTCATAGTACTCCAATCAATAGTACTACCAATCGTACTACGTTCTATATCGGCAGACGTCCCCACGTTGTACAGTATAGCGACACTAAGCCTTACAACCTAGCCATAGTGTGCTGACCTATAAAACTTATAATTCCTGCCTTTACAGGGTAGTTATTAAAGGGAAAATCACCCTGCGAACGCATGCGTGGTAGTTCCCGCCGGTGACACTGGAGCGCCACCGTACCTGATCAATATGGCCCCGGCGAACTCGGTCCTATCGACTGAGGACGGTGGTGGACGATGGTGACGGGGCTTCGCCCTAGTGCTGGTGCGGGAGTGAGCGGGTAGTGGACATGGGATACTCGTCGAGGGGCCCGGGGCCCCCGTGGCTTCTGCAGACGTTACTGGTGATCAGTGTCCTAGGAGGAGCAGTCAGCGAGAATAAACAATGTGAGTAAAACATAGATGGCAGTACGTGTAGTTTAGCCGGGAAATTTAGTGTTCGACATACCACTATGAAAAAATAAATAGTTTTAAATCAAAAGAAAGTAAGAATACTTCAAATAGATTTTTCGTTTAAGTGTCTAGTTTTTTGTAAAAACTGAAACCTTTATCATTTAATCCCATCGACACTTAAACCTTGAATAGAAAACTTAAGTCCCTATATTTATTCCTCAACACATTGAGTTGGTGCTATTACTGTATTAAGGTATGATTATTGTTATGTCCACTTATTCTTTTTTATAAGAAGAACTAAAGTGTTTAATGCATTCACTTAGTTGGTGTAACATGAAAATTGTATTGAAGACACTAATTTTGTCAGTAACGTTGGATAAATTTAATAATTACAGAATTATATTTTTTTGCTTTTTTCCTAAGGGATTTTCTAGTAAGTAGAGTTAAAACCCCCCTTAAGTACCTCCTTTTCAATGACTTGTAAATACAATTTACTTTTTTTATGTTCTAATAGGTGGGATTTAAATCCACAATCATATAAATCTTCCAACATTTCATATGTCAAATTATCTTTTTAACCTAGTTTGAACTTTACTACTGTTACGTTTACAAACACATATTTTACTTTTCTCTCAGGAGGGTTAGTAAAGATTCCAGATAGAAAAATTAATTGCCTTTAGACCTGACAAGCATGTTAGCCTTAATACTATAATTTTAACACCTTAAACAGATTCGTGTTCGAAAAATTAATATTACATTGACATTAGCTGTCTAGCCGTGCGGGATTGACACGTGGCGCGACGGTGGCAGACAGTTGAACTACCTCTAGTACTACCACAGTTAACCACAGGACGTAGCGATCGTATAAACTTGTTCATCTTTTATGACATTGATACGCCTCCATTGATGACGTGAAAGTTTAAATGTATTGGCTGTGTGAGGTGGTGCCAACGCGTTGAGAGTTTATGTCGCTGTAAATTAATGGAATCTGTAATACGTAGAGAATTTTATTTGTGTTTTATAAATGGTACGTAGTTATTAATTTTCAGAGCAATTGTTATAATTTGTTTTTTTATTTAAAACTCATTTATGCAATAATATTGACCATATTTTCCAATCAATCCTGGTACCAACAAGAGCTTGACATTTTATGCTTTTTGAGCATAAAATGAGTCTTGGTATAATTTGATGAATTATGTTCCTAAGTTTAATTTGATATAGCCACAAACTATTAATTGAACCAATCAAAAAGCTGAACGGAAAACTTGTTGATGCCTTATAAATTTAGCAATCTGATAGAAAAGTAAGTTAGGTATCTAAAATGTTTACAATTTATCTATGTTTCATCAAGAACGATCATATAGTATTGTTTATTCAGAATATTTTTGAATAGGTATTGCATATTTAAAATTTATGCAACACCATTTGGTAATGGGAATGTTTAATTCTTTGCTTGGAAATGGTCCAAATACCGGTGTTGTTTTTAGGCACCAACTGGGCAATTTTCGTTCAAAGGAGCCGAAAGGTACTACCTAAAATCGCCAAGTTGTCCATTTTTTGGTAATTTTTATGTATTACTCTCTTACGTCAACCGATTGCTAGAACTAGACAAAACAATATTAAAATTCCAACTACAAATTGTATCAGAATCACTCCGGGATTGTGCTGGCGATCTAAGGGCTTTTACAATCCAACCACATGGATCTTCAAAAGGAGTGAAATAATAAATATACGTAAATGCCGCTGGATAATTCTAACTAATCTAGGTAAGATATTTGTTTTTCCAGAATGAAATAAACTTGATGTCAAATGGCTAAGAATGAATGCTTCAAGATTCACACTGGAATTTAGTGAGTCGGTTGACGGTAGCGCAATGGAATGAATGCTGCGCTATCGTAGATTCCTGCCCCGGTGCCGCCACTAATCTCAGTAGAGATCATTCTTGCACCGTGTCTGCTACCTCCTTACATTTTCTGACGTTCCATACACAGAAACGAACCTATGTGGATATGTTGGTTTATTTAGTGTGGCCTTGGTTGATGCAAGGTTAAATTTACCGTTAATCTCTTTTCTTTAGTGAAAGAAATAAACCAACTTGCCATATATCCACAGTCTTGTTACAAACAAGATCCTTCTTTGCCTACTCTTGTCTAATAACGTTGGAAGGAAGGAAAATGGATTATTTACTCTTAAACAGTATTCTAATGTTAACCATTCACAGTCCTTTCCAGATCCAGTTGTTTTTAACTTTAGATTTTGTTTAAAATTATCTTATTCAATAATACTACAGTAACACGAGATCTTCTTCGCAATTATTATAGTATTTTCTATTTCGTCCACGTTTTCTTTGATCTTCCATAGTTCATTCCCGGCATAATGGACCAAATCCCCGACCCATTTCCTCGTTTTATTACTTTCTTCTTCTCTCCTTTCTCTCGTCCCACTATTTTTTTCTTTTTTCCGTCTAGTGTTGAATGTTAAGAAATCTTGTGTTATTCCATGGTGGTTCCCACAGATATTCTTTGACAATTCCTTTAGTTCTGCAGTTTTGCTATTTTCTAGTAAATTTTTTCTTGAAATTTACCCATTTTCGCGTTATTTTGCGTGTTCTAGGACTGTTGCAGGTTTTCTTTTACAAACTCCTCGAGAACTAGTATTAGCACCAGACCAAGTAGGCCTACCTGTTGATTACTTAGTTAGGAGAATCAATTTTAGCTGTACAAAATCTTACATAATATTTTATTATCTCTTTTGCAAAAAGGGGGGGTTAACATAATATTCCCTAAAACCATAACTTATCACCTGCTTTTCTGAGACTTTACTACAGCGTATTAAAATTGTGTTGACAATCTGTATATGGTTGTTACCGTATAACTTATTTCAACTTTTCGGAAACATACACTCGAGATCGTTGCAAAGAATAACCAAACCAGGTAGAACTGGTTTTCTTTCAATGGATCAGTAAAACTTTCTGGAACTAGAGCAGATGGAAATAAAAGGTATAGAGAAAATTGTATAGAAAACTTGAATAACAAAGTTCTGCGATAGCTCCGTCAAGTTTCCAAATCGATATAGCTAAAGTGTGCCAACGTCTAAAAGCTTCTGTCCTCCCGTCTGAATGTATTGGTCCTTTTTGCGCAATGTTTTCTCAAGGCTTTACTTCAATAGCCTTTAAAGTTGGATTGAATTGAGGAAATCAAACAATCACTTGATATCTACAAACTAATTTGAAACTGTCAAGAAACAATTAGTTTAATGGTTGGAATATTTAATCGATTTCGAGCGTAGTCGCAGGAAGATTGTCTATTTCCTTGACATAATTTGGTTCACAACATCACATAGGGTGTAGTTTAATTCCTACAAAAGTCAGTCAAAAGCTAGAGAAGGAAATCATAATATACAACAACAATGCTTAGTAACCACACAAGTTGCCCATTTGTAGTGTTAAAGGGTTTACGTTACTAAGAGCTTGGTAAGAATTGCATACAAAATGATACATATTCACATTATAAACATGTTCGTAATTTAGGTGTGTTGCTAGCCCGGTGTGTAGGTGTCTTTCTGGATTTTAGTCTCAAACCTTTGAGCGAGAGTGGTGGGTACGTTTTCCGAATTATCCTTAAAGTGTTGATTGGCTTATACCGGTTTAACTCAAAAGCGGTTTTAATTATTCCATTAACAATACAACTGGTGTAAACCTATAAAAAACACAAAAAATAAAAGAGTCCACTAGAAATCACATACATATTGACAAAATATTACGCACTATAGAGCTACGTTTATGGTGTAAAATATGATTGTCAGGATACAAAAAAACACACAATCAAACGTGACCAAAAGTTTGTTAGTGACGCAATGTCAAACAATCTTCTGCTATAAAAAACCCGTGATTATTCCCTACAACAAATCAACAAACGTAGTACTTTCAACAAGGCTGCCGCCCTCTGCGTACACGCGCCGCTTATGCCTTCGATCGATATATGAATGACCTTCATCACGTTGACAAGTGCCACTGCTTTGTCTACTGTTACCCCCCCCCCTTCCAACCACTCTGTACCCCCACTCTTGTACGGCACTCCCCCCCCTTCACATCGTAGTATAACTCCCCCTCTCCACACTACACGGCTAGCGTTGTCTAAATTGAATGTATTTACATATTTGTTTAAAATGTGACCTTTGTATAATTTGATCGTTTGACAAACTAAGTGATTTTGTTCTTAGGTTGGTGAAAATCTTATAGTCAAATATTATTCTGGACAAATAGTTGTTCCAATAATATTTGTGAACAATACAGTTCAAAGCATAGAATGTGTAGGCCGAGACCATGTTTTGGGGGTTTTTCAAAAAGAGGAACGGCATTTGCTGATTGCGGCGTTTAGATTAGATCTTAGGTCAGTTTAGTTCAGTTTAGACAATCATAGAGACTAGAAGAGTAAGTGTAGGCCTACGTTGCTATTTTTGCTAATAAACGTAAAAACTTGTTAATAATCTATCTTTTCGTTCCTAAATAGTTTTTTGACAACCTCTTTAGCACAACACCATGATAAAATGTAGCCATCAAACAAAATCATGACGAAAATGTGTTAACACATTTATGTAAAAGTAATATTATAAATGCGTCATTGGACGTGAGATTTAAAATTACAAATACAATAATTATTTACTTGGTAATTTTGCGTCGTAAAACTTTCATTACTGTGAAAAACAAAGTAATCGTGTCATTTGATACAACCGATGCTTTTACATAGCTTATAAAAAGTCAAATTTATGATGCACTTTCCATAAATGAAATGTCAAGGGTCAAATTGTATAAACGCTTACTTGATCATCTCCGGTTTTGACCTTTCTGCTAATTCATATTTTATAACCTTCACACCACTCACATTAAATTTATCATCTACAATTGATTTATTTCTAATGAACTTATGTATTATGAAGTGTGGCTTTAAAAGTAATTAACTAAGAGTACCTAAATAATACATGTCTTTTATGTTAATAGTTTTCAGTCATTTTAAAAATTAACAGGCATTTTATGTAAAAAATATTCTAAACAAAAAATTGTACAAATTATGTCATGATTGATCAATAATGCTTGAACATTTGGTACACTTGAGCAAGGGCACACCAGGTGACTTGGCCACTACTACTTTTTGATCGCGATCTGGTCGCAGGAGGTTGTCACTCTTGGCCGTCTTCTAACTGTTGGATTACTTCAACGAGTGAGGAAGACTCGTTGCTGTTTATTGAATATCTTAGTTTCATGAAACATGTCATGATAAGCACTCATATGATGGCTTTTTAATAATATTCGTGTAGTTACTATTGAAAATGTAAATGATGTTGTAACTTTTGATCTGCTTGGAGTTGTGTTTACTTCTCAACTTGAGCTATGACATAGATAATCTTGTGAATATTATAAGCAGAGTTTTGCAGAGATCTAACCAATCAATACAAGTATTCATTGATCTAACTCTCAACGAGGTTACTTTAACACTGAATAAGTTTACTTATATAGTTACGAAAATCAGGTTGCATAATAACATGTAATTGCTGACTTGAACTTTCTTAAACAATTAAAATAATTTAATTTACCTAGGAATAAACT
This sequence comes from Macrosteles quadrilineatus, assembly GCF_028750875.1. Classification (NCBI taxonomy): domain Eukaryota; kingdom Metazoa; phylum Arthropoda; class Insecta; order Hemiptera; family Cicadellidae; genus Macrosteles; species Macrosteles quadrilineatus. The sequence goes on from NW_026542601.1 coordinate 52,753,528, forward strand.
GATTTTGTATCAACTGTCAAGTGGTATTAAAATCGTTCAAATAAATATTTCACAGTATGTAAAATATTTATCCACATGTGTAGGTAATACATACATTTTGAGACATGAAGATATCGGGGTTTTTATTTTACAACATGCCGTTTAACCAGGAGGTAGTATTTAGCACTTGATGTTTGATAAACGTGGGATCATGGTATAAACTACATAAAATAATTATAATGTTTGACATGTTTAAAGTTCATGCAGACTTCTTGGTAAACACAACATCGCCAACAAGATAACAACGAATAAATAATAAAAAATCACTTTTAATAATAAACAATAAATAGACATATTAATAAATTAATTAAAGGTAACAAAGCCCTCAGAGTACGGTTTTAAAATATTTAATATTAAGGAACAAATAGTGATGGATAAAAGCTATTCACAAAAAAGAAACTAATGTGGAAAACGGGAGATGAGCAATAATACCCAATGAGGAACAAAAAGTGATAGTATAGAGTGTATAGTATAGTAGTATAGTATAGAGTATAGTATAGTATACAATGGTAGTATAGAGTGATAGTATATAGAGCATAGATATTCACAACAATATACAAGATAATGGAACATATGAGCAATGCTATTTACAACAATAGGAAAGAATGAAAAATAAAATTAAACCAATACCTGCATAAAGTTCCAGTTCCTACCAAAAATACAGAGGTGCAGTGTATGTAAATACAAATGTTTACAAATAATTTCCTAGTATGACACAAACGAAGAATTTTACAGATTTAAATCTTCTGCTCCTACCACCCTCCCACTACCCCACCCTACTGTCCTGACCTATCCTTAGTCGTTCCAACCATTTCGACCTTTACCTAGCCAGTACAGGTTTACTATAACAAAATGAAAAATACACTCATAACATATCCTTTTATCACCTCACAATAACATTAGACATATCACATATTTTAATTTGATATTTCTAATTAGCTTTGGAAATATAACCGGCTAATATAACAGGTTTTGCAGGTTTTCGTTCAAAATTATTAGCATAACAGAAAAATTGTATTTTGCACAGGCCGGGTATTGATTATTGGTAAACATCTTTTGAAAGGACAGCGTGCAAAATATCAGCTGGATAGGACCCTATATAAGAAAATTACTTAGAAGAAAATTCGTAAATAACTCTACACTCCAGATAACCAAAGTTCTCTTAATTCATGGAAATGATCTCCCAAATTAATCTTTCAAAATAAAATATGAAAATGTGTGATAGTCGGTCTATAATTTTCTACAATGGATAAAAATTATTTCACTTATTTCTAGACTAGCTGTAACCCACGGGCTTTGCCCCGTTTAACTTCTTAATTTTCAAGATTATCTCGTTCGCACGGCTCAATCACGTCCTAGTTGAAGTTTGTTCGCTACGCTCACTCACCTTTAGGTTGGAGCTCGTTCGCTGCGCTCACTTGCCTTCAGGTGAGCTCGTTCGCTACGCTAACTCGCCTCCAGGTTGAAGTTCGTTCGCTACGCTCACTCACCTTTTGGTTACAAATTAGCTGTTGTCATAAATGTAAAAGAAATAATAGTGCTGCACCCTGTTGGTAATCCTTGTAAATTTAATGCTATTGAACATCATAGAACAGAACCAACTTGTTTAATTGAAACAGCTGTTAAGATTCAATAATTCCATTTCTCATAAGGTTAACATGGGAAACTCCAGAGCCAATGGGGCGGAGCCCAAAAGGATTTTTGAAATAAGAATATGCCTATATGTTAATCGGGAATGTGAGCTATCATCATGCCAAATTTCAGCCCAATCCGACCAGTATATTTCGCGTTCACTTGTCACAAACATACATCCATCCATACATCCAAACTTTCTCATTTATAATATTATAGTAGGAATTAATAGTACCGAGATTTGTTACATCTATAAACAAGAAAAATCACTGATTCTATAACCATTATTGTACATTGTACGGTACTGTATTTGTATCCGGCCAAAGCCAGGGTTTGCTGCTAGTAATTATTGTAAATATTTAATATTATTTATGATGAAAGGTTAAATACTGGTTGGTTGGTTCAGTACGTATTGTACTATACCAACCAAATATTTCACACGCCTAATAACATTAATAAGTATAGATTCATATAATTTAAATAAACATTTACTAATATAAATGTTTCACATAATATTTATTAATTCATTTCGGATGTCAGTTTGTAAATTCGGATTTTTGTAAATTCTGTTTGTCTTGTCCTATACATAGATGGTGATCTTTTAAAGCAAGCAAATCTTCTATCTGAGGTCAATATCTTAAAAGAGTGGCTGGTAAAAGGTAAAAGAGGAGTGAATAAAGTTGCATTTAGTTAAATAAATATTAACATCAATCTGCTTAGTGACGAGTCCAAATTAATAGATTCACTCGAAACAATCTTGAACCAGTTAACTTGAAATTCACATATGCACAGAAACTTCCTAGCCTTTATAATCAGAAAATGCTTGGAACGGTTAATTAGTGCCTAATTTAGCTTAATTGATCCAATAATTCATATTGCCTGCTGCTGGGGACCCAAGATAAGTTGGATGTGAAATTTTAATGGATTTCAGTACACTTTCATGCATCAATGCTTAATAACTAATAAACGAGCGGCATATTGTGCAAATTATTTCCGGTATTAATTGGAATGTGGCTCTTTAATTTTGAAAATATCATTTTAATCAGTAAAATATTTATATTGTCTCTAAAAACTCTGAGGAAATGTGGGAATCCTTGAACTATTTTCAATTCTAGCATACACTGTACAATCAATGAGGTTGTAATAGTGTTTGCCTTCAAACCTGATATTGGAAGGTTCGAGTCCATGTGAAAAACCGTTACTAGTTAGATGCCATTGCTCGTTTAATTAATAATACTGTTTAATGAAAAGGACAGATGGTCAACTGTAGATGGTAACACGACCATGTTTGGCCGGCTCCCCTTCAAAAGTATCAACTGTTATATTAAAATCCTCCCAAGCCAATTGAAATTAACAATAACACAAATAGCTGCCACCGATTTACACACAATTAACTAAAGAAATAGATTCACACGTTTGAACCTCATCTTTGGCATTGATAACAATATCATAATGTGAACATTTTTTTAAGAGTGATTTGGGATTAGGGGTTGAAAAAGTGTATCAGCCAGCCCTGCATCGCTCAGAACCCCTTGTCATGGAGATAAGTGCGGCAAACCATTACTTTCTCAGCTAATTTATCGGTCAATTATATTTTAGTTTGTATGTTAAATTCCTTTTAAGGTTCACTGCAAATCTTTGCTAAGCCGTTTGTTGATCCTGAAGTTGTACGATCCATCTTATATACACTTTGTACTATTCATAGTCTAATTCATACAGTACTTTAAAAATATATTTATTAACTTAAAATATCCATTTGTTATGCTTTAGAGAGACTCATCTTAAATTTAATCAGTGTCAGTATTTTGCAAGGATCTATCAACATCATAAAGTCGTAAAATTTAGCCTCACGTAGTCGTCCACTCCAGGATTTATTGATGATAGCTATATAGCGTTTACTTTTTAGTTCTACATGTATTTGGAAAGAGTCGTAAGTACATAGATAGATTTAGTTTGGTACAGAACAGATATGAGATCTTTGCCAGAGACTCGAGTCGCCTTACAGAAATAAAATACCTTTGACATCAGTGACGTTAATTCCCTCGTGCTCTTAAAACTAGTTTTGTTTAAGAAAAATAAAACGTATTGCAAGACAAGAAGTATCCTAAGTATGTTTGATCTTTTTCATTAATGCACTGTCATAATTTTCATTTATATCCTTTACAGCTCATTGAGCTCAATGTAAAATAATGTTTGCGTTCAATTAGTGCGGAAACGTAAAAAATGTGGTGTAAGATGAATAACTCTATATTTAACCAAAAAACCCCACCCTTGATAAATTATTGTTGTAGAAGTAATATACTACATTTCTGGTATAAACTTAAGACTTTAGGTGTCTATAAGTATCTGCACCGTTAAGAGTCCTTGGAGGCTGGAGGCCATCTGGGATATTTCAAACAGTACTGAAGAGTTCATTATCATAAAAATATTTTTTCAAACACCAAATTGATTATTATGTAAATATCTAGTATACTGTGAGATTATAAATGTTGTTTGTTGTTTTGAATGTATTTCCAATGAAGCCAACGGCCATCTTGGATTTGCCCACCATAAGAGCAATGTTAATCTTGTTATTTTCAAACAGCCGCTGAAGAGTTATTTATACCACCTCAAAATATTTTTTCAAATGCCAGAGACTGTAATTTAAATATCTAAATATCTATATAATTTAATATTATAAATTTGTTTTGTAGTTTTTTAATTGTTTTATGAGTTAGAACATCCAGGCTGGACTCTTAACAAAACTTCTATAAATAGTAGGTTTAAAATATAAAAAATGTTGCAATTTGTACGAAATATGAACACTACAAGACGGATTCCATTTGAAGATAAATTATTCCACCTATCACAGACTAATGGAATGTTGATGAAAACTTTAATGCATTTCTGTATTAATACCAGGAATTCGGCAAAGAGGATTTGTCCATTAAACATATTACATCCTAATGCTTTCAAACAATTTAGAGGTTATATGCAGACTTATTTCGTTTACAAATATCCATCCCATATTTCCATAGCCATAATATGATTTATATGTTTACATTTTTAGAATTTTTTTAATTTGTCTACTAGAATCACTGATCATGTATGACTTAGAACTTTTTATCTACTAATGTCTTTAAAACCTATAATAATAAATAGTAATCTTTCCATAGTTTATTAATGGGCTTTTAAAAAAAGAACGTTATTCGCACATGGAAGAACTATGTTTTATACTTAATGATCCTTTAAATTTCTACTTTTCACAAAGTGTAGGTAATAACACACCAATCTGTTCTGTATGAATTTTCCTGAAACGGTTATGAATTTGGATGGATATATTTTCATTGTGAGATTTAGTTGTACGCGTTACGATCGGAGAATCTTTCTTCGCACTGTGATCCTTTTGAAATGTAACACGATTTCTAGGAGTAATCCTTTGCACCTGTTCGAGACGTGCAACAAGATCAGGTGGTTTTAATAACAGTTTATACTTCTTAAATGCATAATATAAAACCAAAGTTTTTATCGTTATGGGTGAATACGATTTAGATGTTCAAAGAAAACAGGGTGCGACTAATGTAGTGGTTATGAAGATGTAGTGGTTAGTGCACTGGAGGCCTAGGTTAGAGTCCTATCGAACTAAGATGGCTTAAAATTGTGTAGTAAAGCTGTAGCTGATTGTTTTGAGTCCCCTATCAGGTAAAATGGCAGGTCTCTCGTAAAATGGCAGGTGATAGGAGGCGTCTATCTTGCCCTTGGGTTGTAGAATTTACTTCACTAATAGGCAATCAAAGTTTTATCTAATTCAAAGGTAATCCATTAGTCGATTTTCCTTTTTATTAGAGTCAATACAAGCTTTGTCGCGCTTCTTTCCAGTTGGTATGTACAGATCATGTACGTCTACTGATCATTTAGTGTATCCTTTTTGCTATTTTTTGTTGAAATACACGGTAATTATTTTAATTATTTATACCATCAGATAACAGGTCATTTTTAATAGGCTCTTGGTATATCCTAATAATGGAATTACACGAACATATTTCAAGGTGTTGGATGAGGGTGTTTTTCAAATAATTTATTTTAAATTATTTAATTGAAATAACCATTTATCGATCACCACGAAATCTTTAAGCTGAATTGTTGGTTTACATCACAGGTGAGAGCTGAAATGGAGAGATATGACAAATATCCAGATTTGTTAATTATTAAAGGTTTAATCTATCCTCGGAATCGTAGAAACATCCAGCGCAGAGGTATTCTCGGTGCTTCACGAGTTAAGTGACATCTGAATGTGAGAAATGTCAAAGGTTACTTCCATTGAGACGCCTACACACTGAACTTTCACCGGACTCCGGACTGTTTACACAGCCATAGAATGCTTGTCGGTCTTTGTAGTGGACAGCCTTTATTTTTTTGGTATTTTTAGTTTTAAATCCTACCCACCCCAACTTTTGAGCTGCTTAAAAAATCTAATAATAACTTATCCGAAAACTATAAACTTGATTGAACATTTTCTAATATATATATTGTTTTTAAATAGTTTAGCAATAAGTAGTTTTTGCCATTAAGTAGGATTTTACAAACACAAGTAATCATATTTTATTTGGTTATTATAAATGGTTTTTAGTGGGTTTTCAAAACGCGCTTTGATGTAAAAATATGCTTTACATCACAAAATGAAACAACAAACTGTAAAATAAAAAATACAACACCCTATAATAAATACAATGTTTGGATTTTTATGATACTACCAATCAATATATATTTTTATGTTTATCAATATATGTTTATCTGATATTTAGTTTAAAATGTTGATAAACTTTTTTTGTATTTGACATTCAAATCTTTGAATTTCAGCACCTGTTTTGAGTTTCAGCACCAAACATATATTTACAACATATTAGCATAGATAAAACATACTCCCTTGTGTTGGTTAGTCTATGATATTAGGTAAATCGTGATTTTCATCGAAAACATATTATATCATGCAAAGACTGAAACCAATCGACTGAATACCGTTTTATTTGTGGACAAAAAACCTCTGTACCGTAATTAAAATGAAAATCCATATTAATTTAAGTATGAAAGAACTGATAATGGTTCCGATAAGTAGAAGTAAGGGGAGGAAGGTTTGGGAGGTGTTTATAGAAAGGGTGGTTTGTCCAGGGGGGATGGGGTAGAAAGAGTTTATCAGCCAGTAACAGCTGTTAATTAGTTTTATCAGAGACCGTGAGAGCGCCAGCGTCGCTCAGAACCCCTTGTTTATATTCATGGAGATAAGTGCGGCAAAACGACACTTTCTCAGCTAATTCAGCGAGGAACTTTATTTTAATAAGATTTTACAATCAGATTTTAATTTTAATATTTTCCCACTTAAACTTTTTTTATTTCCGCTCAAACTCAAACATTCTCGTCTTTATTCAAACCGTATTGCTGCTAAAACTAATGCTCTACGAAGTCCACAATGTACAAAGGTTAAAAGTTATGTCATCTATGTAGGTTATGTAAGTTAAGTTTAGCTGTGTAAGCCTTAATTTGTGTTCTCATTACTTATTATAAAAAATTACTTTATTGCTATTTGTAACCAATACTGTAAAATATCGTATTGTAATACAGTACATATACGGATGGGAAATTAATTTTAGGTAAATAATAAGATATTCAATTCAACACGTTTGTTAAAAGGTTTAATAAATCTTTCTACGCAATAAAGGACTGTTTGGGTAAGGCCTTATCTCACAATATGATTTCAATAATATAATAATTGTAATTGTAATAAAAATGAACAGCTTCCATTCAAATATGAAGTAATTTATTTATTATCTATTTCAAGAGACAACCCCCTTATTGGGTTTTCAGATTATGTCTGGGGGAATTTATAAACTAATTTCAAGGCTTCTTTTAATAGCATATATTTTATTCAGACAACCTTTTTAAGGAAACGTATAGTAAAATTTTCCTTTAGCCCTATAAGCTATCAAATATTTTACTTCTTGTTCAATTGAGTTGTCTCACAAGCTGCATGTCCAGGCGCCATAATTAAAGGACTTCATAAACAAAAAGTAATAAAGTTTATTTTTTTCAATGTAATTAACAAACTTAGTTCAACAGATGGTCGTTTCTCTGAAAACTTTACGCCAAACTGTGTGGGTGCCCGTATTTAACGAATTTGTCAGAACTTCTGCACGAGTTATTTTTGAGAACTACAGTTGTGAATTGAGCTCATTATGTCAGTATAACCAGTGCATAGTTCCTCTTAAATAATTTACTTTGTTTAGAAAACCACTAACCACGATCTAAAATCCAAGTAAAGTCTGGAATATATTTTCGAAAGCACAATTATTCACAATTTTTATGTTCAAACATTCAATGGTTAAATAATTGAACATAATTTGTGTAAAACACGTTCTTTGTTTGGTTTCCTCTAAACCTAGTTTAGAACGTATTTAATTACAGGTAACTTACCTTTGTTTTTAGCTTAGATGTTGTTCTCTTTGCAGTTTAAATGTATATTGTTTCTCTGTTTGTTTGCACGTAGGTGTATGTTCATTAATAGCTTTTGACAGTAGATGAAAGATCATAACTTCCTGGTGAAAGGTAAGGTTTCGAAAGTACATGTTCCTGTGGATACCTTACAGCTGAAGAAAGATTTTGGTGATCCGTTTTTTTAGTTTTTTTTTTTTATTAAGTCCTATCAAATAATTAAATAAATAAATCAATGGATTTATGCGTGAAAATGTATACTCTTAGTAAAAACCTCATAAACCCACCAGTTTTATAATTCTATTTTGTTAAACAATCTTTAAATCACCAAATACATTAATTGTATGGAATAATAGACGACTTTCTACAAAAGAATTTACAGTTATAATGCTGAAACGTGTTTTATTTAATGTTGGAGTATTCATCTCGACAATACTTCAACCCCCGAGAAGTTAATCTGGTTAGGACAAGCCATTGCTGACTATTCTGCCTTCATTAAACAACAAAGTCATTACATTTAACTTCGCTCAACTTCTGTGACTGCTTAGACATTAGTGTTCTAAAATCTTCTTCGATTTACTGAACGTCTCCGTATTTATCCTAAAATAAAATCCGAATCGTATTTTTCCAAAAATGAACACGTATTACAGTAGAACAATGTAAAATCATAAGCATATAAAATATTAATAACTTCTTGATTAGCATTCGGTGTTTTGGTGTTGTCATGCAAATGTAATAAAACGATTTCAATATCAAAACAAATGTTATCAAGACATGTTAAAGACATTATCCGATTACTCCTGAGTAAGATCAGTGTTGCTGGTTGATATCGACTTGTACCACATTTAGAATTGGTAGAACTTTTAATGCTAGTAGAACATTTTAGAATTGGTATTTCAAAAAGTGGGAAGTTGTATTTTATTATACGTGCATAAAATATACGTATGGAACGCGTATTTATTGCGTAATTATGAGGACAGCTTCGATTTCAAAACGAAAGTACTTACATTTATTCACTAAGCAAACATGTTGAAAATGCGAGTTAATTACAAGACTACTCTCTTAATAGTTGGTGAGCATTGAGCAAATCAAATACGTGTTCTTATTAAAACTTAATTTTGAATCTTACTTTTGTTTGTAGTATAATACAAGCATTTATGCAGCTATGATAGTGTAGTCTTAATATTATATGAACTCCACTTAATCCAGTGGTCAACAGGAAACCAAGTTTGCTTTATCAGCCATTATACTATAGTTGTAACATTATATTACGTGAATAAATTATCTCACACACACGAGCTTCATTATTTGCATCTGATATTTTATTCTTCACATAATATAACCCTTTTAGAGCACATGCTGACTTTACTTGATAAACCCCAATTTTCGCAAACATGGTGTTTATCAAAAAACATTTTAATCTTACAACTGATTATTGTAACTGAACTTTTAGAGAATCTTGATTCATATACATAGTAAGTACAGTAGATGGTATTGTTAGTGCATTGCGAACCATATGTAGCTAACAACCATAAAAATTTATATAGAAAGACAAAACTACACATTAAAAATGTTAAGTTTACACTCTTGTGATGTAGCAACATAGTAACCAAGTCTTTCCTAGTTATTCATAAGTTACGAATACGATCGATTTACAATTCAGACTATTGTGCCAAACACAAACAAAAGTTAAAAAAATTAATGGAAATCAAAAGCTTATATCGTTTTTTGAAATCTATGTATAACCCTCGCAATCTTTAAACAAACAAAAGTATTTTAAACCAGAATCATAAATATAATACAAATAGTTATTTATTTTTCAACTGAATACGTAGATGAATTGTGTTTTAAAATAGTCAAAACACCTAAACTGGTCACATAACAGAGTTTCTCTCAATGTGGCAAACATTTCAACGAAATAATTAACTAGAGTCGTATTAGCATTTCAAGCGTTTTAGAAGAACAAACTTTGCAATGGAAACTAAATTAAAAGTTAAAGAGGAGTTATAAGTCTATCAAGGAACAATCAAGGAAATAATTAATTGTGAGCTGTTTCGCGGCGTTGCGTTGGTTTTATTTTACTTCTTCTTCTCTATGTGCATTCAGTTTGCACATTCAAATTACTTTTGTAGGGAGGAATATAAATGCAATAAGAATATAAATTGATATGATTACTCTTTGTAATTGTGATGACATATTTTGATTTGGTCACTAATTTATACGTCAACTGTTTGAAGCAGAATATTATGACAGAGTAGAATGAGATGATCTGTGCAGTTTTGTTGATGACTTATTTCAGATATTCGTGAATGCAGGGCCTAAGAATCAGGAACAACTTGGTCTAGTTTTAAGCCATCAAAATGTTACTTACTTTTCCAAATATTGAGCTGGCTAATCTTAAAGCCTTTCCTATGAACCTTTATTTTTTGAAATTTTTAGAGTAACACTGCATAAAGCTATTCAAAAACAATCAGATGGTACATAAAATGGAGCTTTCCTATGTTCTTCAATTTAATTTCAGTTTAAATGCTGCTATGGATCTTCTTTAAGATCAAAGAGACGGTTTTAAGAGAACGAGATTAATGATCCAAACTTGTTTATGGTGACAATTATATATTTATAATACCCTCGCCGCAGCAAACCTGCCGACTAAGCGAATTTCCATTTGTCTGAATTGATTTTCAGTTAAATATATTTTAATAACATTAGGTTTAACGAGTACGTAGGTTTGCTGCTACAAGGAAACTAATAAAGTGTGTTTTTGAGTAAAATATTGATAGCTTAGTACAAAATAAATAAATTTGCCAAGTTTGATCAAAATATATCCATAAACAAGCAAACTACAACATTTGACAATATTCTCCATAAGAATAACATGGGAATTTTAAATTTACAATTTTTTAAATTTTCTCCGTTACTAACAATCGAACAAAAATACTTTTATATACTAAATTATTTGTTTTTTTTAAGCTCTTTAAAAATGTCTAAAGAGAAATCGGGAAATTTTGTGTTTTGAGGGTCAAAAGTGAGAAAAACCAATTTTTACCCCATAAAACCCCCCGTAAAGCCCCGTTCCCATGGTCCGATCGTGCTGGTTCGCGAACTCATTCAAGTTTATCCTGCTTTACACCTTTAAACCAAATTTCATCAAATTCGGACAAAAATTACTCAAGTTATCGCGTTCACGGACGTATATATATGTATATACATATATATAAATTTGAACGAATGGTGTTTTTGGCCTCTGGGGACATCAAAATGAAAAAGTAAATCGGTCCCGGGTCTAGGTCTTACCGTGCCACCTACTGTAATAGCTACTTCCCTATAGGGAAATTCGCTAAAAACTCATGTACTTTTATTTAACATTTTTAGAGAAAAAATGCAGCTCTGTACGCACCAAATATACAGTAATTTGTTATAAACCATGTGATGCTAAACCGATTACTTACATAAAAGCTTAAAGGCTTAGCGTTTCTCACATAAGAAGCTCAAGATTCCCAAGATTCATGAAATAACGAAGATAACGTGTTTGAGGATTTACTTCAGTTCGCTTTAATCAACAAAATAAAGTTTTCATCGTTTCATCTTCTTAACACTCTACTATATACTGGAGAATACCTACTGCTAATTTCATTTATATTATACGTTACTAGTTTTTAAGTCGCATCCATTCCAAGTCTATTAAACTATACGTGTATACATGTATAAAATATGAAATATTTCACAATTGTGAACGGTAAAATTACCTCATTCTTTATTATATATCAATGCCATCGAGTTTTGTTATGGGTTTTGTTACGGAAACGGTCCAACCATGTTATCTGCAAGTAGTGAAGTGTTCGACTGTAGTAATAGGAACTATTATATTTAACGTTGTCTTGCAATAAAGTAGAAAGTCAAAACTGTATCTTTTAGTTTTAGTAATTTATTCAGCCTGACAGAATTTCAGTTTCGAAATTAATTTTTATATTAATTTTAGAATGTCCTTGCATTGTATGCATTCTAAATATATTGACTGCTACTGAAATTAGCATTCATCATTTTTACGACGGTTACTTAAAGTTTTGATTTTTTTAACATACACTATCAAATACATTATTTATTTATGAATACATATAATATGTATATAATGTATATTATGTATATAATAAGTATGGATATGAGACATAGTGTTCATTTTGAAACGCAAAATTTTTTGTATAGACAAAAGAATAGAACATTTCATATTTCAACTTTTCATTTGATTAATACAATTACAACATTACAAATCGGTAGAACAATGGGAAGCCCTAAACGTTTCTCATCAGTTTCAAACGTCTATCGAGAATTTATTGGGAAATAAAACCTATTCTGTGCTTCGAACGCCGCTTCTGCCGTGTGCCTTGTGATAACCTCGTATCGATTGTCTCCGCCGCTCCTTCCTATCAGCCAGTGTTGTGTTGTTTTCAGAGCTAATGTACTGTGCATTAGCTAATACTGTGTGTATCTGCTGGCATACCTGTGTCTGCTGCATTCATGAACAATATCTTGGCACAACGGTGTCAACTATCACACTAATATCTGCTGGCATACATGTGTCTGCTGCATTCATGAACAATATCTTGGCACAACGATATCACCTATCACACTGATATCTGCTGGCATACCTGTGTCTGCTGCATTCATGTACAATATCTTGGCACAACGGTGTCAACTATCACACTAATATCTGCTGGCATACATGTGTCTGCTGCATTCATGAACAATATCTTGGCACAACGATATCACCTATCACACTGATATCTGCTGGCATACCTGTGTCTGCTGCATTCATGAACAATATCTTGGCACAAGGATATCACCTATCACACTGATATCTGCTGGCATACCTGTGTCTGCTGCATTCATGAACAATATCTTGGCACAACGATATCACCTATCACACTAATATCTGCTGGCATACATGTGTCTGCTGCATTCATGAACAATATCTTGGCACAACGATATCACCTATCACACTGATATCTGCTGGCATACATGTGTCTGCTGCATTCATGAACAATATCTTGGCACAACGATATCACCTATCACACTGATATCTGCTGGCATACCTGTGTCTGCTGCATTCATGAACAATATCTTGGCACAACGATATCACCTATCACACTAATATCTGCTGGCATACATGTGTCTGCTGCATTCATGAACAATATCTTGGCACAACGATATCACCTATCACACTGATATCTGCTGGCATACCTGTGTCTGCTGCATTCATCAACAATATCTTGGCACAAGGATATCACCTATCACACTGATATCTGCTGGCATACCTGTGTCTGCTGCATTCATGAACAATATCTTGGCACAACGATATCACCTATCACACTAATATCTGCTGGCATACATGTGTCTGCTGCATTCATGAACAATATCTTGGCACAACGATATCACCTATCACACTGATATCTGCTGGCATACATGTGTCTGCTGCATTCATGAACAATATCTTGGCACAACGATATCACCTATCACACTGATATCTGCTGGCATACCTGTGTCTGCTGCATTCATGAACAATATCTTGGCACAACGATATCACCTATCACACTAATATCTGCTGGCATACATGTGTCTGCTGCATTCATGAACAATATCTTGGCACAACGATATCACCTATCACACTGATATCTGCTGGCATACCTGTGTCTGCTGCATTCATCAACAATATCTTGGCACAACGATATCACCTATCACACTGATATCTGCTGGCATACCTGTGTCTGCTGCATTCATGAACAATATCTTGGCACAACGATATCACCTATCACACTAATATCTGCTGGCATACATGTGTCTGCTGCATTCATGAACAATATCTTGGCACAACGATATCACCTATCACACTGATATCTGCTGGCATACCTGTGTCTGCTGCATTCATCAACAATATCTTGGCACAACGATATCAACTATCACACTAATATCTGCTGGCATACTTGTGTCTGCTGCATTCATGAACAATATCTTGGCACAACGTTGTCAACTATCACACTGATATCTGCTGGCATACATGTGTCTGCTGCATTCATGAACAATATCTTGGTACAACAATATCACCTATCACACCAATATCTGCTGGCATACATGTGTCTGCTGCATTCATGAACAATATCTTGACACAACAATATCACCTATCACACCAATATCTGCTGGCATACCTGTGTCTGCTGCATTCAAGAACAATGTCTTGGCACAACGATATCACCCATACAACCTGTACTGTGTCGTTATACGCCATTATATTTGCACCATATTGCTGCTGTATATTGTGTTTCTGCAGCATTTCATGAAGAAAAACATTGTCCTGCGATATCAGTAGATTTTATATGCAACTTGTGTCCAATGGACTGGAAGATTATATTTGCCACAAAAGATTTTAAACGAGTTTTGTTAGTCATTTCGTCAGTGTTTCACAGCTGAAGGGAAAATATACATAAAGAAAAAGAAGAATTCACTATTCATACCAATCAAATCAATCGTGCTTTTGTAATTTATCCAAACACACAAATTCGACAAATTTGTTAACTTATAGACTATAGCCTTTTTTTACCTCCCTCAGAAAGATCTTGGGTAATAATTCAAAAAAGTAATTTTAAGCCGGCGGCATTTCCTGGGCGCCAACATATTGGATGAGGAGGAATGAATTCTTATCTTGGTTAACATATTGCTGTCGTTCTTTCTTTCAACGTGGTGAACAATTTTAAAAGATGTCGAGAAATATTTTTAAAAAATAAAGGAGTAAACTACGCATGAATATAAGCGGAAACAAAATATTATTTAACAAATACATTAGTTTTTAAACAAAAGGGCTTACACATTTTATAAAGGACTTTACTAGATCAACTTCAAAAGTGAAGGTCGTTGGTTCGATTCCAAGCGAGATAGAGTAGTCACCAGACCCAAATGCCATTTTATCAGTATGCATTAATTAAAGATGCTATCTGACAAAAGGTTGAGATCGTTCTCTTACGAAAAACTTTAAAATTTGCCATTGGATAAATAAACACCTACGTTTCACTAATCATGGGTAGGAAATGCCAATACATTACGTTTAAGCCTAATAAGAATAAGAATCTTTATTACCCTTTAAACATTGTACAGTGCAATAGGGTTCGTCATTTGCTACATAATATTAAAATGTAATTAAATATTTCACATGAAATAGTAACGAAAATAATTTTATCAAATAAGTTAAGACAAGCTGGCCTGGTTATAATCAAAATCTAGTCTAATGGCAGGAACATGGTGAAACATAGGGCAAAAAATATGAGCAAAATACAAGTCAAAATAGAACGAGTACATAGAAACAATACTAACATGGCAAGATGATAAAAATTGATTTTGAAACAAATTAACAAAGGTAAATAAAAATATGACTTTATCAAAATGGTTAATATCAGAAACAAGTTACTTAAATAATATGACTAGAATGGCACAAAGAATTAAACAAGTTAGGGACATTGCTTAACATAATCAACAATAACATTTTAACAAATATAAATCACATTTGCACAACTATTAATCACATTTAACAACTATGAATAACATTTAACCATCTATGAATCACATTTGAACAACTATGAATCACATACCGGTAGTCATTTGTAGCGAGAAATCATATTTTAACCGTGTTAGGTATACAAGTACAACTTTAACCCATCACTGTTTTATTCTTGATGATTACAATATTTCTGAGTAACAATATCATCGTCAGCCAATCTAATAAAGATTTATATATTTTTCAATAGCCAATAAAATAGAAAATAATCGATATACTTTAAAATAGGCCCCTCAAAAGACTTTTCTGATACTATTAAGGTACCCACAAATATTTGGTACTTTCCTGTTGAAGGGAAAATTTATTATTATCGATGATTTTTTTCTCGGTATATCGATGTTTTTGTTTTCCGATCCATTACAAATTGTCAACAACTAACTGATCTTGTTTAGGCTAAAATAGTCTAATGGATTAAGAAATGAAACTGTTCTAAGCTAACCTAACATAACCAACCAAACTTGCTGTACCATTTAAAAATTCCATTTGGGTTTGAATATAAAAGGCAAGTTATAAACACGGAATTTTTAAATGTTACAGCAAGTTTGGTTAGTTATTTTTTTAGAACAGTTTCATTTCATTAATGTTTGTTGATACTGAAAAATATTTTTCGTAGTTGTCAGCTGATATGTTTCAATTTGTTAATATCGATATATCGAGAAAAAATCATCGATAATAATGAATGTTCCCTTTAACAGGAAAGTACCAAATATTCTGATAATAGTGGTATCGATTATTGTGTCTTCGAAATTGACTTTCAACTCAAACGAAATACGTTCCAAGATGATGGAAAGGTGGCATTGTTTACTCAAAAATAACAAAAAACCTTTGCTACACCAATACTGTGAATATTTCATTTACTCGTATGTTATATAGTATAGTAAACATTATATTCTTATACATGAGAGTTATGGATGTATCATTAACGTGTTTTCGATGCAGTACGTTTATTAAAATTTGCAACTCCAAATAATTCATCCATTAATTGGACTTTTGTCCGTATTTTCATAAGGTTCTTGCAGGCCACCCTTCCAACATTAATTCTAAATAACTGTTTCGGGCAACATAACGGAAGTTCTTTGGGTTTATTTATTTACTTGTCACAGTTAAGTACATTTTATATTGAACGTAATAATTAAACAGATTTTATTTCCGGATTGTTCAAAATAATCAGTCAAATTGACAGATTTGTTGAAACGTTGAAAAGATTTCATTTTCAAGATTTCTCATCATATGTGGAGGATTTATTTTCTAGAGAGGGATATGATGTTCCAAAAAACCTAAACAAAATCAGAGCCTCGTCGTTTGGACTGAGAGGGTTTTCTTGTTTTGGGCAGAACCAACTTTTCATTTACCAGTTCCACTTGCAACAATTATCAGTATTTCTACTTCCCAGAAACCATAGGATTAAATTATGCTTAATTCATACTAATATCTTTGACTATTAAACATATAAGTTAACAAATAAAAATGGGGAAAACTGGCATGATACTTGATGTTTATATATTCATTCGTATGGTCATAATTATTTTAATTAACGGGGTTTTAGTTGTTATTTAAATCGTATTTAATTCGTATCTGACTTAAGTATGTCTATAGGTAGTAAAAAACTGAAACTAAATATATGAGACATTTAAACTAGAAGCTTTATACAAAACCCTTATTACAACACTAAATCACGTAGCATGTGATTCACTAAAAAGAAATTATAAACTTCCTATTTTTAAAAGTTTTTAAAAATCCCGAGATCAAATAAACATGTATTTAGAGAGAAGTTTTTTTTAATTTTCTATTTCAAAATGGTGTAATATACATACATAGTAGTAATGGTAATTTTCAATTTACATTAAGCAGAATTTTTTCCCGTCAGATTCTCGCCAAATGCAGGGCTGTTTAAGATATCGTTTACTTAAGTCATCTTATACCGAAAACCGTCACATAAAAATCCGAAAAACTGCATAGAGAAACTCATAAAAACATATAAATAACTCATATCATTTTTACGTACTAACTGTCCAGAATTCGATTGTCTGGTTTTTAAGTATTTTTATCGTTTGGTAAAAAAATCATTTGGGTTAAATTTGGTATTGCTAGAGTTAGCTCTTCTCATTTATTTTTGCAGGAAACTCCACTAGACATGTGATTTATCCAGTAGAGGTGTAAACTATGGGAATATTCATGATTAATAAACACCAAAAGTTTAAAATCTTGTCCAGAAAAGATATTTTTTACCATTACAGGCTTTTACTCACAAAGTGCTCAAATATATAAGGGAAGTGAGTTACTCCAAAACAAAATGGGTAGAATTTGTGCCGTAAAAAGGTTATTGACACGTTGCCTAATCACCAATAATTAATCCCTTTGAGAATTTCAAGAAATCTGGACTTCGGAGAAAGAAGTAATGGTAATGTAGCCCCACGAAACACTAATGTGGAAACATCTGTCTTTAAAACGAGCTTCAGATTTACTTGCTGTTGGCGTAAACTGGGTTAACCCTAGGCAACCGCTTCTAGTATAGGTATGAACAACTAATTAATTAATTAATGAGCATTGCAGGTTTGCAAAGATTAGATTTAAATACATAAATACATTAAATGGATAACTTCAACTTATTTTTTAAGAAAAAAATATATGAATTTCGTTTTTTGAAAATGGCGGCAATTTTCCGATATAGAGGCTGATATTTCTTACGAAACACCTTGTATTTTTTAAAGTTTCTTAAAAAATGTTAATGCAATTTCAAAAGGTTTTTCACTCGACATATTTGATCAAAAGCTACTCGTTTAGGTAGGAGTAACAGCGTGTTACATACACCATGGCAAAAGTTGCTCGCTGTGTATACTCTGCATCCTAACTCAGATACCCCACGAGATAGGGAAATGTCTACTCCTTTAATCTAAGACTAAACTAGTTTAAGTTTGTTGAAGAAATGCAAAAAATAAATAAGTATTGCAATTAATTGCATCTAAATTCCAAACAGATCATTAATACAGGGTTTTATAATTTTAAAGTTTGCTGCCCTATTAGAATTTTTGTTTAGATGTGGAATTTTAATGAATTTTATAATTAAGTTCACTATTTAACCGCTGGAACAACATACCTTCTAAAGTCCAATGACTAGCAGTGGTGACTGAAATTAGCAGTTTACAAAACATTATATCAAATTGCCATACGTGCTAACTCTACTCACAAATATTAAACTTTAAGGGAAGAATATGTAATTTCATGCTATAAATAATTTTAAAATTTGCCTGACATATCCATTAAACTTAATTGTAAACATATTACTTACAACTGAAAAATGAGAGCACGAGAAAGACTAATACAAAAGTCTTATACGCATTAAAAATTTAAATGCAAACAAAATAAATCCCTAAGGTGACGAGAAAGTGTTCGTTTTTACAATTTCCTTTGGATGAAACGGCCACAGAGAAATATGACGGCTGCAATTAAAACAGCACAAAGCCTTGTGACAAGTACAAATTAGTTTTGGGTAAACCCTTCTACCCTACCATCCTGCCTCTGTTGTCAAATGATACGAAGGAAAGTTATTCAAATATGGGGCTTCCTCGTGCATTTTCACGGTCTGGTTTATTTACATGCAAAGATTTCAGTAAAAACATAAAAAGTTAAAACAAGCAAGCTTACGATTGTAATGGTAGATTATGTAATGATGTAAAGTAATTTTTTTTCTGTTCGTCATAAAATCGTTAAAACATTCCTGGGAAAAATTAATCGTAAATGCTAGGCCTACAAATTATTTGTCATGTCTTGCTTCGATGAAGTATGTCACCAGACCATGTTCGGAAATGGCAATCTGTCAGTGTTTAGTCATCGTCTAAGCTATAGCTTAGAAATGACAATAGGGTGAGGGTACACACTAACACACTCTTAACACACTCTTAACACTACTAGTTATTTGTTAGCTTAAATTAATAGTACGGACTATTTTGTTTATTTTGCTATCAAATTACTTAACAATGTAACACTAACCTCATGTACTAAGAAAAAGTACGTTACTGATTTAAGTAAACGTATCTCTTCCGGAACATTGATTTAAATTTCAATCAATACTACTATATTATACTATATTACTAATACTATATTAGTTCTTTTTGTAACTAGTGGGCGAAGTGACATTGAGAGAAATGTTTACGCACGAGCCGTATGCGAGTGTGGAAAGTTTCTAGAGTGCAGTAGCCTACTGGTAGTTCGCACTCGTGTTACACATTATATTTTTCCTACAAATTAGTCTTTCAAACACTGTACAACACGTTTTTAGCTTAGAATAAATCAAAACATTGAACGAAATGGGAAACCCTGTAGCAGCTGATCGTAGTCGTAATATATTTAAGTGTGCCAACTTATTTTCAAGCGTACACGAATTACGTGCATAATAAAAGCACGCTGTTTTGTGTTGTTTGGCTGGAATACTGTTGTGCGCCTAAGTAAAAACAGTGTGCCAAAGTAAAAACTGTGCGCCAAAGTAAGGTTTTCTATACTATTACTGTGCAAGGAAGCCCACTTTGTCAGGTGACTGTAGGGAAACATTATTTTTCTTCTCAAATTATTTTGTGTTTTTCGTTGGATAAATATAATCATCATTTTACATACTTCGGGTTTTTACAATTTACCATATGACCTTTTCAGTATATTGTTTGCTATTAGATAAGTCTACAACGATCGTAAAAATGATTATGATTAGACCTGGCTCTCTATGCTAAATTAGTTTAAACAAGGTTATTATCAAGATAGATCAGGGTTTGACGAGCTTAGTTAAGTAACAAAATTTGTTAGTTTTGGTAATTTTGCAGGATTGTGACGTTTGTGAATGTTCTTCAAATCGTTGTAAGTGACTCAATTAAAACTACTATCCGAGCGAATAGAAGCTTACCGTTTCAGCAGATTACCAGAAGCCCTTTCTGATCCTCTTTACCGGTTCGATTAAGGCTGTTGTATTAAGAGGGTTGACAAGCCTATCCATCGATTTGTACAAGAGCCTCTGATTTTACAATTTAAACTGCAACACTTGCAATTTAATCGTTTACACCTCGACTCATTTTGCTCTAAAAGTATCATTATTTTCCATTATTAGTCCTTGAAAATATTTAGTTAAGGATTAGGATTAACGAATTAATTTTTGAAAAGGCTGCATTTTGCTTATACAGTAAAATAATTGATTTAACATAATTTAAACCTTATCAAGTTTTAAAAGAAATTAACTTTACGACTTTTAATGCTTTAGGCTGTTTTCATACAAAAGATTAAAAGTACAGTTATTGTCTAATAATTGAAGTTGCAACAGAGGTAGGAATTATTCTACAATAAATATACTGCATTGTAATTGTTATTCAATTTCAAATTTATGTTTTTCTAGGTTTTCATAATTTTAGTAGCCTAATTTAATATTGCCATGTATATGGGATGCAATATTATAATTATAACTATAACTTTATCAAGACAGACAGTTAGTTCTTATAATTTGGAATTAGACTACGTCATACTGCAAAATACCTCTTTAAATACAACCTAGACGTTACAAGCCAAAGCTACAATGTCATAAAATATGGAGGATGCTGAAAAATGAATATTAAAAAGAGATAGCTTATTTGTTACAAAAATTGAATGAGAGATTACGTGAAAACTAAAATAAGGTTATAAAAATAAAATAAATCTGTAAATTGTAATAATTAATTATTATTTTACTAATGTGTGGTTTAATCAAATCTCTTTAATATATCTTCATAGAACTGATGTAAAAAGATTCTCTGCTTGGTATCCTCTGTATCAAGGTAAGATTTATTTTACCAACCGAAAAAAGAAGGTGGGTAGATAAACAAGGGAACAAATAATCATGCATTTCCGTTGTCCTTGGAAACGACGTATGGATACAGCTTCTTTGTAATTATAATGAGTATAAGTTAAAATAAAATTATTACCTGAACAATTTTTTTATATTTAAAATACATGGTTTAGATTTTTTTTATAAAAATACTTTTATAAAATTTATAAGTTGGGGTATCATCTACCTTTCTTAAGTTTACCGCCAAGCAACTACCAACCATTTCTTGAATATCTTGTACATTTTCCGGTACCATGACACTTTTTATACGAATTAAATGTAAAGTAACAAATGCGCATTGCAATCGATTTATTTTAAAATCCTTTAATTTAAAAAGTTTAAAGCGTGTTTTAAGCTATTGAACTGCGAACTTCGTACCTTAGTTCTAACTTTAAACTGTGTTTTTAGTGAAGTTGTGTATTTAACTGAACGTTAAAGACGAACCTTGAAGTATTTTGAAAAGTAATTGACAAGAAGTGTTTGACAAGCAATAAGAAAGTCTTACGTCACTTTAGCCTGAGTGTTGTTTGAAAACTCCTTTATCTTAAAACTCCTTTTCTTCAAAATTATATAATAGTACTAATGTGCAAAGCGCTTGAGGGTGCAAAAACAGCTTATGGCAATTAGCTCTGTTGTTTAAGCGATAGAAATATTAGTAGAGGATAAACCTACACAACATATCAATGTATAAGATATATTCAAAACATTGTTTCCTGTGTATTTTCAAATGTTATTATTATTTTTTACAGTAAAAATATATTTGCTAAATTTTCAGTCAATAGAATTAAGTGAACATTCGGCCATTTTATTCATTCGGCCACCCTTCCGTACCGTCATCATATTTTTTAATTATATTTTTAGAGTAGTAGTAATTGTAATTTAAGGAATTATATTTTTTATATAAGGGAAACCACCCCCTGATAGCGTTTAAAAGGGACTTTTAAGTGTTAAAGTGAAAAATCCCGGTACCCAAGCTTAATTTGGAGCTTACATTCATTATTCAGTCATTTTCAATATTTTGACTTGAAAACCTTTTGATTTAATTAGTCAAGCTTTTGATACTCTGACGTCATCTGAATGATTTTTGAAAAAAAATTTCACACTAGTTGTCATCCCTATCGAAATAATTATAAATATTTTTTTTTTAAACATAAGGTACGTCTAATCTAAAAAACATCTCGCAGATTCTCATTACTGTTCTCAAATCTGTGTTTATTGTATCAAGCTTCACTTTTAAAATGCTTAAAGTGCTCAGAATTGTTCAGAGAACACTCTACAACGTTCGATATTTAAATATGATAGTCATTTGATTTTGACAGTTACATTTTACGATTTTACCAGTTAAATTTTCACAATTAATTGTCTTTAATGTGATTTGCGAATTTTGTTATGAAAATACCTAAGGAGGATTTTCAGTCAGGAGTATACAGTGAACACTCAACCATTTCCAATATTTGAACGTGAAGGACTTTTGTCTTTTTTAATTACGCTCGTCTCGTTGCAGGGCTTTTGTGTTCATTTCCATTTTGTGACATTTGCCAAAATCGACATCCAAGCGATACATTGGCGAAATTCGTCTCCTAGTTTCTTTCTGTGTGTTTCGCTCAGTTACGTACGAGTAATAGTTAATTCAACGAGTAAAAATACAATAATTTTTATTGAATTAAATAGCAATTTAATTTAAATAAGTGGGAGCATCGCAAGGGGTAATTTTCTTTTCAAATTTGTTTTATACATTTAGATATATTCATTACATACTTATAATAAAAAAATTTTAATTTAAATAACAAAGCCAGCTGTTATAAAAATGCTCCGTAAAACTTTCAATTATTGAAAATCTGTGACTAATAATTTTGTCAGCTATTTGCGGTTTTGTTTAGCTCCATAATATATGATCATTAAAATGTCTATTTACTAAAACCTTGCCAGAGTACAAAAGTACAAATTGTTTTCAAAATCTTTTTTTCTTTTGAGGTTGCCAATACAATTACACAAGAATTTTTCTTTATTTAAGGAGTTGGATGTTCAAACTCTTTGCTGAAAGTTCTCTTTTTGCAAAACTATCCTTAAGACAAAAAACAAAAAATACTTAAATAATAACGAGATGACACATTTTGTACAGTC
This sequence comes from Macrosteles quadrilineatus, assembly GCF_028750875.1. Lineage (NCBI taxonomy): Eukaryota > Metazoa > Arthropoda > Insecta > Hemiptera > Cicadellidae > Macrosteles > Macrosteles quadrilineatus. Next base: position 52,777,227 of record NW_026542601.1, read on the forward strand.
CCTTGCAATGCCAAATTTCTTGAAAAGTACCTCAAAGTCTTTGAAGCTACAGTACAGCGACACTGCAGGCAAAATTCCACCTTTGAGGACACTGGCATGTCAAGCCTCTAGGTCTGGGTTGAGCTAACTATGTCTCTGTCAGGATTTCACCCTTAAAGAGAATGTGTACGATACAGTTTAATGTGGGACAAGTCAGAAAATATGTAGGTAATTTAAACTTACCTCTTGGAATCAAATAGGGTAAATTTTTCCGGATCTTCATAATAGGATTGTTTAGTACTTTTTAGTGGCTGTGAGTCGTGTTTTATTGCATTTTTACTATTTATTACACATTCTAGTAATATGAGTTAAAATTACTGCAACAATCCAATATTGAATCAAGGGATGAGAGGATCAAATCGATTACTGTGCTAGTGGCCAAATGTGAGTCAATGGCACAATATTTGGCAGCGTAACAAAAACATAATTGTCGATGGTTTAACTTTTCTATTATCACTACCTATGTTTAATTTTCCATTCCTTTAATGCAACACTATACGGGAATTAAGAGTTAAATAGTGTTGTGTTTGCGTTTCTTATTAATATGATAATAGTATAAGGAACTACTTGCAAACAAGACACACCTGGTCTAGTGGTTAGAGCGTGGGGTTTTTGTAGTGAAGATCTGGGATTGAATTCTGCCACTTTAACAATGTATCTCAGTTATATAAAAATCCGTGTTGCACCGGTGGTTCGAAAGCCAGCTTAAGCTTTCAGTTTACATGTCTAGAAAACAACAATAAGTTTGGAGAACATAGGACTACACTAATGAGAACTTTATATGTAATATATAGAACACCTTCTCTTTGAAGTCATACAAATCTTTTATAGAAAGATTTGGTGCTCCTTTTACAAAATGTCGATCGCAAAGTAAAAACAACCTACATCTATTACATCTTCATTCAAGAATGTATCGAAATACTGTATTCTCATTCCGGAAGTGATGGCTGATCAGATTAAACCGGAAGTGGAGGCTTAGCGCTTCCGTTGCGGGGCTTACCTGCTCAAGAGATCCTTGGGCTTTGAAATACATACGGATATAATAAAATATTGTTCCTACAACATTCCATACATGTATAACTAGTACATTTATGAATACCCATTCTTAATCTTATCTTAGTCGTATATTTAATTATTTACTTTTAAAAAGTACAATTATTTCCTAGTAATATTCCCCTACATATGTAATTATTCCTACATTACATTTATATTCGGAATACCTATAAGCTCCCTAGTTTTCTTATTAACTATTTTAAAACGTGTGACCAACTACCAATCGGAGTTTCGCATCATTTAGTCTTTCAGGTTTGTTGACGTCTTCCACATAGAAACTGTCTGCCCAAATACATTGGCAGAATCAGTTGAGTTATGTATTCCGTACTATAAACCAACAGTTACAATCCTATAGAGAAGTCCTTCCAAATACCAATAAAAAAATTAACTATATTTAATTGAGAACAGTTATTTTACAGATTGGGTATAAATTTTTTTAATTTCCTTGCAAACAAATGTAGCCATGTTATTACGTTTTAAACGATTTTCGCATTTTTATAGGAGTTATAAATTGCAAGTGAAATGCCAGCGATTGCACTCACCGGAGCAGACGAATACAAACACAGATCAGAACTGATTGCAGGCGAGAGCAGTGTTTCGGCGTGGAAACATTTCGTGAAGAAGCCTTTTGTTATACAAGTATTTTGTTAATTTAAACCAATCACTACACAAGATATTTACAATAATCTCTTTTGTATTATACTTTAACTATGCTAAGTGCCACGATCTATAGGTAAAATTTGTAACTTTATGAATGCAAAGTTTGCTGTCATCGGTTTTAAGTGAAATTGGATCAAATTAGCTAAAATATTTACTCAATAAGAGAAGCATCACACTATTGATATTTTTATATCTTAATTTAGGAGCTTTTGTCAGTCCTCATGCTTGGTTGATGGAAAGTACAATCATGTACTGAATGGAAACATATTCTTTTAAAATGGTTTATGTTTCCGATGCAACACATTAAAACTACTTCTCAAATTGGGGTTTTCTGGTACTTAGCTGCTGGTACTGGCTAAATATTATTGTGACAGAATAAAAAAAGTGTTTTAAAAGTGAAAGTTCTATGGTATGAAATATTTGGATTGGATTTCTAACTACAAAATCTTAGACTAGTACGAATCCAATGCTTTGTGTATAACAATAGGCTATAGAATCACACTGCTTGAGAGAGAACAATACCTTCTGCGAGGGATCCGCAGGGATACCACTTAAACTCATTACCAGCGATAGCGAATACAACAGATCAATTAATGTGCTAACAGCAGATACTTCAGATTAATTGATGTGCTAATAGAATATACTGCACACGATTAATGTGCTAATATCGGATACAGGTTAATTATTGTGCTAACAGTAGACATTCTAAATAATTATTGTGCTAACAGCATACACTACTAAAAAAATTAATAAGCTAACAATATATTTTACAATGCCAGGTAATGTGCTAAATCTATAATACGTATAAACAGCGGATTCAAATAATAATATTTCCAACAATAGAAAAAAGTTAAATAACAAAAAATAAATAACAGATTTCTTAGTAGAATCTTCAGTATCCAATAGTCTATGGTAGAATACTGCAATATCTACCACTGTTTGTTGAACATTGGAGGATGTTATGCTAATGAAAATCAGTGATGAAATTGCCAACGGCTAGTGATCAATAATAACAGCATAAATTTAAACTAAGTTATTTGTTTGGAAAATCCGTAACATTGCCTTTACACTTACAATTTTGCAGATCAAGCTACTAAGTTTAAATCACGTTCCAAAATTAAATTGAGTTTCTTTGATTGATCTAAGAGATTTAAGATACTGGTTGGGTAAGATGTCTTGAACGTGGTAATATTTTTGTAAGTACTAATACTCTAGTGACAAATCAATAATTTGCAACAAAACATGGAATAATTCATGTGTGGAATCGTCATTAATCTTAAATGACACCTATGCCACGAAACAATAAAAATTATTTCACACAAAAGGATAAAAAATACTGTAGAAAAATATTTTGCAATAGGAAAAAAAACGGAAACGATCGCTCGATAAAGTATACTGCTTAAACAACAAGAGATGAGCTGGAGATAGTATTCAGTGGAGCAGACAAAGTAAATGTATATCTTACTTGATTGCTAGACGAGTATTATATAGTAGAACAAGTATAGTTGAATGTTTGGATTGAAGAATATCTAAATTATAAAAACACAATGACTCTTTTTCTAACTGCTGCAAGTAATTGTTTCGGTACAGTTAAAAGCACCCCTCGTTCAATAAATAACTTATAATCAATAAAAAAAAAACTCAAAGTGGACTTCCAATAACCATTGGCTTGTTAACAACTATACAGTGAATTTAAAATAAGTTTAGTTTGAAAACAAAATAATTGTGATTACTATTTTTAACAACTCAATTTTTTTACATGCTTTCTTACTCCCAAGTTTTCTTTCATGTCTGATTTTTATGTCAGTGAACTATTTATTGACAAATTTGTGCATTGTTTTAAAGTCGCACAGCTATACACAGACTCGTATGTAGTCATTTCAATTATACAGTATAGTAGCTACTCACCTCATTTCCATGAATCACCTGATGATTGGCGAATCATTAAGTCAGATCGTTCTCATTAGCTAAACGGTCGGGGTAGCTAATGAAAATCGTTAACCATTACTTTGTCAGTTTTGTGTTTTCCAATTGCTGTATGCAATAAAATAGACACATTATTTCCTTCAATTAATCAGAAATAGAACAACAATCTGTTAAATGTCTCCATATATTTAGTTTTTGTTTACTAAGTACAGTTACATTTGAAATCCCCATGATGTTATTATGAAGAATGAATAGGCTGTGGATGTTGTTTGCTTGTTGAGTCATTTTTGCTTGTTTTTTTAAATTAAATTTGGCAAAATTGTTTAAACTAACTAAGCTATCAACATATCAATAAAAGCACACCTCATTACCTTACCAATAGCAGCAAACCTAATAAATTATTTAAATAATGTTATTTTAATAGAAAATAAACAAAATATTTTAGTGAATATCCAACTAGATAAATGGGAATTCACTCAGTCTGGAGGTTTTATGCTGAGAGGAATGGTATGAGTATTTTTATAGTATATATTAAATTTTATTAGTATATATTAGTATTTTATAGTATTTATAGTAATTGTTTTTTATAGTATATATAGTGTTATAAGTATATATGGCCTATTAATATTATTATTATTTATCTTTGAGTGAACACAATTGGTGTTTTACCAGGAACTCATAAGTTTTGAATATTTCAACCACACTTATAAAACCTAAAGCTCAAACACGTATTATACTACTGTATAAGTGAAGTATAAGAACTGACGTCTCTTTATCTGAGTCTTTACCACACTAATAATATGGTAATAATAATACGGTATGTTAGAGTCAGTTTCTACAGAACATAAATGTCAATATACTGTACCATCAAATTACAAAAAATAAATAAAGATCGAAATGTTTCATTAAAAGTTATGAAATTAAAATTATCTGCAGTTTTCTTGTATTTGTTGGCGTAATCTGTTACATCTAATAGTTACATAAACTGACTAACTACCATAATAGTGTTAACCCTCTGGCTAACATTTCGAAAGATCGTCAGAATCAAGTTTCAGTGATCGTATATTCGAGCCAGTACGTGTCTTCTAGACTATAGTCCACACATTGCTGTTATATCCCACCCCCAACCCTCTGAGTTTAGCATTCAGGAAGCTGGTATTGAAATTTTGTTTGGTGATATCTAAAAGCAATGTTGTGAATCCAAATAGTAACATTTTTCATTCGGTTTCCCCAATATTCTAACTATTGTTCTACATTAGATACAAACAGATGGATACTGTATAGTGTGTACGTAAGTATTACTTTAAATATTTAATGTAGGATTTAAATTATATTTATAATTTACAGATTGTGTTGATGTGTGTTTTATTTTGGCAATGTTTCAAAAAATGTTCCAATGTCTACTAAATGTGTGCAGTATACTGTATCCTATTTAAGAGCAGATTCTACACGTTTTCTTTGCGGTTTCGTTTTAATTCCTGAAGACCATCAAATGCTAAGAAATTATTGTTCTATCTAACTAATATAGTTTGAAAGGGGAATAACTATGATAAGTTTAAGTTAAGTAAAGTTAAGAACTTAACTTAAACATTTCATTTAATAAATTAAGCTTTAAACGTTTGATATGAGTTTAAGAATAACGTGTTAATGCTTAGAATAAGGCCTATACAAGATTTAATTCGTTTATTAGTGGTGAATATCATAAGACAAGAAGTTAAAGTCTTTTTGCCATTGGAGCTCAACTTTGTCAAAGGTTGTATTGTTATACACTAATCACTCAATAACACTGATCATTAAAATACTTCTCGAAACCAATCGATAAATAATTCTAAATATTTTGTATGTATAATTCAGGGGAAAGTTTAAATTTGTTTTATTTCTCGCTGCGCAATGTCACACTAAAGGTACATTCCTCCTTTGACTGGTGCGGCATGTATTGCCTTCGGCTTAAGGTATCTTCAAAGCTTTGAACGCGAGCAATGCTTTGTTGTATGGAATTGTCATTTATTAATATTAATCACCTTTATAATAAATACATTTAAAATTGCATGAGTGGGAAGTCATACATCAAAAAAAGTTTGGTAAATTTAATACTCCAACGATAATACTATACTGTACATATTTAATTGAAAATGTATTTACATCCGTTACATTATAATTTAACATAAGATTTTGTGTAAAATGATTTTAAATTACTATAAAATACCAAATTGTAACACGATGTATTAAATGGTTGGCATTAAATATAAATTTAATAACCCAACTTCAAACGACTGAGTACTACGATGATTACCCGTAATTACTCATTTTTGAATAGGTTGATACGAGACAGATAAATATTTACACAAACATGTTTAGTATAAGTGTTTGATTCCTGTGCAAACAATTTACATTACCGTTTTTAATCATTATTAAAGATTTTACTTTTTTCATCCCTCAAAGCTTATCATAACATTTTAATATGCTTTGAGACTTAAAAATTAATTCGATCAAAGTTGGATTTTAACGTACGCTAATGACTTCAAACACAAAATTGTTATTGATAGATCAAACGTGTGTTTTAGTTTTATAATGTTTCCCCCATTTTTTATATATAGTAATCAATATATGCCTTAATGAGATCTGGAACAGCTCTTTATTTGTGAACTTTCTTCATAATCCAAACTTATTTAAAAACCGTCATATTTGATTTTGTTCGGTAAAAGAAAATTAATAGGCTAATTCAATCATTTTAGTTCGTTTATACAAAAAATATTATAACAGTAGCAAACCGAAAACTGTAAATAACAAGCTCAGTAGCAAATAAGTTTATGACTCTCTCGGAAAATATCTCGGAATATAACAGATCGCAATATTTGTCCACTACTCAGACATCTGCCAGGTAAATAGACGTTAATAAAATCCATTTCGGGGAAAATAAAATGCATCTGGACCCGAATCATAAGTGTATTTACACTGCTGATGATGGTGCACTTTATCTAAATAAACACAGTTGCAAGATAGCGAAACCAACGTGTGTCATAATAGTAATAAATTATTTCAATATTAAATCGGCGATTTAACTTTGGTTAAGTTATGTTAGTTCATTGTGGGGTTTTCATTACATAGTTAAAAATCCATTGTATATATAATTTACATTTATTTACGTATTTTTTTATCTAAACATTTTTATTATTTTACATACAAGAACTGATAAATTGGAGAAAATTTCAGTGACATATTTTTAAAACCTTCTATATTGTTCGCTTAGTATTCCTCCTAAAAATCCTATGTGGCCCTTCGGGACTTAAATGACTTGTAAAAATATTTAACTCCAAACTACTTCATCCAAAATATATGTGGTATTATGTCCACAGTTTTTAAATAAATTGAACAAAATGAAAATACGAATCTTAACTTATGGGGCATTAGTCTATAAGTATAACCGTACATTAATATTTTTGATATAGGTAATGACTATAGTACAAATATAAAAGTAATTTAAGAGTCAAATGCCAATCCTAAGGACAACAGAATAATTTACCTTAAAATAATAACACAGTTATATAACAAACAAACGCTAAAACGCCACATATAAAATTTGAGGGTTCGCACGAGGATTCCAAATACATTTAAAACTGATATTGAAATGTCACCAGTCCGCGTTGAATTATTGGTATTTGTCTTGTTAATGGAAATCAGCAGCTAGACAGTCAGCCCGCGTCCGACGATGAAGCTGAATAATTAACTAGCCAGATATTTCAATACGTTTCTATCACCCGGGACTTTTGTCTCTTACTTTTGAAATTGGAATAATAAATATATGACCAAAATCCGTTTATCATTCCATTTAAGATACACAGACACACCTGAGCGTGTTTTTAACTCCAACGTGAGTGTGGAATCGATTAAGAAACCTTCTGCAACTTTGATTTACTGTGGGAAATTTTCTTTACCTAGGATATTTATACGAATCTCAAAGATCATCTAGGATATTATTCATTACTTATTGGCTTTAGTTTTAAACATTAACACAACCTAGGTTCGTAAGTCAAGAAAAACATAAATGTAGTATGACAAATGATCTGATCGTTTTTGTGTGTTTGAATCGGCTGTGTGTTTTTGTTTAGTGTTTTAGATATTGTATGTTTAGTCATTTTTATTAGAAGCCCAGCAAATAAAGAACAGCAAAATCCAGTTTATTAACTTGAATATGGCTACAACCTTTTCACAACCTACATACAATATCCAAAAATTATATAGGTGGCAATTCTGTACACAGAAATAAATAGTATACCACACTAAATTAATTTAAATTTACTTTATTATATGAGTTTAAATAATCAAGACACTCATATTGTATATAGTTTAACAAATAAAACCTGAAATCTCAGTGAAACAGTTTTAAATAATAAAATTTTGATCTAATAAGGAATAAATCTTCCAATATTCAGAACACTGTTGATGCACTGCAAGAAGAATAGAGTCATTAAAGAGGAAATAAATACGAATGGAAGTGCCTCTTAAACGCTATTACCTCCAATTTAAAACAATGACACCAACAGCTGTGCAAACAACGCTAACTGAGTAACTGCATTGTTGGAATTGTTATTGTCGTGTTGGGAATTGCACTTTATATCAACTATGAACTGCAATGTCTAATGACAGTACCGGTACATTTATCACTAAGGACTGACGTTACTTTTTAGACTTAGACTAAGTTTAACGTGCGAGTTTACCCAATAGTTGAAACAGGTCGGAAATAGGCTAGAATCGGTCGCAAAGACACTTTTGGTTTCGTTTTACTACACCATGATTTTAATCTTATCAGCTCACAAAAAGAAATGTTGCTTATTTGTTACATGCGTAAGATAGCTATCAAAATTACTTTTCACCACACTATGATGTTTGTAGCTGTTTTACATTCGTTAATTGTTGGCAGAAAGTTACGTTTTGCTAGCCATGTCATTGCCATTGTCATTTGGGGACCGAGCAGGTTTTTACATCCCTAGTGCTGCAAAATCAGCTGCCCGCCCGCTTACTCTCTTAAAACACGAATGCATATTAAATACACAATCAGTATCCATAGCATTGCAATAGAATTGTTTTATTGTCACTGCTGCCTAGTAACTATTTATTATTATTTTTGCTGATTCCTCAAAATATTTCTTCCTATAACCTTAAAGTTGTAGTTGTGTTGACTATCAGCGTGCATTATTACTGTGGTGAATAGTGGTACTGTAATAGGGTATAGTGTGGTGAAAAATAGCGTTCGTACCAAGGTCCGAAATAGTTTTCTTTTTCGGCCCCAGGTACGAAATATAGGCCTACTATTTTACATGTTTTGCCTTATGTAAAAACAGCTGTTGTCGATGTAACCAACTAAATAGGTTAAATACACTGTATTAACAGAAACAGAGTTATACGAATCAAATATTATTTCCTTAGTGCAAAATTACAAGCCTATTTAAGCATGGAAATGTGTTCACATAAGAACTACTCTAATAATGTAAAAAGGAATACGTATTGCAAAGAAATATACGAACAACGCGAAGTTAATCCCAAATACATTTAAATAATTTTGTGATAGTAATTAATAAGTATTATTAAGACCTTAATTTTAATCAGTTTGTAAGAGACACTGGACATCAGCTATATTCCCATCCACTGAACTAGAGTTGCAACTAGATGCAGCAGTGAACGAGAAAATTGCGAAACGTTAGCCACCATTATTTTGTTCTAGGGGAAAAGAAACAAATTTGGAGCTAATTCAGCCTATAGCAAACCTTTACATTTTTTTATTGTTGAGCCTAAATAATGATGCAATATGACGAAAAAAACTTCTTCATAGGGACAAAAAGTAACTTTTTGATCCTCATTTTTCCAACTTTGGTTCACTTTGGTCGTTGAACTTTAGCTGGACAGAGGTAGTCACTTTTGGGCCAAGTGACGAATCATAATAAAAAAATATGAACTTACAGTAGAGTATATTTTTGAGTAGATGTATTTTTTACAGTTGTAAAAGTTTCGTTTAGTTTTTTTACATTGCCTGGACGTTTGACAATACAATTTAAAATACTGTAGTTGCATGACAAAATAGATTATGTATTCAAATTATGTCAATTTATCATTGTTACAATAATGTGAGGAATGGTGTTTTAAAAGTATACCAAAACCTAAAGGAAACCATTCATGTTGTATTGTTTGCAGCTGTTGAATCCTATTCAATGCTGGCATAAGATGGTCCCAACTTTAAACATTAACTGGGTCTGCTTCAGTTAGGAGTTAGTACGTGATTCATATGGAATCGGGATTCGTGCGGAAAGATTCAAGTATTAATCGGCTCTTTTTGATAAAATCTCCATTATACAATTAAATTGTAGACATACGTAATCTTAAAAGTAATCTGAACACTTAGAGATGTGAATTTAAATAATAGTAAATGTTTTCGCCTATAACAAAATAAGTCAAAATTTCATTTTACTTTTGTGAGGAATAGAACTGGGGACCTTTACATAGTTTGGCGAGCTCTGTAACTAACGAGCTATTTTTAACGCTTCATGTTTTATCCATAATTTAGAAATGCAAGTTTTAAAAATACTCAGGAATAAACACTTATTTGCATTCACCTAACTTTACCTGTGGGATTTGTATCATAACATACAAATCATGTACAAAAACCCAAGTTACCGAAATATTTTTCCTGGGACTACAACAACATTCTCCCAGACCGGGAATTCTTCTAAAGCTGCGTTGTGTGCTGAATTCCACTGTTTGTGTGAAAATGCAGTTGTGGTACAAACGAAATAAACTCTGGTTTGCCCTACATTCAAATAAAACCAAGTTATAATATGTTCTGACTTCACATTCTTTAAATATATTTAGTTCATAAAATGCTAAACAAATTTAATTTCAAAAGTTTCTTCATTTCCTTTTAAGTTAAACAAAACTAGTGGAACTGTTGTATTTATTTTTTGTCAGTATTGGCTGCTGAATTGTGCCCTCTTAGTTCATACTATTAACTTTAAATGGAGAGACTTTTGATTATAATATAAAACATGTTTAAGTGTTATAATACGTTTCTTTATTTACTTTCCGTAAATTTAATAACATGAACGATGCTGATCAAGAAGTTATTTAAATATAAAACGTAAAGCTTGTTTCAATTATTGTGTTTGGTAGCTAAATTTTAAATGTAATGATGTGGATTAAACGCTGCTCTCTTAGTTTACTACTTTTATCCATGGTTTAGGATTGATTTTAATATTTGTTTTCATTTAATCATAATTTCAGTATTTTATCAGTTCACAAATCTGTTTTAAGAATTTGTTAAATTTCTTAACTGTTTCAATGGTAAAATACTATGGAACTAATATATTTTAAAACCAATATCGGTATCAAGGTATAATTTTATTAGCTAACCACTTTTAAATTTTTTTGTTATTGAGTTTTGTTGTTAATATTGTGATTGTTTTGCAGGTTAGTATCTTACGACTGTTGTCTGGGTCAATACGTAAGTTATAACTATTAATTTATTATTAATTTATTATTTGTTGAATTTACCCGTACAAAGACGGTAAACTTTTTTTGTGTGTTAACAAACTAATCCAATTTGTGTCGAGGGAACAAGATTTTACAGTGAAGTGTTTTCAGTTAAACCTAAAATAAAATTGTAAAAGATCCAGAGTTATAAACAGGCACAAAGGCACCATAGTACCCACTAATATATGCTCAAATAAATAAAAGAATATTTTTCACCTAAAGCAAATTAAGTAAATGCCCTCAGAGAGTTCCGAGACACCCTTTATAACAAAACTAGCTTAAACATTTGATTGCATTCGATTTTGAATAAGAGCTAAGCGAGATCGTTAAGTATCAGAAACAACAGTTAAAACAGCGATGTTTTTAACGAAGGGAATATGGGACAAAACGTGAGGGTAATATTGAATAACGATTATCAACGTACGTGACAACCCGTGAAACGGACATTGTTGGTGCAATCAGCTGATAAAATCACAAACGTTTCCAATCAAAAACCTATTTATTGCATAAAAAATGTATTCTGTTTGATAACAAACTGTAATTAAAAAATTCACCAGCAGCAGTTGTTTATCACACTGCTTAGTGAACCTTTGAATTATTTTTGTTTAGCCATTAGCACAGATTTCATAAAACTACTAAACTAAACATTTATCGGTGTGGGCTGAGCATGTCATCTGTATTATCTGTGGTACTTTTTTTTGTTTTTTTTTTCAAACCGAACCTATTTTAATGAACTTCTCACACAGAGATTATACATTATACATTAAATTGGGAATAAAACAAACAGATTGACATGCTAGGTTTTCCATTGAAGCGCCCTAAATATTTATGAAAATTTACACCATTTGATAGATCCATATTTTAGTTTAAAAAATAATTTCAACTTAATGGAAAGTGAAGCGTACAACCCATAGAAAGGATTCTAATGATGACATAGACGAGTGTTCGATTTATATTACCGTCAGGAGGAAGTACAGTAAATCCTAGTATTGATACAGTTATTGCTCCTGCGTGTGCTTTAATGTAGCAGGATCAAGCTTCCAATTTACCAAATGGTAGACTCGTAGTTTACAAGATGATTCCATTTTGTGATCTCACGCAAGATAAATATCCAAATAAAAATGCTTTGCTTTTGATAGAATCTTTTAACATTTCATTACAAATACTACTCTAAGTTATCTCGAAGCGGTGCAGGGTGCGGCTTTATTTTACTAACTCAAACAAATCAAGTGTTTAAAATTATGAAAGTATTTTTGTCTTTAATGTTGAAACTTACTGTTTGGAGCAGACTATACTTCAAATTATTAACTTGGTCTCTTTTTTAGTCTTGCATTTATCCACCCACATAAACTGAGTAATTGAGTGTGTACAGTGTTCATATAAAAGTCAGAAAACCACTGGTTCAATTGTGAGAAATATCATTATCTTCTGATCTGATTTTTCGAAACTAGACCATCTTTCGATCTTTGGGATTTCAAGTTGTGTTGAATTTTTTTTATTTATTCCGCGTAAAATCACAATAATGATTATAAGTGTTTGGGTTTATAACTTTTAAGTAAAATCTGTTTATAATTTATTTTAATTATCCATATTTTGTAATAGAAAATGTGTTATATCATCCAAAAAACCTTTTACTTCAAGAGGTGTTATAAAGGAAATAGTGTATCGAAAAGTAGAATATTCCATGTTTGGCAGGAGAGAAAAATTGAGTGGAACAAACGAATTCTGTTTGGATGCAAAACATTGCCTCGACATATTTGATTTTTTCTGTACCATATCGAATATAGTTTAGGTTTTTGAATTCAAATTAGTGAAATAAATGAATAAATTGACAAACAAATCAAATAAATGTATAATAAATGAAAATTATATACAGAAAATCTATCTCTCTGCTCAAATAACCGTAAATATACTTACAATATAAGACAATATTATATACAATAAACAATATAAATCTTACAGTGTAAGACGCGACGTTTATTTTTTTGAATAATATTTTTAAAATGTATTTGTTTTTTTTTTAATACCTGTGGCTTTGCATATTGATGAAGTAACTTATTTCAGAGTGAATTTCACAACGTTTAGCCCTACTCTTTAGCAAAAAACAAGTTATGGTTTAATGAATCTTTCAGGCTAATATATTTTGAAAAGATAATGTTGTTGATTTAATAAATTTGACTATGAAACCGAGTACCCCTCATCATGTTTTGGTTTGTTGATTGTGTTTATATACACGTATTACATAAATCCAATCATTACCTAGTAAATAAAAGATAATTTTGTGATAAAATTGTAAAAATAACGCGAATAATTCATGTTAAATATCAAATAAATATTACAATACATAATATTTTTAAGTTTTTGAAAATATTTAAAACGTCCATGACATAATTAGGTAATTTTAACTCTTAATGTCAAGCACTTCCTTTTGAACACTTTCATTCAAACAATGTTTAAGATATGTAAAGGATATTAATTTGGAAATAAATGCCTTTCACGTAGTTAGATTATTAATCCTGGAAGGTTTTACTCCCATATTTAATTAATAAATAATCTTGATATTTCGAATTTTCGCAATTGAAGATTTGTGTATTGCCATAATCCTTGGCTATTGTCATAAACACTTGCATATTCTGTAAGTTAACGTGTAATGGACAAACATCATACATACATTAAAAATTAATATTGGTTGTGTTTTTGTAATATCTTAGACTTGAGTGCGAGAGGAACGGTTCGATACTCGTCATATTGACAACAATTTAAGGACTTTGGATTTCTGTCTCTTGAAAGAATGAGGTGTTCTTAATTACATATATTTACTGAAAAGGAAAAACCTATATTTTACAATACAATTCGAGATACAAAGCGATTTTGGGATCAATAGATTGGGCAATATTGAAGATATTGCGGATTTTGGTGGAGAGGGTTTGAAAAATGTCGCTTTGAGCTGATGGCTAAGGGATTGGGCCCTGCATTCTAAACACTTCTATCTTCAGACACCACTTTTATTGGCCCAAGAATCTGCATCGATATCTTTCTGTAAAAATAACTTCACACATACTGATATGGTAGTTTGATTTCCAGCAGTTATACAAGTGCATATTTCTATATCAACATTTTACTATGATTAAAACTATTTTTGCCTGAAAGATATATTGTAAACTATAACTTCTATTCTGGTATTATAAACAAATGGTACACGTTGTGCAATTTACTCTCAAATACGAGATAACAGTTTAGTAAACAACAACGGTCACTACTAGGCTTACTGGGGATTAATACGAGTCGATACATGCTCCAGATATAACAATAGGATGAGGAGTCTACAAGTAGAATCCAAAGTAATGGCTTATTTAATTCTATCAACACCATATTGCAGATGGGATGCACTGGATGTATTTTAAACGGCATGAATGGATAATGTTAGATTATACGTCCGATGATGCCTTTGCTTTATTCAGGAAAATGTCTTGTTAACCTTAAAAAAACTTCTGGTATTCTCAGAATCGAACCACCGTTTTTCTAATTATAAGGTGAGGACCCTCATCTCAAAGAAAAAGATCCACGAAGTTTGTTGAATGTACAGTTTTAATTGTATTGGATAACTTTTCTACAAGATTCATGAGTCGTTATAGAGTCTAAAATGCTTTGATAAAAGTTCATTTTTGGCAATGGTAATAAAGTATTAAGTTTCTATTTGAAGGATTATTACGAAACCTTTTTACCACAATTGGTGAAAACAAATTTCGAGATTTGTGGGTGTATAGTATGGTTTAGTCCTTAGCAGAGAAACTGCATAAAACAAAATAATGAGATTAGTACACAAAAACACCAAACGCTGGAAAGATACGAAATAAATAGGCCTAGCTGATGCGGTTTGTCTTTTGCAATTTTCTTGCTTAGCCGAAATGTGTTCTAGTATTGCATCAGCCAGTAATCCGTGTTGTGTTAGCTAGGCCTACATCCAAAATAAAAATATTTATGAAAATATAATTCATTGGCTATTGAAAGAGGCTATCCAAATAACGATACGGTTTAAGTCGTTGCAACTTGAGGTGGAATAAACAACATCGATTATGAAAACAAGGATTCCCTATAGATATATAACGCGTTCAGACGAAGGGAACTTTTTCCAAACTATTTGCTCATGTGAAGCCCAAAATCAGGAACCGGAAACCGGAAGCCGCTCGGGGCAGGAGCCTGAAATTACCGTCCGACGTCCTCCATTACGGACAAAGACGAATGGAGTCTTCACACGATCTGCGGTGGCTTTGGTAGTCTTTGATTAAAAAGTCTGGATGCTTAATAAAGTAGAGAGATATTTAGATCCTTCTATACTATATATGAAGCTCATTAAGTAGAAATAAATAATCTAGTAAACTAAGTACAGTAATAGCGAATGGATGTCTTATAATATAAACAATAAATTGCACTAGTTTATACAAATGTTTAATAATTTATCTTAGAGCTTAAGACCAAATCTATATGAGTCCTTTTACGAATTTAATTTTGATAAACTTCTTATAATAACTTATTTATGTACTTTTTTAAATTGATCTTACGTGTATTTTCTCATAAGTTGTTTTTTATTTTATTTTTTTAAGTTCAATCATACAATTTTTTAGGTGATCGTTTTTGAAGAAGGGAAGATTTTTAAATATAGTTGACTATTCAATCCAAGCCACTACTTGTCACACTATTAACAAGTTCTAAAGCAAACGTCAAGTGTCATATTTTATTCTAAGATTTTATTAACATTTTCGCGCCTACGTAGGTATAAAAGTAGCGAGCGACACTGCAAGTTAGTTTGTAGTTTGCAGCGAATCCTGTATCGGAGACAGTTTGAGTTAGTTCCAAACTTATACCATTAGCTGAGTCTATCGCCAAAGTGAATTACGATTTGGCCTTATCACTTGGGCTTATCACTTGACTTGAATATGTGTTGTGTCTACTTCTTTATCTGATCGTTAGCTAAAACAAATTTCATACTTCGAGGTCAAACACTTGTATATTTGCTGTCATAACGTTTGTATATATTTTAATAATAGTCTAAGTTTTATCGGGAGGCTCTGGTGATATTTTAAATATATATGTTATTTAATTTAAAACCTCTTCGATAAATTACATGATTTTTTATGTTCATGTTTTCAAATGTACTTAACAAAAGTATGGCTGATTTTTATGATGAATGAAAGCCACATTTTGGCTAATATTGTCTTTATTTACAACATCTCTTTACGGTATAGCTCTTTACTTTCACCAATATTTTGTTGTATACTGAAGTAGACATCTCATCTGTAAGGACCAGTTGGTGAAATTTTTGTTTCTATGGACCATTTTTAATGAGTCAGTCACAGAGAGCAACAACAGTCAACTTTATATTTGAAACCATAATATTTTATGTGACAAATTAGTAATTTATTTCAGTGCAGAGGCTCAAAATCAACCAAGTCAAATTTTATTCTAAACCTGGTGAAAACATATTTTTATCATGTTACTAAACCGGTACACAAAAACATAAACATAAAAACCAATACGCAAAGTATAGACACTTGAAGCATAAAATGTATGTTTCACCAAGGCAGCAGATTGCTTGCCTTAAACACTTTTCATAATGAATTTGTAAGTGAAATTCGCGTATTTTCTATGTGCATGATTTTATTGCACACTCCTAAAAGACAATTTTCTTGTTGGAAAAGCTCGCTATCGTTCGATAAACTGGCGAAGCATTGAATCACAATTTTGTCACACATCGCCTCATAAATACAACATGAGGCAACCGACACATTCTCTGTGTAATTTGAAACTGGAGATGTAAAACACGTTGGTAAATCGTTTTTGCCCTAATATATTTGATATTCAACATCAACGGGCGATTTTCATAACATAAATGTTGAATATATTGTTTACTCTTTGTCTTGGGTTACTTAATTAATTCTAAGTTCAATCCTAAGCTGCAGTTCCCTTCCTTAATTATTATTTTTCAACTAACTGATCTGGTATAAACCTTCAAAGACTTAATTGTAAAATAAGTAAGTAATTGAGATAAAAACTGTCACTTTTTCGGTGAATTTGAACATTTCGAAACACAGATACAATGTTTAGGTTACTTGCGGTTTATCTCAAATAACATATTATGAAATTTTTTTACATTATAAATCATATGTAATTTAGTAAACCACAAATAGAGGTTAATTTAAATTCACTGGAATGAAAACGTTTAGTCTATTAATTTCGATATTTCAGTTGTGAGAGGGCTTTTGCGGATATTTTGTAATTTTATCCCATTTTCTTGTTATTTGAAAAAAAACAATAATTTGGGTTTTGACCATATAAAAACACTTAGATGTGTTAAAAAGAGAGTAAAAAAAAATTTTATATAAATTAGATCAAATATACGTACCGCGATTAGCATGTTTAACCTAATCACATAAGCTTAGATCTTTGCCAAGGCAAGTAAAGCTAGATCTGATATTACTTGGAAACAGAATACAGTATAAACTATTTGATAAATTAATTGTTAACTCCGAAATCTCCCTGAATAAACGTTGTTTCTCCAATAAGCCAAAAGCTGGAATTTGATCAGGTAGAATATTAGATTCCTCCCGACGTTGCAGTACTTTCATTAGTTTAAATTTCTCAGAACAAGATTTTTCTAAGGAAATATGTCTTCAAATTCCTTGGGAACCTTCAACAACACTATTAAATAATAATACGGTAACACGAAAAATATGTTTGCAATTTTTATTATTTTTATGAGATAAAAAAGTCATCAATGTATTATTTATAAATTAAAGCAAAATACTGTAAATTTTTTGCATATGAACATTGTTCTTTTCAATGTTTCATAGTAAAAGGACTATCTAGCGTTTCAGTTAAATATAAAAAAACCTTCAAAGAACCTATATGAGAATGTAGGCTCTAAGATTTAAATTTGGTATAAGTTCATAAGTTCGTTTAGTAACAGTGTTTTTATGTTCGAAGTATTAAAATAAACTTTCGATAATTATTGAGAAGCTTCCTAAAACCTTTTAATTCAATGCTCTTTATACATTAATACATTTTTGTAAGTTACAAAAAATTCTAAAATAACTTGTAGTAAGTTGATTTGTTTTTAGGTTAATGCAAACCAATTAAGAATAACTAATCCACAAAAGTAACCTTCTGAAAGCCGTCGTACAAAAAGCTAAAATGGAAGGAAGAAAGACCTTTACCCTATAAATCACTTTATCCAACCTTTGTCCGAAATTTCCCTTTGAGACTCAAAAGGGTTTAGACATTATGCACAAAAGAGTAAAAACCACTAAAGAAATGTTTTATCATTTTAATAGGATATACGGAATTTTCAATTTTTTATTAACTTGAGTTGTTTATATTTTGTGTGTTTTTATGCCTATGGCATTTTTTTAGTTTTGAAAGGGAACGGTCTAAACTTTGGTCTTGTTATTATCTAACGTTGAACTTTTCGTTGGATAGCTTCAATAATTCAAAGCCTTAATGGTTAGAATGGGTTGGAAACGTTCTCACTTGAAGACGAACCAGCGAGCACTATATAGGCCTATAACCACTCGACTACCCAGACTATTAAGCGATTCAAAGTTTTATGTTATGATAATAATTATTTGTATAGAGGGAAACCCGTTTAAAGCTTGTCTGCCTACGTTTACTCAAATTGGCATGCAACTCATAACAATGTTTCTACTCGTAATAGTAATAGTATTAAATTAGATTAATTTTTCTTCACTGTCACATAAGGACACCGATATAGCCTCCAAGAATCCATACAGGTAAGTCTGGTCAATGTATGAGTGGTCTAAGGCCTAATCTCCCCAACGAAGAGTATCACTGGGAATCGGAGGTTTGAATCCCACCTCTGAGGAGTTCACCTATCTTCCCACGTAAAATAAACAACAACGGTGAAATTATTTATTAACCACACCTAAAATCTGGTATTTCGCTACTTATCCTTGCTTAAAAATAATTTTAATCTTTTCCTTGGATGTATTACAACGTGATAAAAATCTACAAAATTAAATCCCTAATTAATTCATTGAAGGGTTAAAGAAGCAGTAAGTTATATTAAATGAATTTAATGTTTACTGTCAAATAAAATATGAGTACACTGTTATAATTCAAAAGAAGCCATGTTACCCTCTTCAGCCTGGAGAAGGACTAAGTCTACCACTTTGTCATTGCTGGTCCTTTCTCCCCCCCCCCCTTTTCTCTCCCTCGACTAACTCATTCAATAGTACTTGTGCTTTTACCTTTATTCAACTTGAACTTTTTCTATGACCTTTGCAATACAGTTTTATTGATGATCTGTCATTTTCAGTGATTACTCTTCATATATGACAATCCGTTTAACTATTTTTTAACTGAATTTTACCAAACCATTTAACTGTTTGGCTTTTTTATACCCTTAGCAATATGGGAGTGTCTCCGAACTTTTTTAAGGACCAATCTATAGTTGAATCTATCTAATCAACGTTTGGATTTGGATAGTAAGAAGATCAGGGTTGGATATGTTGGAAAATTCCTTAAAAACATGCATATTTTTCTGACTTCCAACACTCAAAATAACATTACAACTATTTCCTGGTTAGGTAAAGCTGTACATATTACCTTGATTAGTAAAAAATGTATAACATTTATTTCGTATTTTAATATGCATTACACACTAAATTTAGAACCAACTGTATCATGTTCCACTGGAAATCTATTGTTATTAAATATTTTTAAATCATCATGAAGTACAACTACCTTTGCTCAGTGCCAGCGTCTTGGTTCGTTAGCCTGACGATGCCGACCGCATGCATCTTATACTGAAGTCACCATTAGCACCATGATGTACCGTATCAGTACTACACTGCCTTCTTAGATCACCACATAGATCAGTAGTCCGTAGAGGAGGGCAGTTTTCTGTTCAAGGGAGAAAGTTGAAAATACTTCAATCGACATACCTATAACGGGGTTTCATAACTATAAAAACGAAAAACGTCCATCAAGAGCCAACACTCAAAAGTTCTCACGTATCCACCTCTAGTGCCTGTGGGATGTTCAAGGCTTGTTGCATAAATCACATTTTCCTTGTAGACTTCGTTGCTCCTTCGAGAAAAACTTTTCCCCAAGGGTAACTTTGCTCAACATTTTATCACTATTTCTCTGCTCTCGGTTGACATTATCTTTGAATTATTATTTATAACTATATAGTAATTCATGTTTGTATCGAGTTGGATGGACTGATAAACAACTCAATTGCGTGTATTTTTAATAAATTTAATTTTACTTGTTAGTTTTTTCAATGCTGAGGTGTTAAAATCCGCCACAACAAAATATGTTCATGAGTAAAACAAAAATATATTTATCAAAGTGGAACGGATCTAATTAATAAACAGTAAACAAAAATGTTGTTTTTATTGGTCCTAATAATAACTGGTTGGATAATAACATCACTATTAATTCTATTAATTTCACTATTAATTTGGATCACTATTAATATCTTGTACATTTATTTTTGATCAATAAATGTTTAGGCTTACAGTATATGTGTAGATGTATCGGGTGGGTTAGGTGAGCGTTCGTTATAACATCAGCAATTCCTATACAAATGTAAGACATATTTGTTTTGGACCGTGACAATGTTAACGTTTAGAACTGAAAATAAATCAAACATTTCTGTCAATACGAGTTTTGACTATCGTATAATTGGGTATGAAATTTAATAACAAAATCAGTGTATAAATTATGATTTGAGCCATGAAACGCTACTACCACAAGAGAGTTAATTAGTACGATGTTCACATGTTAAATGTATTTAAATATCCTTATAAACACTAATCCTCGTCTATTTAGTTAAATACATTTCTACGTATTAACTAAGTGCATAAAGTAATGTTCAAGACATTGCACATGAATTAAAGTTCTCTTGAACAAAACTACCTCCTTCAGGTCCAAACAACAGAACAATGAACGTGCAATACTAGCACAGTGAGTCCTTTTCATTGGTTGGACCAATCATAGACTCAGTTGAATAAATACTTAAATTAATTGGGTATCCAAATTGAAATGTAGAGTTTAAATAGTTTAATGTAGATTTTCGGAGGGATATAGTGAGTAAAACGTAAGCGTACGTTGCATAAACACATTTACATGTATACACAAGAGTGTATGTATAGCCGAGCTACTAAAATTAAGTTCCAGATGGTATTAATGATATTTCAAAGCATTATTACTCAAACTAATTGAAAGAAATGTATCTATTATATTAGTACTTGTAAGTCAAATAATACAACCTTATAAATTTTGCTTTCTATTAAACATGACCCACAGATATACCATCTTCGTGGATCAGCTGAAGATATTATTAGGTTTTGTTTCTGTCCTTGAAGGGTTTTTGTTATTTACAATGATTGTCTTTTCTTTTAACCAACTTCCGACTCTTCCTAACCTATTTACTCAGGCATCGTAGCAGAATAGTACAGCGTAAATTGTGAGATTTGTGTAATATGTCCACATCTCTCTTTATTAATTTTGTATACAAACTTTTGTAAGAAAAAAATACGATATTATACTTATGCATGAAATTAACAGGAAAACTAACTGCACGAATTCCAAAATAAATTATGCATACAAAAATTATTTCCAACCTTTTATACATATTGAAATATACAGTTCTTTCATGACTATTCTTTCACAAATAAGAATAATTCTCCATTTTACAACTGGAATGCTCAGGAGCACTGTTGAGGGTTAGTTTTAACATGTAACACTGCAAACCCTGTCGCATTCTTCCCCAGCTAGTTTGCATTCCGACGCCAAGCCTGTATTGGATACAGCTCAGCAATATTCCGAAGCTGGTAGTCGGTGTTTTGCATCCAAACAGAATTCGTTTGTTCCACTCAATTTTTCTCCTCTCGCCAAATATCGAATATTCTACTTTTCGAAGCGACACTTCCTTTCTGAATACTTTGGCTTTGTAAAGGGATTAAGAGTTTTGGATATGATACTAGAGCTTTTAAAATGTTTTCCAAGTAAAAAGTTAACAAATTTAAAATGATTTGATGGATTTTAGCAATTTCATAACTTATTATATTTTTATTTATTCTAACCTTATCTTCAGATTTACATTTAAAATTTTCAACATTGATTTACAGAACCATTGTTGGAGAAAATTGTCAAATTTTAAATCTAGAGTCTAACCAACTACTGCAAATGAATGTTTAATGTGTTTTTTAAAAGTTTCCAATGATGTTAAATATCAGTCAAGCCATTGTGGATTTAACGACAACATTTCTTCAATGTATGTTTTTATCTTTTTGAATAAAAACTATACAAAAACATTATACGAAACTTCATCTTACAACAAAGTAAAATTTGCAGATTTTTATTATAAGAAATACGGTAATTACATTTTTTATCTATTTACATCTAAGGATACATGATTATTAGCAGCTTGATAAGCTGTATCGCTAGTTGAAAACATTAAAAAAGGTTGAACAATTTTGAACTATAATAAAAATTAAGATGTAAAAGCCTGTAACGTTGAAGTATAATATTTTTATTTCGTTTTCCAGGTAAGCTTTCAACTTCGAACTGTTGTTTGAAAAAATGTTGAGTAACTCAAATAAAGTAAATAAAAATAAACACTGGATATTTTATGCTATTACTGTTTATACCAACGAGATTTTACATATGCTATATTTTCAGTCAAATATAAATTTATCATTTATTTCTCAATAAATGTTTGGGAAAACGTTATAATTTCTAATCTGATATTTTAATTATTTTACGATTTTGTTATTTGATTGTTTTTATTTTTATTTTATTTCATTTGCGATATATCTTTTTTTCTTTATTTAAATTTTTATTCAATTTTCACTTTTGTTCTTACTTTGCTTTATTTTATTTTACCAGTATGTGGCTCTGTTATATTTTAATAACTTTAACTTCCTACATAACACCTTACAATACAAAGTTTTTTTAATAATCGAAAAGCTGAAGTTTCTTTTGACACAATCCCACGACCGCTCAGTTATCATGTTTTGTAACAGTTTGTACATTGGTCCTGAGAAAGTTTCTCACACTGGGGAGGCAAACTAAAGGATTTAGATAGGAGGCAAGCGACATATCTCTAGAGGATTTATGTTACCTTTCAGTCTCGTTTGAATGTTCGCTACTTAGTTTAGCTTTGAGGATTTTATTTCTCTGAGAGGTGTAGAATTATTTATCATCCTTAATGGTTCTAGCGATTGCGAAAATTGTGTTGAAAAAAATTGAGATGTATTCGATTTTATGCTACAAGCTATTCTCTAATGTTTTATAAGATTCACAGGGTTTTCAATTCCATTAGTGATGAAACAGTGTCTAACGTTTTATCTTTAAATATGTATATGTTAAGATGATTACATCATCCAGTTTCTGTGATCTGTAGCGTGTCACTATTTTATTGTGAATATTTATGATTCAACACAGAAAAATAGTGAATGCCCCGGTCTTTATTCTGTCATAAAAAATGTTGTACTTCACAAAATCTATCTCTATATTTTCTTAAATGTACGTAATTTCCAAGCAGCAGTATAGATTTCTAAGGTCTAGATTATGTTATTCTTTTTTCGTCCGTACTTTATCTCGCCAACTGCATACTAGGAAGTATGCTGAATGATTATGTTTAATTGTGCTGCGGAGAATTATCTTTTTTAGTTTTTAATGTACATAATGTAGATTTGGGTTTGTATAAATTTGGATTGTATTGTATTTATACATAACTGCGTGAAACTAAAATAAGACGGATTTAAGTTCTTGTTAACCATTCAAAATGAAGAATCTATTGTTTGGATTTGGTTTTATGTAGACATTATTGAAGTACCCATTTTGATTTTCATAGATAACTAATAAAAACTATGATAAGAATATATTAAATAACTACATTTTCTACTACGATGAGCTCGTTTGTACCTATTACACACTAGAATAAACTTATATTAAAGATTAGATCGCAGGCACTCTTATGCTTTGTTCAGGGCAAAACAAACTTTATTGAAAGCACAAAGACCTGTGAGAGGAATCTAATACTCTACTTGATCACATTCTTGCCTTTGGCTAATACTTATATCTTCCTGGAGGAGTTGAAGACAAAAGAGAATTTAGACAGGAGCTATTGAGGATGAAATTTTGTATGACGGGTTACTGAAACTCAATAAAACGTGTACAAAATTCATTAAATGATATTTCGTTGTATGTAAAATAAGTTTGACTAAAAAATATCCAATAATGAATATCTGTCAAATCCTCATTTATGAACCCGTTTTCCCACTTGCACTTATTTTTAATATTCGGATGTAATCTTAACCATCTGTAAGATTAAGGTAAGCAAATTTAGAAAGTGAAACCTGTTAAAGAAAGTAAAAACCCGCTTCCTAGTCAGAAACTAAGCTGTTACGGTATCTCATTTTATCAACACTTATCCTTCACTAACCGCACCTTAAGTGCGCACTCTGAGTACCTCGGTGTGGATTTGATCTAATCTAACATGGTCTTTTACACAGGGTGTGGCGGTAGAATGTGCTAAATAACCTTATCAGAGGCCGGCCGAGTCCTGGTTTGTATCATGTGCAACTTTTACTGCTCGAAGTACGAAGTTTATTGCGAAACTTAAGACCACAACTTGTAACCGAAACCCACTAATGGTTTACGTACCAACTTTTCAGTTATTTGGATCCTGCAAGTTTACATGAAGTTTGGAAATTTTATTTAGTACGTGTATCACATGAAACTTTGTCAATCTATCAATGGATCTATGGTTTTGCATAACATTTACGTGCATAAAGTTTGAAATGCATCACAAAAGTGTTGCTGGTCTAGGAGTTAAAGCGTTGAATTTATATCCTGGAAACTCTAGTTTGAATCCCTCTAATCAGAAATAGTTTCTACATATGTTACTATTCCATGCCCTAGAAGCTGGGAGCCCAATACCTTACAAAATTGTCTGAAGTGATGTTTAAAAAAACGATATTTTAACTTTATTTAAAATCGTGTTTACACAACAACTCGTGGTTTAAACTAAAGAAAAATTAAGTCTGTATGACCGGATCAAAGCAAAGATCACGGAATTCCGAACCCCCTCTGCCTCCCCTCTCCAACATTCCTACTTTGACCGGTCAACCCTAACTACAGTGACTTTTAGAAAAGATTGGATTACCTTTCAAAAGGTGCGCACTTTTATCTGAATTGAACCTGTGCTTGTCAAAACCTTCACTCTTTCTATGGCTCAAGTAGTTAGTTCTAATCGTTTTATCGAGTAGCTTTTTAACACGCGAGATTATTTTTATCAAGTAATTTCAGCCTGTCTCGTTTGATTCACGAGAGTTTAGGGCCAAAACGACAGGAAATCAATGGCGGTCCAATTTGGTAACGTATGTTCAAGAGAATATGACAGGTTAAGGCAAACGAGCTTACAACTAGTTTGTGTTTATACAATATTTTATCTTTAAACACTTCGATGATAAAACTTGCAATTTTCCATTCATTATTAAGTAAATTCGTTGTTAATATCTAATTTGTAGCTAAACTAACGGTTACAGTTTTTTTTTATTATTTTCATAATAGTTTAAGTTCTGAGTTAACCATATACCCATTCACCTTCAACCTATAAACTTTCATTAAGAAGGATGTAGTGACACTTTTTATCAATACATACATATCGTTAGTTGTAAAATTTTTAAACGTAGGCCTATTTACTAAATGGTAAATATTAACAAAATATGTTTTACACTTACTTAAATTTTAATATGCCTAGGAATAAAAAATACATTTGTATCAATAGATGAACATTGCTATTCCATAAGTAGCCTGTGCACTTATTTTTTAAATATAATTAGCTTACACCTCAATATTAATGTTTTCAATTATCATTACATAAATTTACATACTTTGGAAATTTGGGCAATGGAAAGGACAGTGGGTGTAGGTAGTTCCATAGAATCTTTTCAGTCCTTACTCAATATATTCTAATGGCTGTAGTTTACATTTGAAATATTTCGTAAAGAAAAACTGAAATATTTTTACATTTAAGTTCAATTAAAATATTTCACAAAGGTGTACTTTTTCATTAGACTAATTCAAACAGTGCACTTCTTATATAAAAAGAATCAAAAATTTTACCTAGAAAATGATGGTAAATACTAAACGAACTGAGAGTTGAATTGTTATATAAAGAAAGTGATGGTGAATTGTATCTGTACCATACTATGAAATGAAATTATTCTCTCTAAAAGGAGATCAAAATAAAGGCTTTTTTATAAAAAAGATTTTTAAGTAAAAGAACACCACCATATCTTATAAAACTCTAAACAAAAACAGCGAGCTTTGCATTAAAATATATTGACTGATCTCGGATTGAAAAAATAGATATTCATCTTCACAAGTTTTACAACTATGATGCAAACTAAAAACAGTACAAAGAACATCTTTTTAGCAAACTATTTCAACTCCTTCAAATTTAATATCAATCAAGACAATTTTAACAATGCTAGCAAGACCACCACGTTAATAATCTACCATAAAACAAGTTAGCAAGTTATAAGCCTGTTTACTTTAACTCCTCTTATGTTCACTTGAACACACTTTCTAACCAATTGATTTCTAATTTCCCTTACCTAATACTTTTGTTACAAACATGCTTTAGATATTTAAATACTACCAAAGCCTAAGAGAGAAATGTTGTATTTGATCATATAACCGAAGATCGTTAGTTGTTTAGACATATCTTTACATGAATCAAAATAGTTTTATGACTATAATAGGGGGTACATTTTTCTCTGTTTCCGTTGAGCAGGTGGGCCTGTTGCATGTACCAGTGTTCCCCTGTGACCTTCCATAATTCTCTTAGAGGAGAATGCTCCCTTAGGCCACCGTTGATTTTGGTTTTACTGGTTTAAAGTACGAAAACTTATCATAAAATGCATATTTTACTAAAAGGTTATTCTAGTACATTTAAAATACACAAAATGTAGAACATCTCATTTTATTACGAGATAGTCCTTCAAAATCAAGATGCCTAAACTTATAACACATTAATCGCATTAAATTGCCTTTTCACATTAACATATTTTAAGTGAAATCAGACCTTTTCATTTTCACTTTTGTTCATATTATCTGATCTAAGTTCTTAACTTAATTTTACTACACCTAGTATGAAAGAATATAAATGCAATAAATATTAAATATTTATTGCATTGCATATTGATACCATAGTATCATAAATTTTATGATACTATGGTATCAATTCATCAATATTTATTTTTTGTATTACAGTGATCTATCAGCCTGTTAAATGTAAAGCCAGTTTGCCGTTTTGGCTGTTAACGATTACAAGCATCTAGCTAATAAACATCTACAACATATAACATACATAAGAGAATTTTTTTTAATAGAGTAAAATGTTGGCAAGAAAATTAATTTACAAGAATAAAGACAAACTGAAGTACTGATTATTGATATGGTCGATGCAATTGACGGATTTTTATTTATTTTCTTATTAGGGCTTTTGTTTGTGCTTTATTTACATTGTGAAAATGTTTACAAAATTTAGTAAAAGGGTTATTTTTAGTAAAATAGAAAAGGGTTTGTAAAATTTTCTTTTGTTAGGGTTTTATTTGTGATTTTTATATTAGTTACAGGTAAGGAGGCTGGACCAAAAGTAAATAATTAGCGTAATACCTACTATTTTTGTGAGACATCAATAAGTAATAAGTTATGTTTTTAATATAAGTAATATTTATTGAATGTTTCATACAATAGATCTTAAGAACGGTATTATTCCCTTTCGCGTCCTTGCCCTTGAAAAAAGTATGGGTAGCTCATACACACTAAATACCGTCCATCTTCTGACCCACATGCCATTAGACATTCAATAATTATTTTTAATTTACCTTAATTAATTATGCTATATTTTAAAAGGTTGACGATAAAGAGTAACATGATCAGAGTTTGCATCCCTTCCTTACAAAAAAAACTTTAAAATACCTAAGGTGTAGATGTGCATACAAAAATAAGTAAATCCCAAAAGACAACATCAATCCAAAGAAAAGTCTTTAGCAATGATTAAAAAAACTTCGCTACTTGACTATTTAGACTTTAATAAATATCCCTGACTAATAGAATTTCATCAGTAACCGAGCTATTATCCCATTCATTTACCCACCGACCTTTACTTATCATCGAATTAAAATACAAACCATGGTGCGTCAGCGTCGTTTAAATCTCATTTATGTGATGCAAAAAAATGTGATATGAGTGAAGTGACTTGAATAACTTTGTTACTACCGAAGATCAGCTGTTTTTTTGGCTAGGTAATGATCACGAACAGCACAGATTCATGTGATACAGAAGACAATAGTTAAGTCACGTTAGAGACACTATCCACTATCATATCACGTATCGTCTGTGATGTCACGTACAACTAATTAAGTCTGAGTAATCCAACATGTCTGAACACGATACTTCTTTGTAACTACTTGCGATTCAGATTCTTGCTATTTGCTTTCTTATATCGTAATTCAAATTACCGAGGAATAAAATCGAATAGGCTTTGATAAGGTTATCTGAAATGTGATAAAAAGAATTCCCTGTCATTTTACGTTAAAAGTAGTTTGAGAATGGTCAATAGAGTTCATACATGTGTGACTTAACAGATGGTTTCTGTCATAATGGGATTTGCTGGAGACTGGTTTCAGTATAATAGTTACAAAGCTGACAGAAAAATATTGGGCCGTGGTTCTTATAGTTGGTTGGCACTTATAGTGTGCAATAAAATATTAAACAGAATATTTTAATACATACTTTAAATGTTCTTGTTACTACGCATATATGTATTATTGTATAGTTTCAGCAAGTTAATGCACCATTTTGTAGTTTAAGTATAATTTCAATCTATTTTTTCTTTCCACAACAAATTATACAATATTTTTTAGGAAATGTTGATTTTACAAATGAAAATATTTAGGGGACCTGGGGACAGGTTGTTGTTTCATTTAAATTAAACAATAATTTGGACTTCATTATTTGATATTATTACAACCGATGTTGTATACAGTATATGATTATGTCCTATTTTACTTACAGTAATTTACATTTAATTTATATTACTTCTAAATTCCCGCTTTACGTTCCGATGAGCTCGTCACATTATCCCACGAGGAGTTGAAATGTATTACAAACTATAAATCAATGCCAATAGGTAAACGTTTGCATAGGCCTAGCAAAATGCACTGAAAATTATGGCTGCCAATACAGCTTAATAATGTACTCAGCTCACCACAAAGTTAAATGTAATTCAATGTGTAGGCATTACGCTACCTTCAAGTGGCTTAGTTAATGACACAAGTTTTAGCCTATATGCAAACTAGTATTAATATACAATCCTTACAGTGCAAACAAGTCTCTACCATACGACAACCTAGCTTATATCAGTAGCCGGTTTTTAGTCTTAGTTGTATTGAGGATTGACATTAACTAGCTGGAAAATCGGGCACTCATATTACGTGTTATTTGAATTACATGGAAGGTCGGATTAATTTTTGCACTACTAACTCACAGAGGTAAGCTGTTGAGTGAGGGTGAGACTATAGTGAGTGAGTAATTACTTCCAACGTTATATTATAGCTTACATGCTAAAAAATAATATAAAAATGAATAGCTTTTGGGATTTTTGATAATTGAACATGCAATTCAATTTGTACACATAACTTAATTGGTAATATTAAAATATGTGTCAGTCATTGTTTCATTCATTTATATAAAGTTTTAACTCTAAAAAGTGAACAAACTATGCCAGAAAAATGTATCTACAACATATTTAAAACTTCTTGATCAGCATTGTACGTGTTATTTTACCAAATTTTATATGTACCATTTTATCTTTCTTGTGAGTAAACAGTATAAATGTAAATATGTTTATTACATATTTTTGTACTTTCAAACATATTTAACTTTTAAGAGTTAAGGCTGAAACTGTTTAACCTGAATCTTTGAATAATCTACTAAGATGTTAGGGAAGTATGATAAGGGCATCCCTCGGTCCCTTTTGGGTTGAGAAACTGCCTTGGCTATCGAACAGAAATGTTCAACTCAACGGGTCCGTATCGATAAATGAACGATCACTAACATTTGATGATACTAATATACTATGATGGACTCAAAATTTAAAATAATTGATTACACCAACATACAGCTACATAAAGGCTGATATCACCACGGATTAACAAATAGTCTGTGTTTTCTCATTTTGTCTACTTAACATTCATCTCATAAATGCTAGCAAAAAATAATTGTGAAACGATTTCCAATTACGATTATGACATGAAGTCTCTAATAGTAAATGGTCGGTCGGTAAAATAAATAGTGCGACACCATTCTATAATCTAACGAAACGAGTCCTTAAACCATCATTGTCACTAAACAATACTAGGGATAAACCAAACATTTAATTTTTTTTAGTTTAAGTCGTATCCTGTGTAAAAAAATTAAACCACTATGATTTGGGCCACAGACAGAGCAAGCGTCTGTAAACTACTGATTTATTTCTTAAACTCCTTTAGACCAAGCTAAACTGGAAGGTGAGGTATATCATCCAACAGAGATGATATAAATTTACCTCTAGTCCACTCAATGGTTGGCACAACTATGTTCTACCTCAATAGAATATCGGCTAGCCCATATGTATGGAACGTCTACCATTGTATCTAATAGTTAAAACTATAATGAGAGCGTAAAAACGGTTACGTAAATATTTTTTAACGCAAAGGTTTTTTTTTCAAACGTGAATGGTAACAAAGGTAGATTTGCAGCACGTGCAACTACACATGTCAGACCAAAGGAGGGTCTCAAATTGGAGAGTGTAAGAGAGACACGCGCTGGGCGCTCCCCCTCATGACACTTCACACTCTACTATTGCCACTTACCTAACTCACCCTATTCCTAACTAAATTTTCAGTCTGTTTACCAGCCAAGCTAGCTACAAAGATTCATTTCTTCGGTTTAGTTTAGTTCTTGATTGTTTAAATCAAGGGTGTACATTTGTATTTTCAATTGACCTCTGCCTCATTTAAATTGTATTAGGTTAGGTTAAGATATTTACTCTATCTCACAAGTATTTTTGGAGGAAATTACGTAAATTACAAGTTCTTATAGACCAACTGGTTCAATCCAGATGGATTTTTATCAGTGAAATAATTTATCTATTAATCTCTTTATTTTGAAAAAAATATCTCCCTAAGCTTGTAAACGCATCGTCACTGGGTTCAAGACTACACTTATCATGACATTAATCGCAGCCGTATCTTAACGGTGTGGCAAGTTGCTTAATGTGTATATGATTGCCACTAACTACCAGACTCACAAACCTCATAACACGAAGCAGAACCGCAACATTCGACAACATGTTGTTACATGAATACTTTGAGTGTAGCTTGATACAACTACAGCCATACGTTAAAACTAGAGCAATTCTCAGATAGTTGTTTTTGTAATTATTGCCATAAGAAAAGTCGTAAAGACTCGTTGTACGTAGGCTATATTTTCATTATACGTTTCCATGTATCCTCAATTTCCTGTAAGCGTTTACACAAAGGTAAATATATATAAAATACTAGCTTCTGTACCCGAGCTAAGAAACCGGAAGAAAAATCAGTTTCATGATCATTGAAATAGATTTAGAATAAATAATTTATCATAAAGTTTTAGCTTAAATAATCCTACCACATAGTTGTGTAAAATATATTTAATTCGTTTGGATTATCTGTCTGAAATTGTGAAATGAGCTTTTGGCAGTTCTGATTGTTTACATTTAAATGTCAACGCAAAGGTGGACATTGTGAATTTTCTTATGCTTCCATGGAGACCAATTATTTACTTTTGAAAACTTCACCTCAAAACTTTGGACATCCAAGGGGCGTAGCCCGAGAGGAACTCAGGGAAGTGAATAGGCCATAGGACATTCCTAGATATGTGGACCATCTTTGTGCTTAATTTTGGCTGTATCGGTATCGTATTTTAGTCGTAACAGCTGCCTAGACAGACAGACAGACAGACACCACCCCAATTTTATGATATTATAGATGTGGCAATGGTCATCGTATCCTACTAGCAAAATCAGTGTCCGAGTAATTTCTAATAAGTCAGTCTCAAATTAGTCTCTAATAGACAACCATATCCAATTAACCATCGAGATTCTAGGATGAAATATAAATTAGCTATCACATTTCTAGACATGAGTTTGTATTAGCTGTATCTTTTAAATTTGTGGTGACAACTTTCAATAATTGTACACGGATTAATGCTATTACTTGAGCGTAGGAAGAGTTCTATCAAGTTTGATATAGTGACTATTCACCAATACTTAGATATAAGCCTCACAGATTTAGTTAAACTTCTGAAACCTTTTATAGGGCTTTGATTTTAAATTATGAGTATATAATCTGAATCTAAATGCATGTTTAAATAAGTGTGACGATAAAAGGTGTTTAATATTAAGTTAACCTACTGTTTGGTCCATAATGGAACAATAAAAACTAAATTTTAGATGATTCTATGTTTACTAAACATCATATCTCATGAGCTAAATGTTAACTTTTTGAGCTAAGAGTTTTTTTTTTTTTACAAAAAGGCATAATTAATTCATTTAAGTAGAAATTATTTACAAACAAAGTCCCCAAGAGGGGTTAATACCCTATAGATTTACTCTATTACTGAGTAATTTTTAAAACGTGTTCCCTTGAGGTATGCCATTTCTGTAGAGTAACTTTAAGTAGATTTAAGTAGTTTTGAAACCGCCTCAATGGACCAGCAACCCCAGGGGTTTATTCATCCAGCAAACAGTTTTAAAACTTTCTTAACTAGGGGTGCAGAGGTAAATTTTTGTTACTCCTTGCTCAAAATATATTTAGCAAGGTTAGAGTAATCGTCTGGTAATTAAAAGGTCGCTGGTTTGGTCCTTAGAATAGTCTAAGTCAGTAGCCTTTTGACAGTTCGAAACTGATCCCAGCTGTTTGGGGATTATTTTTTGTTTTTTTATAAAATAGTCGTGGCTAAAGAAACAGCTGGTCTTAGTCGGAAAAAAAATTGAAATAAGATATCTCAGTCCATTGCAGACTCGTATTCAATTCGTTCTCGGGTTAATATGACATTCTGACCTGATTATGTACTCCATCTGAAGTACAAAACAGCTGTAGTCGTTGTAAACTACGGCAGGTCGTTTTTACAATAACCGGGTAATTTAAAAACCCATTAGTTAACTCAAGCAATCTAAAGGTCATTCCATCATGACATTCTATCACTAATAGTACTGTAAAAAATAGTAGTTGGCCTGTTAGGAGGGATGGTTTTTTATATATTTTTTTAAAAGAACAAGATGAAGGTGAATCATTTTAGAACAAGATGCTGTAGGGTTCTTGTTTGTGTTGGTGGGGGGGGGGGGGGTAAGGGGGGTTATTTGGGTCAGACTGACTCGATAACGACAATCTGTTGCTGCAAAGCTTATCCAGCCCTGGTACCTGTATTTATGATCTCATGTATTATGTATAGAGCAACGACATTGTAATCAGCATCCAACGTCACATTTAATGAAAATTACTACGTAGCTTTAAACTTACTAGTAATATATGAATTTTTCACTATACTGCAGCCTAATCAGTGGTTTTATATACACGAGTTACAAAATAAATGGAGTTCTTTTACTTAAAAGAGAGCAAAAGAATCCGCTGTAGTCGAAAAAGAAAAATAATCAGCCAGAAAATGAATTTTTACAACCATAAATTTCATTCTCTGCTTTTGCTGAATAAAACAGTCTGGTTTGATTAAATATAATTGCATCATTATCAAAATTTGTTTTTCAGACCGCAGAAGAACGGTTGTTCATAGATATGTTGTATGATACGCGTTGAGGCTTGAAGCAGCTCTTTTTCTCCTTAATGAATTAGCTAGATTGGAAAGCATATATGGCTTTTCGTCCGCTTTTTGTTCAAGAAAATAGTGCTAGCTCACGGACTAAGATCCTTTGCTAATTTCCCAGCCTAGGTGTCGCCTCTGTCTTATCACTTGAGCTCACGTGGAAAACAGTCAGTTTAGGTTCTAGTAATGAAACATACTTTCATTTCTTATCGTGTCACATTGTATTTTTGACTTAACATTTAAATTTACCATTTATCAATCCCTAGTAAAATTAGATTTTATTATCGCATTGGTGGAGTAATACTTTTCTAAAGAACGTTAACAGATGTGCGTATATAAAAGCTAACAAAACATAAGGTGATAAGCTAAATAAGTAAATAATGTACGATATTATTGTTTTGCAATGTAGCTTAGAGAATTTTGTTGTATGATGGAAAATATACTTGTAAATTTACAAAACATGAGTCTTAAAAAGCATGTGGAAAAGAGTCACTCACGTTTCTGGCTACAACTGTAAAATGGAAATACAGAAATAGAGTGTCTAGTTCTAGCAGTGCAAGATACAACACAATCCTTCCAAACAAAAACAACTATTATAAGTACACAAAGGACCCACTTATTAGTTATGAGTGATTCAATATTCCAAAGAACCACCATTTTTCAAGACTCCAGGACTCGATCGTAATTCCCAAAGCATCGCCGCGAAAGAGTTATGACGTCATTAGAAAGAAAAGTTGAGCGCCTTAATTATCGGGACTAGAGGACGTGTTCTGACTTGGGTTCGGTGGCTTACAGCGCTTCCGACGGCAAATTTCTGCATCAAATTCTGTCAGTCATTTTCATTATACAGTAGGAAATAACAATTCCAAGGTACACTATAGGGGGTTTCTTGAACTTAAAAACCAAATTGTTAGGAAGAGAGAATAATATCATTGTTTTAACACGGTATTTACCGTTCCATGGTTATCCTCACGATTTTTCTATCAAATTAACGGGTTTTATCGAATGTTGATGTAGGGAATAAGCTATTGCCGTATATGGTGATGTACATGGAAATTCGCTTAGTCTGCAGGTTTACTGTGACGATGGTATTTATTATATTAGGTTCCCTGAAAATAGTTATTGTATTAAATTCATCTGGTGTATTAAGTACATAAATAAAATTTACCTTCATCGAATTACATACCGTTTTAGGTACAACAAAGCTAACTGTCATTCTAAATACCTGTCAATGAATGATATGAACACAAAAGAAAGTAGAAGTTCAAGAACACTTCACGAGAAGACTCTCTACCATATCTAGAACGTAAAAGTAAATCGTCTACTTCAGTATTTGAATAAATGAATTACAAATAATAGGCCTACGTACAAAGGAAAAACTTATTTATCTAGAACATGATTACCCACACGATTAAGTAAGCCTACATAAATAATCTAACAATGGAATTTCCTTATATTTAAAAATCTATTTACAATCCAGTTTTCAATAGAAACAAAATTGTAGGTTGATAATCCGCCCATCGATGATATTCTTACAAAATAATTAGATTACTTTGGTATCATATCAGTAATCTAAATTAATTACTCCCCCCTAACAGTTGATTAATTCATAATCCATTATGATGAAGTGCTGAGGACCACTAACATACACATTATTCAGCTGAGCATTTGCAGTATTTTACAGTTTCCAAGTGAGATGGCTGAGAGTGAAGCAAGGGAGGTGCCAGGAGAGGGGGTTTGTTTGGGTTAAGATGGTGATTTGGTTGGGAAGGCCTCGATAAGGGTAATGTCGAGCCTCCCCTTCACAAAATGTCTCCCTTCAAACTCTCCCGTTTGTTTTTCGCGAGTTAATTGACTGCATTATTTTCTCGCAATATATTCTCAATATTAATTCTTACGGGAAAGAAAGCTTAAAATGTATTTATTTCTCTAGGTAGGTAGTTGAAGTATCAGGAATATATATTAAGGTTGGATGGGTCCTGGTTTATGACTTACTGCAATACGTGTAATACGATTTTAAATATTCTCAAATTTACTGCCAAACGTGTTTAAGTGAAATTCTTGCCACTAACCTTCTTATTATAATTCGTAAATATACAAATTTGAACTATATTCAGTTAAAATTTTACTTGTAATTCAAGTGTCAATTGGACATCCCCAATAAGTTTTATAAACTTGGCGAAGCTGTGTAGCTTTTGTAATATAAATTTAAAATTGTGTATTTCAACTGAATTCGAGAAAGCCTTATTGGTAATAACAAGCTTGCGCAGTATCGGAATTTGTAAACAATCCAATACATGTTCACATTTACTACACACACTTTCTGCAGAGGTTCAATTCAACTACGTTTTTTAAGCTTGCCACAGCTATAAAGTGGACATTTATCTCTTCTATTGATAGTTAAATGTTATAGTTACCACGTAACATCAGTAACGGTGATTTACCAGTGACAGTAAAGTAACTGTTTTAACCAAGTTGAAACTGTTGTGAGTTAGACTTTGCGTCAGACGATTTCAATCAAAACTTGTAATTAAATTACCATAACGTACAACCTTCATAATCATTATGAAAAGTAATTATCTGCTTTTAATTATCTTCTGTGAGGGCTGCGATGGTGAACTGATTAACGAAGTAGATAATGAGCTTGTTAATTGACTATTAGAGGAAAACAGCTAAAAACTCGTTAAAATTGTGATTATGTTGCTGTTGTTAATTTTTCAAGGGGTTTTAATCAAACGTCATAGTACAATGGTTTGGTGAATAAATTTGAGTGTATATAAATAACATTTTATTTGCCAAACAAGTTAAAGTATGAAGAAATTTTATTGCATTTTCTTGAAAGGAAAATTATTCTGTGGTAGGCCTAATACAATGGAATATTTGATAATAAAATATTTTCAAAAGTTAATATGTGAAAATCACTTAAAAATCCTAAAAACGGTCAGTAGTTTGTCTTATTTTTAATATGTAAACTGTTTGAATTTAAATGAACTGTAAATTATATTTGTAGTTTCGTATTACAAAACATTAATTTCCAATAGCACTAATCAGTTGTGCTTCATTGTATACCGTACTTAATTACAATATTTGATTTATTAATTTTGTTCATCGGGTAAATAATGAGTTTAAGGGAGGATTGTTTTTTGTATGTACAGTAGTTATATATTTTATAGGTTTAAAAATTACAATTAAATTTTAACCAACCAACTTATGGTTGCTGTCCCCAATGGCTTGCTAGATCGGCCCAGTAACATTTCGGCCAAACTCAAATTTCTTAGAAAAACAGTATCACTTCGTCCCACTCGCTTTTACAGATGATTAAATAAGCTAATGGAGTAACATTTCGGCCCGACGAAAAATTGACAAGGGTTGAGGAACGCAGTTCAGGTAGTAAGAGGTACATGACCTGTATACTTTGCAACCACCCTCTGGTGGAATGTCGCCCAACCGTCACCCCTTGCATCCTCTGACCTCACATGACGGAGAATCGGTGGAATCTTACCTAACCTAACCTAACCTAACCTAACCTAACCTCACCTAACCTAACCTAACCTGTCAAATATTTTGTTGGGACGAAGTGTTACTAGTGGGCAGGTAGAGAGTTGGACCGTAGGCCACATCTGAGGGTTTCGGGCCGAAATGTTACTGGGCCGAAGTGTTACTTGGGCCGAAGTGTTACGACACGGGTGTACCGTAAGGGCTGATAAAGTTTATTAAAAACCTATATGAGATTTAAGTCTTCGGTTCTCGTCCCAGGTAACTGTATCTCAATCAAATCTTTGGATATATCTTATGTCAGGGACC
The DNA here is from genome assembly GCF_028750875.1 of Macrosteles quadrilineatus. Classification (NCBI taxonomy): domain Eukaryota; kingdom Metazoa; phylum Arthropoda; class Insecta; order Hemiptera; family Cicadellidae; genus Macrosteles; species Macrosteles quadrilineatus. The sequence goes on from NW_026542601.1 coordinate 52,815,174, forward strand.
CCGTATGAGTCTACTCTCTCGAACTGAAGCAATAAATCATAGGATGAGAAAATTCATGCTAAACCCTCATTTTATAGACGAAAACATTTAATTTTACGTTACTACACAATACATTCTCGCAATCTCTCGAAGAATATTCAAGAGGCAGACTATCCTTCAGCGCTTAAAACGAATATAGTCATCAAAGACAAAGCTTATGTCGAGCGCTTCAAAGGCAAAGTAGCTCAGTTTGTTTTGTTTGAGAACTCGGAGTGAATTTTACCCCTGCTGAGACCACAACAACTCTCTAGGGTCTGGTTATAAGGCCAACGTCAACCTTAGGACCTAAGGCTCTCTCTTTGTACCCCCGAACAAACTAAAATTTAAGTTAGAAAAGTATGGGTAGGAAATCATGAGTATAAGCTATCAAAAGACAGTAAATACTAGTGTGAGAACAATCACTTTAGAAGCACTACCATCTGTCAGAGAGTTCGTTCCCATGTCAAAGTTGTGAACAGTTTTATAATAAAAAGAATAATTCAAAGGAGCTACCAATTAAGTTTGCTATTGTAAAATATTATTGTATTATCAATTTTGTGTGTGATACATAAATGCAAATGGGAAGTTTTATAGGAATCCAAACTTCCTTCATAATAGGTCAATATTCTCTAAGATTATAACTCAATGTATGCTTGTAGAATTCAAAAGAAAACATTTCACCAATAATTAATATGTGTTTTCAAAAGCAACTATTATTTGGATTACAACAAAAGGTAATTTAGGTACCATTATAAGCAACTATTATCATTGAGTAAGATATTTCGACTTAGAATTGTTTCTTAAACTATAGGCACAGTACCCTATCAAACTTTAGACAATATGATAAGTTTCTTTGATGAGTTGGATAGACCGTGCACTGAGGGGAGATTGATTCTCCTTTGACCTCCACAGGAGCCCAAACCCCTGCAGATTTGGCCCTTCTACATTATACATCCTATGTCCTGTCAATGACATGTTGAGGGGGGCATTGTAGCATATATAACTTAAATATAATATGAAAGACGATATAAACAACAAATAAAACCACTCTCCCCGAAAATAATACGTATTTTTAATATGTTAGTATTAAAATACCTACAAATTAATATGATATTTTTATGTGTTTGTATTCGTTCTAATCAGGTAGAAACACATTATCTTTATTGTTGTAGCTGTGTGTATGATTTATCTTATTTAAATTATTCCACCTACATCTTCGGAGGTGTATCTTGCCTCTTTTATCCGGACATTTAAGCAAAGTCCCTTTTTCGAAAATTGTTTCCCATTTACACAGTTCCCAACACAAGTTTCCTTGGACGATGTCGAACTTTTCTGAGGATTGCTACTTTTTCACCTTGTCAAGGAAATAAGAAAACTTGGGGTTTGTTTCTTATTGCCGGTCTGTTTCCCATTTCTTACGAAGTTTCTTACACTCTCAACCGCTCTGATGTTTGAAACAATCATTAACTAGTTAGAAATTTATAGAGTAAAAGTATGTTACAAATTCATGCAGTAGAATTAACGAGCGTCTTCAATATTATAAAGGTCCACACAACATCGAATCAAACAAAAAATAGTTTTTAAAAACATGCCCCCGCGGAAGCCAACCTGCAGACTAAGTAAATGTTTATTCCTTGATAGGATTTTTACAGAAAACTTTCCTTAAACATGTCAGATGTATTCTCTATATAGACAAGTAAGTTTGCTGCTACAGATGACTGTGTTGAAGTGTGTTTTTTTTTCTTCATTGAAACGTTAATAGCGTCGTATGATATGAACAAATTTGCCGAATTCAATCAAAAACAAGAAAATTACAAATGTTAATTTATGCTCCGTAAGAATAACATTTTATTCGTAGCCATTAGGCCTAACACGCTTCAATATAAGCCCTACTAAAATATTTGTTTTTAAGCTCTACGAATTTTTTTATAGAGATTGAAAAGTTTATGTTTTGATTATCGAAATGGGGGAAAAACTTTTACCCCATAACACCCAATTCCCATTGACCAATCACAAAGGTTCGTGAACTAATTCCAATAAATATAAGTTTAGAACTTAAGTGCATTTATTTTAATACAGTCAGGATCATTTTCCATTGTTCATTCATATTTATTCTCTATTACAATCATTAGATAGGGATGAAACTTAGGCTTCCTTGAAACCAAATATAATTTGAAGATGATCGTAGGATGTTTATTCTGATTATTTCTTGACTAACAACTATACCATCAGTTTCTTTAGTGATGACCATTCATTGAACGTCCAACGACATCATAGTTCATCTAGCATCTGGACATCTAGGTCCAGTCAAACAACTATCTAAAAGCTACACTGACTTTTCTCAGGATCGGCTACCAGATCATTAGGACGAACATAAAGCGTTAAATGAGAACTATAACCACTTTACTATAAGTAGCTGTTACACATGAAAATCGCCCTTATAAAATATAACTAGAAATATGCATCATTTCTTACTACGTTGTGGCTTTTAAAGAGCCTGCCGTGACGAATTCCCACCCCTATTACAGTGGAATTTGTAAACGGTGGTTTAACATGGTTATTGATCGACGGTGTTAATGTAAATCAGCTCTAATGGTTTGGAAAATTGTAGCCCCATTAACATCAAAGTTCGCACGATGGAGCGTATTGTGTTATAACTGTTGTTAGAAACGGTCAAACCTTTGTTTCCACTGCTATGTTAAGGTAACAGCCTGTACTTTGTTATAAGGAGGATTTATAACAAAATGCAAGTGATTAGACATGAATATCCAGTGCGAAATAGTTCAATTTTCTGGCTGATTCAAATTCTGCTATTCACCTGACCCTGTTAGCTTTTTATATTGTACATTAACTGATCACTAAAGGTAGGTTTCTTTATGAACTGTGAAAAATGTTAACATAACAAGAGTAAAATGGTCAAATACAACTAACCTTAAGGACATAATGGATTTTTTATTGCACTTTTTTAAGTTATTATTTTCCCTGAGAACAACTAGGATCTAAAATATTCTCAGCTACAAAATTAAATATAAAACACACTCCACTAAAATTAAAATCATACTTCTTATAAAACACTTTCTGAGGTATAATTTGCAACCTTATTCTCAAAATGCATGTTAAAATTGACTTGAAAGAACTGTTACCCTTTTTGAGGTCATATATAGCTATATATAACCTCTCGTTACAAAATTTTATTTCCATACCATTTATATTTTTTCGTTGTTTTATGTAACATAACTAAAATAAGATTATTACTATTATTACTAATATGCTAGAAAGAAATGCTTGTTACATTTCACCAAGTGCAGTTAGCCACCACCTGGATTAATCGTACAGTACTACAGCTTATATTTAAAAAAAATTATGTCCGAAAACTCTTAAATCAATAATATGTGTTCTATTTCATTTGAAGTTTAACTTAATTCAAAAGTATTACAGCCCAAAAGAACAATTTTTAATGTATTTTTTTGTACTGTAACCGGTACCAAAGAGCATGCAAACACTAAACTAACTGAACGACAAGTGTACTTTCAGGATCTAATGTAAGGCCTAATGTTCATTTTACTATACAATAAATAAAGAATGAAAGACAGTTTATATTAAATGTAGAGAGAGGAAAACGTTGCTTATAATTTTAAAGTGGGAGTACTTAAAATAATATATCTCATAACCATTGATTAGTCACTTTATGTAAATGTGTTACTTATGACTGACGCCATAATGATTCTGGCAAACTGTTACAATATAAAAGTTGTAATAAAAAGAGAGAAGGTCTCACTGGGTGCCACACATGTGAATCCCCGGCTAAAACCGATATTAGCCTTCTCCTATTACCTCATACGCTGACTTGGCGTTCCGTTTCATATTACATTTTTCATTGGTGTTCTCAGAAAAGCCTGGCACTATTTGTAGTGATTTAAAAAATTTGCAAGCTATTCTAATTATAGCAGTTAAATTTTAAATTACATCTTGAAAGAACTATTGACTATTTTTGAAGAATGTTGTAAATATGTGTTTGTTGTTCTTTTATTTGTTTTCTTGTCTATGCCGGAGTCATTTTTATATGAGGGATTCTAAATGTTATTAGGGAATGCGGTTCAGACCCATATATGTCGTTGTGGATTACCTAAACGGTAGCTTAACTAAACATAATATTATATTAATATAAAACTGTTAACTTCTTTTCGTCCTATGAAGAAAACAATGCCCAAAGATTAACCAAAGATCAAATCAAAAGTCGTATAACTTATCCTGGAATAAATACGAACCATTTAATCGAACTCAGCGCACTCAAACTAAACATAGACATAACGGACACACACATAGAACAGTCTTCAGATATTGTGATACTACGAGACATGCTGAAACTGTTAAAAGTAAATTATTACTATATTTGCACAAACAGTGATTTGAGTCGGCGAATATACAATATTGGAATCAGAATACAAAACAGGTCCCGAAGATGCCGCATGTAGCTAAATGTCCTTAGGGTAGATAAAACCCACATAGTGTCAGGTTAAAAATGCCAAATAAATACAGTATTGCCATCAGCAAAATAAACAAACTGTTGCTGAACATAACCAAATAGAGCGACATTTATTCCCTGCAGAACTTGGTAAAATTTCTTGGTAAAACTCAAACTCTTCTTTGAGCTTCCACCGTTCAAATAGCTGCCAGGGCCGCTCGCAAAGACAAAGGTTTATTGCTTGTTTAGCCTCAAACCTAACAGTCGTGGCCGTGGGTATGATGTATATAGAGCCATAACAACTACACTCTTAAAACAACATGTAAGTACATTTACCATATATTTTTTAAAGATACAGTTTTAATAATCACTAACGGCAAATAAAATTATGGAACCTTAAGCAATTCATCAAGTTGAAGTTACTTAGAAATAATTTGTTAACTGTTACTAGTGTCTAAACTTATATGCTTTAAGTGCAGTAAAGGTTTTAAAAATTCTAATTTTAATCAAAAAGTTTAGAATTATTGACAATTTTATAATCGATTTTAGCCTACAAATATGTCACAGTTCATCGAAAAACATAAAAAATTAAAGATTTTTTGCAGAATTAGCCACCAGACATAATACATTGGATAAAGTTTACAAGCTGAATAGTAAAACGACATGTTGTGGAGTCTGATACATAATCGCAAGTCTTACCATAGTATCAGTATCATAATGTTGGTAGAATAATAATAGTTATTCCGTTAACGTAGGTTTTTTATGACCCACTTTTCACATTCTACTACGCTAGGTTCTAGCCCGGAACTGTTTTACACATAACTTCGGCTTGCTCTAGAGGGTTGCGGCATTATCCAATTAGCAAATAAAACATTATTATTATTATGGCATTATAAAATCCATTGGAGGTATTTGAACCCGGGACCTCAGGCTCCAAAGCCACGAGCTCTACCACTAGACCAGCTCGCTCCTACACACGTTATCATAGTACAATGGTGAATATGGTTCTAGGATGGTTGGCACGTTTGGTAAGAACTTGGAACAAAAATAATTATTCCAAGTTAATTTTCAAAAAAAGGTGATAAGAACTTGGACAAAAATAATTATTCCAAGTTAATTTTCAAAAAAGATAATTCCAAAGCATTTCTAAAATAACATGTTATATTACCGTATCAACCCCCACTTATAATCATTGATTACAGCGTCAAGTAGCAATCATTACTTGTATTGAATGGTTAAAAGATAAAAAATTCCAAAATAGTAACTGCTCAAAAGTTTATTAAAGTGAATTTTCACAGCTAAACATTTCACTTGAAACCATTATTTGACATGCAAAAGTTATTTTGCGCTTAATTTATACAGTACTAACATTTTAGCTTCAACTTTATTATTTTTATGGTAGCTTAACGTGATTAAACGATTGGATTTGCAGTGAAATATTTAATTTTTGTACACAGTATAAAATTATAAATTTACAAACATAACCGTCAAACCGCTTCCGTGACATTGTGGGTCGTGATGAAGTGAGTAAAATGACGAGGTACTTGGTTGTATCGATTTACTACATGACGTAACACTAATCGATTATTCATACCAATCCACCACTCCCCTCTAATCTACAGGTAAACACCCCCTGCCGTGGTGTCTGTTATTGATATTGATTTTATATAGCTCATAAATGCAACTACGGTTACAGCGAAATTGGTTCTATGAGGAAAAGAAGTTCTTTTAGCCAAAACCACGCTACACATATTTTGTATACACTGAATATTTAAATACATGTATCGTCCTATTGTATAATCAGGAGTTGTTTCGATGTGGGATTCAGGTTGAGTAGTGATTGTAGAGAGCGCTGCTTTACTAAATGTTTATATTTTTAAATTTAAATTTGTTTTACGAAATGTGATTTATTGGTTTTTGTGTATACAAAACTAACCATATTGTTGCCAAAATAAAAATATCTATATATTTAATACGCGACATGAAACTTTGTGAACAATAAGGCTTTTTTGTTTCAAGATTTAACCCCACATATTATATACCAAAATGTTCGTCTAGGTGTGTAGATGTGCAAACTGGATTTAGTTTTTTGAAATATATCTTTTTAAGGGCGTGGGCTGCCCTCAAAGTTCCTTCCATAAGGATAACATTGTGATTGATTTGAATGTTATTATATTCTGAAACAGATGTAAATACATTAGTTAAAAAAATAAATTCCAGCTGTTTTGTTTGGTTTTGAAATGTAAACAGTAATTAGAAACCCAGCAAGGAAATGTTACCTATAGGACACGACGGGAGAAAAGTTTTACATTTAAGGACCCGACGACAAAGAAATACGAGTTTTGCCGGTCGGACACGGCGAGTCAATATACGGCAAGCAATGCAAAACGTAAGGAGCCCAGACGAGGAGCTGGAACAGTTAGTGGCAACATGTACTTACAAAATTACACTGACAAATACAAGATCTCAGCAGCATTCACTTGGCGAGATGGCATTAAAATGGGGTATGCTACATTTTAAAGAAGAACAAAGAGGACGAGGCGAAGGATTTTCATCCTGCTGCCATAAAGAAAAAGTGAATCTACCACCATACCGAGAGAGCTATTATATCCAGAGCCTACTAAATGGAGTAAATCATTTGAGCAGAAACTACAAAGAGAACATTAGATCGTACAACTCTGCGCTCGCAATGGTCAGCACTCGAGCTAATATTGAAGAACATAACGTTGGGGCCTTCATGTTTAAGGTGCACGACACAATGTATCACTCAATTGGCACCTTACAACCGTCAGAAGGGGAGCATCCCACATACGCCCAAATTTATATCTACGACGTCGAAACCGCTGTTCGAGCAAGAAAGAATGCTAAACAAAGCTAATGGCTCTTGCAGCACTGAACTCATGCACATTTTGACTCAACATTTGGTTGATATTAATCCACACACGCAAGTATTCAGCATGATGAGCTCCGTTCATCAAAATACTCCTACTGAACAGCAAAAAGAACTTAGAATGAATATAGCCAACGATCGAGCTCAAGACCAACGTCGATACAATGACGCAACTTCTAACGACGTTGCTACAATATCCAAATATATTATTCGTGCGAATTCGCACGGGTTCACCTAGTAGGCTGTTAGTTTAGGATAATATGATATGATCTAAACTGTTTCATAATTTACATTAGCATGAATCTTTATCTAGTCATTGCAACAATGTAATGAATACTACAGTGATCAGTAATCAACAGGATCTCAACCTATTGGTGGTCCAAAGTATGTTTATTAATTTAATTACATTCTCATTCTAAAACTTGAGTAAGTGTGTTGATAAAAACACAGCTTAAAAAATATATAAACCCATACATATATGGGTCACAAAATACATAAACCCATTATATATGAAAATGTTGAAAACGTAATCTGGATCATGGAAATACGCATTAAAGACAAAAGTTGGATTTAACGATGCTTGAAAATAAAAATGTATACCTCACATTTATTGAGGCAATATTTGACCACTCAGCAAATTGTAAGCTTTCAGTAGATATATTGAACAAGTTTACTTTTTGTCTTGTCAGAAAGCCACTAAACCAACATCTTTCTTTTCTTTGAACCGCAGCTACTCAAAAGTAGTAAAGGGAACAAAGCTTTCAATAACAGTTTGTATTTCTTTGAGTCTTGGTATAAAAGAGTCGACGTCTTTATTGATTAAATAGACGCTTTTGTAAACATCAATCAATCCTAATTATTTAATTGTTAGATTTGAGCTTTAACCTATTCTATCAAGATAATTATACAACTATATACCAGGACTAACTTGAAAATATTCCTTATCGGTGATTGAAGTCAGTAATAATTTTTTTATAAAGGCAATTATTTCTTCAAACAAAATTTTTATATTATAATACAAATAAATGCAACTGAGCATGTTTGGATCCAGTTGCAATGGTGAGCTATTGACTTTTCTCAGGATTGAACCTGCAACCCCTTATCTCTGGTTACCGTTGAGGACCACTCAGTTATCCAAGTACTTTTGAATTCATTTTAAGTTACTTTTGGGTCTTCTAAACCTACGCTTAACCTTCATTTTAATTAAAACCTTATTTAGGTAATTACACTTCTGTAAGCAGTGCAGATTGGTATTTGAATTTATTTCAAGCTGTTATTGATCTTTGTACATAATCGCAAAAATGTACGTCCCTACGAAAAAGCATGTGTTCAAGTATATTTTCAACATACTGATAGTTGTATATTAGATCAAAATATAAAATGGCAGTGTTTCTGAGGAGTAAAAGAGAGACAAATGAATCGATGCTTCAAGCTGCCCTCAGAGGCTTGCAGTCACATGGGACTAAAATTCACTAAGAGTTTTTACACGAGTACAAATTCTGTTTCACTTGCTTTGTACGAATTGTGTTGGCTTTCTGTTAATTGAAAACTCTTTGGAGAATTATTTTTATGGATTGGAAATGTGTTTCCATACAATCAAATGAGTTTAGTATATTGTTGGCAAAAATCCTGTTCGAATAAGAGGCAAAAGCCTCCTGAGTAAGTTATATTCTACTATTTGTATTCTTATGTGCACAGTTAGCCAAATGATTATCTTTTATTTTATCATTACCTATAGATAGGCAGGATTAAAGAGAAAAGAGTCGTTGTTGAGATAAACCCTATGAAAATAAATGAAAAAATCTTACTCTTCAAAGGAAGTGTAAAAGTCTAACCCATACATCCAGGTGTTTGCAGTATATTGTTCAACATACAACAGACGGTGTCACACTGATGTTTTAAGTCTGCATTCACATTATAAACTTTACATTCCGGGCTCGAAAACGCTTTTAGCGTCGCCGAGTTTTTATCCCCATTTGGTCACTTAGCGCTTCGCTCCTCTGGAATTCCAATGAGTCTTTTATTTTAGAGCAGAACCCATTTTCCAACACTTAAAAATAAAAATACTAGTTAAATCATTAAAAATTAGAATTTTGAACGTTTTAACTTAAGTTATTTATTTGTTACATTAGGGTTAAACAATCACGGAATGAATTTTAATTATCTAATAAATAATTTGTTATTAATAATTAACTGAAACAATTATTTAAATAGGCTACATTGTACTTCACTTTTTATACTTTTTAAACTTGCCGGTCTTAATGGGGCCTATTTCATTTTTGTTATAATATTGTTCTTCGTCAAATTTATATATTAACAAATCTTACTTTAAAACATGTCAAAAAGTATTGAAAACTAATTTGAAATAAAAATTTTATTACTTCTCTTGGACTTTTACAGGAACGATTTAATTGTAATACCAAAACAGGAGTGCTAATTTCAAACTGTTGAAAAAATACCACCCATCTTAAAAATGTAATCTTGCTGGACTAAGACTTAGAGGAAAACCTCGGTCTCACATATGACAGATAGAAGAAGATTACAAGAGGATGTCATCTACACCTATCTTACAGCTCAATACAGATGACACAAGAACATTTTTAAAAGTTGAGTCTGGATACATCGCTCTGTCTGCGAGAGGTACAGCTGCTCTCGTAACTTTTCACAAACTTGTTACTGAGATTTGTTACCACGAAACTCTCGGAGTTTGCTGGCCACTGAGAGAAAACGTAGTTATTTTGTTTCGTATACTATAATGTCATTCTAAGCAGATGGATTCATTTTTTATTAAAATTATATGTAACTGGATACGTTTTCAATCGCCAAAACAAGTTCAAATGGTGTCCATGAGTGATTGAAACTTGTTTACATTTTCCTAAATTTGTATTTGATCTGTGAGAGTACTTATACGAATTCGGTTATTAGCTGTTTGGTGGTTTTTTATTTGATAAAAATGTAAAATTTTTATTTGTATAAGTTTTTTAACAAATGGTTTACTTTTGATGACTCACAATTATGGTTTGAATACCGATTTTAAAGACCAATTTACAGTAGAGTAATTTAAAATGTTAATACTTGGCATGTGTAGAACAGGAGCTGATTTATCGGTAAGTAAGTAACATCAAAATATCCGTTGACAAAAAAATACATGATTGGCACACTGCTACTAACCTCAAGCCATCGTACATAGCTAGTTGGCAATATTGTATTCAGTTCGTCGACAGATTGGTGAATAGCTCATAATGGATTTACTCAAACAAAAATATTAAGTTTCTTCTATTAAAAAAAAAAAAACATTTTCATGCAAATCACACGTAGTCTCTTTCAAAAATATACTTTCTGAATCTTTCCAGAACACTAAAACCTTTTCCGATTGTCTGGTGTTGTTCCTGATCAGACACTGTGCAAAACCCACTTTCGGGACCTTTTCTAAAACACTACAATTTTCCATTCTTTTCAACTCCCTGGTGTTATTCCTGATCACATACCGTGCAAAAGCCATTTTCTGCAGCGTTTCTAAAACACTATAACTCTCCAGTTTTTCCAATTGTCTGGTTTTGTTTCAGATCACATGCAGTCGCTCTGCAAGAACCACTTTCTGCAGCAGCTGTACAGGAAGATTGACGGCGCTGTGCTGCGCTCACAGAACGAGAAGTCGCTGGACTGCGTCATCACCTTCCAGACTCACTCGATACTGCAGCGGTTCATGCTGAGGTTTGACATGCTTCATCTGGACTGCAACGACCATCTGTTCATCTACGACGGTGCTCATGCCGTAGGAGCGTTCAAGGTAGAGTTATCTTGAAAATATTAATGCGATACCAAAACATTAGGTTTTATATTTTAAGTCGAAAATTCCTGAAGTATCAGTTAATAAATTATGAAAGCTTCAATATAGACTAATATCAGCTGGCTCTTTAGTCAAGATCACGTATTTTTAAAGAGGGTTTCCTCACGTTCAACAGAGATTTACGGCTATCAGCACAGATCTTTGATACTCGGAAAAGAATCATAAAGCTCATTAATAACCTATAAATTCCTCCTGTTATACATAGTATATAGAGAATGTCTAATCCATGATATCTACAGGCGTTTTTTTTTTTTTTCATAATACCCCTTAGAATAAAGAAAATATATTTTTTACAGTAACGGCTTGAACGATTTTGTTTGAAATTTAGTATGTCCTTGTCCTTTACACTGTAAACAATATTGTACATCCCCATGCTGTAAAAATTACGGTTCAAAGGCTATTGATTTTTCTCTATAAAATATCATATTGACCCCAAATACTTGTTTATTATAAGGGGTTTTGACTACCTAATGGGATAAGGTATGTGTCAGTTTGCTAATACTGTCTATTAACTCTTGTGTTTAGAGATACATATGCAAGTCTCACAGTAACATAAATTTTATACATTGCTTTGAAGACAAAAAATATTCTTTAACCGGCAGTGACAAAGTCCAAATTGTGCTGAATCAGCGAGTTTCTGCTGTAATACATAGATTCTCTGTAGAGTGCTCGTAAAACAATGTTAGGTAATTTTGAAATTAATGGTAACAATTTCTTCATATTTTTTCCTCAACATTTTTAGTTTAAGAGGAAGACCACGGTGGTATTCTTCAAAATATTAAGGTTTCTGAAAAAGAAAATAAGTTGAACCATAAAATATATTATATTTTAGTAATATGGATTAGTAGTGCACGTAAAATATGGAAACACAAACTTCTCCAACGAGTTATTCAACTTAAACTGTATTCGATTTTAAACCAAAATTTTGCTAACAAGTAATTTGCATTCTTTCTGATAGTATAAATTAGTAAATATTTTACATAATTGTTGCAAAAACGGTGAAAAGCGTGCATAACATACATCTAGCTGGCTATAGACTTATGTTTTGCAGAAGATTTGATTTGAATTATCGGCCAATCTTCCCAATGCTTTAATCTGTCACAGTTTGGCAAGTATTTGATTAGTTTATGACTGATATTTTGCTGCAGGCCGACCTGAACTGCCGTAACACTAAGCAGGCGGTTGGAGCGATCTTCACAAGAACCAACTTCGTCACTCTCAAGTACGTTACTGATGGCTGGGGAACGGAGAGTAACGGATTTACTTTAGTCATCACTGCCGTCAAGGATCCAAGTAGGTGTCTCAGTATTATGATAACAGATAAAGGACCTTTTAACTTAATACTCGTATATTTCATTATATTTCATGCGATTGACGTTGTGCATCTGTATTATTGAATATATATTATGTAGTAGCAACGCAATTTCAGTTCAAAAACGTCCAGTAGTGACGCCAACCTCTTCCGCCACAGTATCCTGTCCTTGTCCTTTAACTCCAAAATGAAGGCCCTACTCAGAAGAAACTACATCATGGAAACTGATTGACCTTCAATCGTGGGAAGATGTAGCCGCTAACACTCTGGTTTCATTATCATTTTGCATGTAATAATCACTGTCACTGTGGTTAATCTAATGTTCACATTAATCATGTAATAAACGTTAATAACTTCTATCTTACTCTATTACCGAAGTCAAATATATTACCCTCCATTCTGCATCGACAGTTTGAATAGAGAAATTATTATCAACACTAATTTTACATCCTGGTATCATTACATTAAGGCTGCTAACTTTCTTTACCTGAATGGGAGTAAACGATGGATTATGTTGTAAGACGCCTTGTAGACAATTTTTACAGACTAATAACAACCATTTCTTTAGCTAGGACCATTTATTTGAAGTCAAAATGTCAACAACAGTTGGGTCCAGGTTCAAACCCTCAATTCTTTCTCAGGACCGGACAAGCGACCCGCTGATTACTAGGCGAGGATTTTATAAACTCTTAGCTGCCCATTTGTTTCATAGCGCATTATAATGTATGTATATCGATCTTCACTTTCTTTTTTTCAGAACACTCTTGTCAAGAGTTCAAATGCACGCAGCGTGAGTTTTGCATCGCCACTGACCTGATCTGCGATGGTATCAACCACTGTGCAGACGGTTCAGATGAAGCTATTAGTAATACTTGCTCTAGTAAGTAATCACATCATAATTACAATTAATTCATCAGTTAAAATTAAAATGTACGGATGGTAAAATTATGGGGTTTAATGTCATCCACTTGATCCTAGAAAGTCCACTGATTTTTTTTATAAACGCCAAACAAATATAAAGACAACTTATGCATTGTAGCACTTATTTATGGTTGTGTTTAAAAAATAATAATTTCAGTGAAATTATAGAAATATATATAGTCTGCAAAACCGTTTTACATGAAATGTTGTTGAATTTAGTGATGCTGTAGTACAAGCATTAAATATTTTATGCCGTCCATCTTTTGGTGAACACGAATTGTAAAATTTTGACCTACTTTTGCTAATTCCAGAAATTGATGGATGTTTGATTCCGGTAACTAATTCAGCGTTATAAGGTTAGGCTAAGAGACTTACTAGCTAAGCTAATATGGCTTGTACACCCTTCAACCCCTCAACTATTGACTATTGGATACTGAAGTTGTATGACTATAGTTCGGCCGCTTAGAAAGCGACCTCCTCCAGCATTGGTTTAGCATTAGCGCGCAGGTCGTTTTCTAAGCGGCCGAACTATAGTCAAAGACTCAACCCACTCAGCCTGGCTAAAAGATTATTTCAGCCCGTACTGTAGGATGAATATAACTTTTCTGGTATATTTTTAACATGAGTTCTTGTTTTCCAAGTTGTTCCTATTCCTATCTATTTTCTTCTCTTCACTTATTCTTGCATCTCTGTTTCCACAGAAGCCACTGGCACTACTGTGCTGGGCATGAGCATGACGGTGTTTGTGGTGACAGCGACGAGTTGTCTGCTGGTGCTGTGCGCCTGCGTGGTTGCTCTGTCAGTCTGCATCTGCCGCCGTCAAAACGCTCACCCCCACCCCCACAACGCCAACACACAAAACTACAACGCCAGTTTACCTTGTAAGTACAACCACGGAGCTGTATCGTAGTAAGAGCATAGACGTGAAATACATAGGTAAACTACCTGTAGCCATCAAAACGCTCACCCCCACCCCCACAACGCCAACACACAAAACTACAACGCCAGTTTACCTTGTAAGTACAACCACGGAGCTGTATTGTAGTAAGAGCATAGACGTGAAATACATAGGTAAACTACCTGTAGCCATCAAAACGCTCACCCCCACCCCCACAACGCCAACACACAAAACTACAACGCCAGTTTACCTTGTAAGTACAACCACGGAGCTGTATCGTAGTAAGAGCATAGACGTGAAATACATAGGTAAACTACCTGTAGCCATCAAAACGCTCACCCCCACCCCCACAACGCCAACACACAAAACTACAACGCCAGTTTACCTTGTAAGTACAACCACGGAGCTGTATCGTAGTAAGAGCATAGACGTGAAATACATAGGTAAACTACCTGTAGCCATCAAAACGCTCACCCCCACCCCCACAACGCCAACACACAAAACTACAACGCCAGTTTACCTTGTAAGTACAACCACGGAGCTGTATCGTAGTAAGAGCATAGACGTGAAATACATAGGTAAACTACCTGTTGCCATCAAAATGATCAAACCCGCCCTTACAACTCCAATATACGAAAATACAATGCCAGATTACAATGACGAATCTTTATTGTCGTAAAAAGTTGAAAGACATAAAGTAAACAAAATATTTTTTCATAAAGTAAATATTTTGGGCACGGTTTGAGCATAAAACGAAAAATAAACAGGGTGTGGATTATCATCGAAACATGAACCTGTGAGTGTGGTTATAGGTTTTTTTTTTCAGTCGTATGACTACAAAAACCACAATGGTGCATAAAATACAAAGAACGTATATTGTTGCCTCATAAAAACTTGGTTTGGTTCCTTTCATCTAGTTTGCTTCCTAGTTATAAATGTATGAGACGATTGATAAGTAATCATTAATCATTAATCAGTAACTTCGTACTTTTACTAATTGCAGTTAGTGAAGCATTGAAAGCGTTGGTTGAGGATTGCCTTTTCCTCAATCAATTAATTACCTCATCAATTAATCAATTATCCTGTTGCATAAATAATTATTGAGTTTGAAGTCATGACTGGACATTCCCCTATAAGCCAGTAAATTATAATAAACATAGTAAACTTGACACGTCTATGAAAGAAAAACAAATGTATAAATGGTATTTCAAAAGAATGTAGCTTCTTTATTGATAAGGCGAAGACATCATTGTATTTTCTAACCAAACTTTATTCTTCCTACAACATTTTTTCCTTTATTTTACTGTAACATCCATTTGAAATTACTTCAAATAGTTTACCAACTTTGACATATAAATTAGATATTAATAACATTTAATCTTTTTCAGTACAACAAACGCAAGGGTCAAATGGGACCGGCGCGACGACGATAGTAAGTAAGATACCGGGAAACTGGCGACACCCTGCGGGCCACAAGCTCGGGTACAGCGTGGTACGGGCCCGCCTCTACTGCCAGGCAAAGTGAGGAGTTCCGGCTCCGACAGGTGAGAATGTTAACATAAACAATCTACGGTAGACTACGAATAAGTATATGACTTGTGGACATTTTCGAAGCACATAATGAGCAATCGACCCACGTATGGTAAATACTCAATGATAAACATTTAAAGATATATCTAAAAATAAACATTAATATTTTTGATGAAGAGAAAGATAGTAATTATGTTAACCAGTTTTGGTAGAATTTGTTGAATGTGTTTGTTGAACGATAACGTAAAATTATTAATTATTTGTATGGCTTTATACGTTATCTTCTTCGCACTATAATACTTCCGAGCCGCAATATATTTAATTCTACATTATAATATCAAAATGTTAGGTTTAGAGTTGTTCTAATAAGATTTTTTTAAATTTCAGTGATATCTCCTCCAGCCAAAAAGACGAATGGTTCGTGTAGGTAAGTGTCAATCCTGTTTATAAAATAGAAAATGGTGAACTATTTGTCAATATGTTTAGAGAACAGCTAACTTTTTAAAAACTCCTTTTCCGTCTAGGCCATGTTTTACATTCTCAATTTGTAAGACACTATGAACAAACTCATTAGTAACACACTCACTGTTTTGTTTGTGATGAAATAAATTACCAAGGCGGCTGAGGGAGTTTGCTCTCAGAGATCACGTAGAGAGAACTGGACTCAGCTGCAATATAGGAGGCAAACAACCAAGCAGAGAGATAAAACAAATATCCCAAGCACCTGGCTCGCCCCTTCACAAATATGGATTCCTCTCTAAGATAACTTTATACAAATACACATAAAAACACGGAACAATTATTTGACTTCAATTCGTGCTTCCTATTATTTTATTAAATATATCATTCGCAAATTATTATTTGAGGCAAGAAACATTTATTAATTTAGTACTCGAAAGAAAGATTTCCACGAAAGTGAGAAAAGTTAAGCAATGTAAGATAGGTTCAGCAATGCTTGGTTAATTTTCATATTTACACTATTTAGGATGCCTTACCCCAACTCCAAGTGTTAAGTATCACAATATAACATGCGAATTCCGCAATTTTGTGCAATGAATTCTCAAAGAAATGAGTGTAAGATTCTCGAAGTATATACTAGGTCACTGTACCATGATACTGACTCTATGTTGTTGTGTGTAGAGTGTAAACAACACAACCCCCCCCCCCCACCCATGACCCGGTACCGTGCCTGCAGGGAGACAACAGCGTGGATGTACCCCGCCTCGCCCACGCCACGCCACTACCCCAGTGATAGTGACAGACTGTTTGATGCCTCAATGTACTATGATGATACTGACTCCATGTTGTTGTGTGTACAGAGGCTGACCCGGTACCGTGCCTGCAGGGTGACAACAGCGTGGATGTACCCCGCCTCGCCCACGCCACGCCACTACTCCAGTGATAGTGACAGACTGTTTGATGCCTTATTGTACTATGATGATACTGACTCCATGTTGTTGTGTGTACAGAGGCTGACCCGGTACCGTGCCTGCAGGGTGACAACAGCGTGGATGTACCCCGCCTCGCCCACGCCACGCCACTACCCCAGTGATAGTGACAGACTTTATACACAGACTCAGACTGGTGCCAGTGGCGTGACTAGGATTAGTGTCTTGTGGGAATAGCCGCCCATGTGTAGACCTAGTCAATTACGTGCGACTTTCTCACTCCTACTTACGACAATAGTTCTTATACAGGATTTTTTCTAAGGACTCTTATCATAAAGTAGGTCTACTTGTGCAAATCGTTCTAATGTATACTCCAAGTTTTTTTCTAACCTATGATATTTATCTAAGCTTTCTTTGTGGGCAGTGTGATTCGTGTTTACCGTGCAATTGTTCAACGTGTATATATACATCTTTGAAATGTTTAGCTAGATATAATTCAAATGTGTAATAATTTTAATTTTTGACAATGAATGCGCACATTGAGGATGAGGGGGAGTTCGTTGACCGATTCTACACAGTTAACCTTTATCTTGTAAATAAAGAGTTTAATTCTATAAATTAATTATTATAAATGTTATGAAATTAGGTCTGAATATTAAGATTACGCTATTAGTTGTTGCTAGTCGCACTGGCCACAAAGCAAGTGACCCTACATATCCCCGTTTGTCACCCACCCTCCTACATATCCCTGGACCAGTTTACCTTCACATATCCCATTCATTGTTATATACACATTTCGACGTCCTATATTTTGTAAGCTATGTATAAAAATTTAGACGTGTCATCCGTGGTGTCCGAGGTCACCACAGACGTACAATGTGAGCTACCACTCGACAAGCTAACTCTTTTTTATCGGTTATCCTTTTGTTATACAGAGTTGTTCTAGGAGAATGTGTCGTTCGTTGTTCTTTTGCTTTCCGGCCTGTGTGGTGTAGTCAGTATTGTACATTATTTGGCGTGTAAAAGTATTAAATAAATGAATATTAAGGTTGTACAAAAGATGTTGATTTGTATTTATTGTGTTTTCCTTAATGTCCTACCTTATTTTGACATGTAAGTTATAGCGTACTTCCACTAAAATGTGCAACACTTTAATAGCATATGCGTGTACATACGTGTCAAGCCATAACATATTCATAGTTAATTACTTTTGAGTCTTTTAATTTTTTCACACATTTAAGATTAGAAAGTCTCTTAAACTAAGGGCCAATTGAATATTGGCCGGTAAAGAAAGTAGCTAGTAGAATGGACAGCTGCTTAGGGCGGTTTGATGGATTTTTTACGTTTAAATACTGTGTATGTCAAGTAATTGTGATTGAGGGTATTTCAAAATTGTACTAGGAATAGGATTTAGGTATGTATTCAATACTCAGGAACATCAATACGGTCTTAGGTCGAATGTTGATTTAATGTTGTAAGACATTTAATTTTGTTATATTTGATTAGGCCTAAGTTGTAAAGTTACTTTAAATTAAAAACTATATAATTTAATACTCATCACTAACGAAAAGACAACAAATTTTTCAAATAAACCTACACACTAAAATTAAAAAAATAAAACCATCTTCGAGACAAAATCAGGATTATTTACAGCAGTTTTTAGTACATGCGTTTTGGGTCTAAAGTAGCTCCCTTATAGTTCATAGGGAGTAAAAAGTATTTTTAGACCCTAGGGAATAAAAGTCAACTGTTGTAAACACATTGGTAAACTTCGATTGTAAGCAATAGCATGTACTGAAATTATGTATCGCTCGTTTTAATCGGTTGTAGCTTATTGATGCATTCTAAGTCAATGGTTCTAGTTAACAGTTCGACATGTATAATGTACACTAACACAACTTACGTACACTTACAGCTGCTTGTTTGCATAAGTTAAATTGAAAACAAGCTAGAATAGAAGTCATGTTGAGAGGTTGTCTTTACTTGAAAAGTATTGTCGTTTTCTAACTTAGATATTTCTTAAATAATGGTGCAATATGACGAAAAATATAGTTTATCACACGGGCAAAATGTGTATTTTCAAACCTCGCTTATATTTTGACCTCGGCTTCGCCTCGGTCGTAAAACTTGAACTGGGGTCGAAACGAGTGTGACAGTTACGCCCTAGTGATGAAATATACTATTAGACCTTTTTCGTTGAACACTAGTTATTTACAAAACCATCCTTAAGGCTAAAAACAAAATTCCAATTTATTATCCTAAGGCCCTACTTATCAATAGTCAAGAAAATAACAACAGCGTGAATCATTTCTACGCGAATAATACATTTATATTTTAATCATAGTAACTCATAAAGTAAGATCTATAAATGTACATAATAAATAACCAGAATATCTGATCGCAAATATAAGAAGTGTGTGAAAGACTCACCACTACCAGAAGATCTTGAAGATGAGGCACTTTATCAAACTTGTTGCAGGCTAAATCAATTTAGACCCAAGACGGTCCTTTGAGAGCTCACTGAATACACTCAAAATGAGCCCGTTTTATAAGATAATACAAATAACTCTCCAAATAAGTTCTGTTAAATTTAATTTATCATTACTTATAAACCTATTTTCTTACACATACTTGCTCCTGTACCCAAGAATTAGAATCGTTTAGTCAAAACTTACTTAACTTCTCAATGAAAATGTCTAAGTTCTAAAATTGTCATTAATCGAACGTAGTTTTTCATCTATTACGGTTACCACTTAACTCAAAGCCTATTAAATGTTTATCGCGTTTAAATACATATTAAATCAAATAATAATGGGAACACTCATGTGAGGCAAAAAACAGAGTCGTTGTAAAAACAAAATATTATTCTAACAAACTGTTTTGTTTTTATAGTTTTGACCAAGAATACACTGGAAGAACAAAACATGCAAATATATAACTGATTAAAGCATCTTGCTCGTAATTTTTGCTGTTTTATATACCTTTAACTGTTGTTACTAGTTTAATAGAAGAGTAGAAGTGAATTATATTGTGTCCTTACTAAATGTCAGTAGAATCATAAAGATCATGTCAAAATTATGTACTAAAAATGAACAAAGTCTAAGTACAACAATATTGTACAGTACTACTCCACGAGACAGCGAGCCTTGCCTCTGACATAATACGGTTGCCATCCGCAGAAGACTAAGGGGTAGAATTGATTTACTCCCGTAATAACTGTGGCCAATGCAATTACAACCCTTCCATCCATGAACTCCTTCAAACACGTTCTTCGTTGTTCCATCAGGTAAGAGTAATGAGAATTAAATAAATTATTTTTTGAATAAACATCTCGTATATAAGTATATATTAATAACTTTACGCTCAGTTAGGTGGCTTAATATTTTTCCGTCTGAATTTATTTTCAAACACCTTATATCAATTAGTTTGACTAATAGGTTCGTTTTGGTCCTGCAGTTGGAGGAAGGGGATACATTGAAAAACTTGTAAATTACTTATAGTGTAGAAAATTAAATGTAATCAAAATTAGAAAATCAAAAATATAGGACTGTGGTGTTTACTATCACAATCCTAGAAAATTCTGTCAAGCAATTCGCACCTTTGTACAGAGTCAAAATTACTAAACAGGTAACACATTTGTGAAATTTAAAAAAAATTATAAAAGTGTTTCAATTTCAGTTTTCTTTTTTGGATTCAAGAACCAACACAAACTATTTAACAAGTGCTTTAATATTTTCTGATTAACAAAATATTTGGACGTGTTGAAAACTAACACGTATTAGAAATTATGTGTGTCTTATTAAAAAATAGTTCGAAGCATGAAAAGGTCCTACAGTTTTTTTTTTTTTTTTTTTTTTTTTTTTTTTGTTTTAACGTTTGTTGTTGTTTGTTTTTTTAATCTTTTTTGTACATTCTCAGTATACATATTATGATGGAAAACCAAGTGGTAAATATTGAAGATATCACATTAAGTTGACTCACTTTACTAGGAAATATAATATGTTTTTAAATATATCCATCATAAATCCGAGAAAGAAAACAATTACACTCGTTTCAAACCAACTTAAACTAAATGTTTAGTTTGTGTTTAAAACTTTGTAAAGTTCAATCCCGCTGGCTTTAGCAAGAAACTTGTACTATTCCAGTAACCACCTTTACAAGTTTGCAATCAAAATAAAATAAAAACTTTGCTGATTTTGTTTTTATTAACATAAACTTATCTTTTCCCTCCAACTGACGAAGCTCCTTGTATATTATTTATATTTAGCAACTCTCTTAAATGTTTTTAGATACCAACTTTTGTTTATAAACTTTATTCAATATTAATCTTACATTTTAAAAAACCTTCGATAAACAAATATTTATATAAAAAGTACAATATCAACTTTAGAAGATTTTTTATGTGTGGTTAAATTTGTATCTAATTCTACTTAAATTTGGGATACAAATTATTTCTTTGAAAATATGCTCCTCTTTAATCGTCTTAAGGCTACAATCCCCCCAGAGTTTTTTCTAAAGATGAACTTCCAACTCCATGTCTGATTCTTGAAACTAATGAATTAATCTTCTTCATGCTAATGCATTGATGGTTAAAGCCTACTTTTGACTAAATCAGAGGCTTGTAATTAAGGTTTGGGTGTTTTTGGGAACAATTTTCAGCAGTCGTAGTCTAACAATTTGTTTTGAGTTCAAGGTCCGCGCTACTTTACCCGTTTGGTGAAAAATAGTTTGGTACAATTAACGCTAACCCGTTACTGTATTTTATAAAATATTTATTACAAGAAGATGTAATCGTAACAGAGATCACTGCAGAACTCAGTAGCAATATATGGGGCAAATAACCAAACCGAGAGATAAAGCAAATACCCGAAGCACCTGGACAACCTTTTTACAAATATAGATCCCATCTCATGATATTCTATAAGGGTAATTCTAGATAGACGAATAAACATTGTAACAGCTTCTGTAGAATTTATGCTTGTTCATATTTCCTTCCTTTTATGAATAATAAGATTGCCATGAGGCACTGAAAGTTAGTAGGATATGCTTTTGTAAGGTTAGGTATAAAGATACTTTTGGTGTGTGTATATGTCTATGGGTGAGTATTTTTTATCTGGTTTCTAATTGTATTTTTAAGGGCTTTGGTTGGTAATATTAAAATATCCACATTATTCTTGAGTGTTAATAGATAGATTTTGTTATATGTCCATGATCATGTCCTCATTGAAGCTTCACACAAACATTTCAATGTGAATTGTTCACAAGCATCAATAATAATTTCAGAACATGTACTTTCAACCCTGGATGTCAGCAGTTTCAGTAGTTACTAACCACAGTTATGGCAATTGCAACAGGAAATAGATTAACGAGGTGGATAAACAGTTTGAAAGTTTATTAATTATAAAGTTTGTATGTTCTAATCGCAAAGTAGAGTGAATTGTTATACCTTCATGACATTCCCAACACCAACAAGTGTACTAATAGTAGCTGAGTAAATTTATAGTGCACGCCTAGCAAATCGAAAGGTTGCCGCTTCGAACCCAGTTTTTTATGGTCCAGAACTTTACCCACCTACCCTTGATCATTGTATTTTTATTAATTGGTATCACTGCTGGCTTAATTTGTTTTGGTTTAAATAAACATCATTGGTTTCTATATCTGGATAAAAGATAATTGCCTACTTCATGGCATATGAAAGTACATCACTACCGTCAACCACAAATCCTTATAATAGGAAGGAAATAACACAAATAAACGTATAGCTTATGCATTAAAATTCGTTGTAAGAATTTTCCACAAAAATAAACTTTGGAAAGTCTACACAACGTGTTGTCGCGGAATTGGACGCCCAACTAGTGATGACTCTCAAAGGAGAGCCTGTTCCCGCCAAAATTGATTTAGGCTGCGAACGGCTTCAATAAAGTGAGTCTCTCCACTTCGAGACCCTTCTGGTAGAAAGGTAAATAAGTGTGTGGGTTGGCGTTTTGTATTCTTTCATTACTTCACGAATGGTATTGGGAAGGAGATGCTCTTATAAATGTATGATATTTAGTGTAACTCAACATACCTTTTCTAAATCGTTTTTATCATCCTAACCTGATTGGCATAAACAGGAACTCCTAATTAAAAACTAGTAATTGCAAAGGGTTCGATTTTTAATTTTGATTCTAGTTTACATTAAACCTGCATCAATCCGTTGAAGATCTTTTGATATTTTTAGATTAACCTATTATTTTTTTTATTTAGATACATTTAAGAGGGTTACACCCACCGGCTGTTTACCATGTTCACATGGTCCGACAAAAAGAACCTTCTGACATTATTAAAGTGTTTATCGATTTGAAATAAACTGTAGATATTCACAAAGATCCAAACTATGCACTGGCTGAACTGAATCTTCGTAATTGTTTCTTTACGTCCGCGCATGATTTACAAAATCATGTTGAAAATCCGTAAATTAGTCTTTTTTACATGCGATTTCAACTTCTAAATAATAGTTAAAACTATTTTTGCTCCACTCACTGCAAGCTCTGATATGTTCTTGAGTTCAAAAAGCACACAATCATTGGACACAAGTTAGTTTTAGAGTGTTGAGAGCTTGGACCGCAGAGTTATGTTTAGAAACATTAGCATGTTTAGAGCAATCTTGAATTTACCGGGAAGAACCAAGGCCTCTCTAGAAAAACTAGTGTTTCTAGTGGGGCCTTGGAAGAACCCTCTTAAGAAACATGTTTAATGTGTAACTGAACAATTTGTTGTAAGTACACCCTCTTATTGATAGTGACTAGTGACAGCAATCACCTTTTCAACTCACTCAATTTTAGAAACTCGTCTGATTATGTAGCTGGGTTTCACTGTTCGCCAACTTCAGCGGTTTCAGTCATTGAAAAACTTTAGTACCTCAAGATAACGTAGGAGGGAAGTTGATTAAGGATTTGTAATATTTTTTCAAACATTTACTTAATAAATTAGGTAAAGCTTTTCATGGAGGGAGTTCCACATAAAAGCAAGAGATAGTTACTTGCTAAGATACCTATGTAGATGGTTCACGTTCGGATCCGTACGTTACTACAAAGCTAAAATTTATTAGTGATTGGCGAGATTTTAACTCAAGCATTCCGGATAGAAGCCCCACATATCACTTAATGATCCTTTTAAACACTGTCTTGGGATTTCGCAGCATGGGTATCTTTATCTATTCTTATTCTTCCTTTCATTTTCAAAAATAGTTATGGGTATTAAATTTAAAAAAATAACACTTGTTTTTTGTAAAAATTAAACTTAATTTTGCATTGTAGTCTCAAACATCAGGAAAAAACAACTAATTCTGATAACTTAGATGTTGATGGGCCACAGTTTTCCAAACCATTAAAGCTGATTTACATTAACGCTGTTCATCAATAACTATGTTAAATTACCGTTACACAGGCCTGCTTTAATAGATGCTGAATCCCGTTAAATAATGGATGATTTAATAATGTATAAATGCTAACAGAAGCAAAATTAAATAAAAATCTGCACGATTGGTTGAAGGCTATTCTAAGCTTTAGAGAAAATGCCTATGGAAACCCCCTTTTATCATATATAGCTCCTGAAAAAATGTCAACAAATATGGCTTTGTTTAAACCCGTATTGGCTTTATGACCTTTAGTAGTTGTTGGTTCTTTAAAATAGTTTTACAGAATTAGTTATTAGTCTTTACACACTGGTCAAAAGTTCTTCCCTCTGTTCATCTTTGAAATTTAATTTTTGCCGGTTGAAATTTAGTTTTTTTTTATCTTCAAATACTCTCTAGTATACATTGTAGTGGCGAATGTCATCGGAAAATAAAGTGTAGTTTCCTGATGTAATTATCCAAACAATAATCATTCTACTGACAGCTATTACTTTTAATGTAATCAGTAAAATGCAGTTTTAGCTCTAGCAATTTTTTATTTTTGCAAAATAAAGTGAAGCAAATAGGACAACATCGAGATATCCGACAAGTCACAACTTTGTCTGATACAAAGTTTTGTCTGGACTTTGTTGTATCACTTCCATCCTGTTTCTGTGATTCGTATCATAAAACGCCGCAGGAGAACTAAAATTTAACCTGCATTATTGAGTATCTTCAACATTAGTTAGACTAACCAATTATTATTTATTTAGATTTATTTAAGAAATATTTGTTTTATGTTGACGCTATCTATTTCAGTTGAAAGCACAATCAGGTGTAATGTTAAATTTCACAATGTTCATGAATCAGTATATTCCTTGTTCAAAAAACTGGAGTTCGTAAAAAGGCAAAACAAGTTGTTGTTATCAAAGTTACTGTAAATGTTCTACATTTTATCTGACTCTGTATTTAGTGTTGGAAGATAATTATTCTTATGTAAGAACTTAAACACACAAAATATGTATATTGGATATATTCTCTCCAAAGACGAGTACATTATAGTGGTGAATGGCATCACTAGATGAACTCTAAAGTGCATTTTACTGATGCAATTACCTATCTAAAAAATATACGGTATAATTATATTGACTGCTAAGTTATTACTTTTATTTAAATTAGTAAAATAAGTAGATAAATCAGTAAATTAAAGAAGTGTGTAAATGTTCACTGCACCTCACTATCACTAAAAGCACTCATACGCGGTCACCTAGCAAAAAATGATCATTAAAAA
Source organism: Macrosteles quadrilineatus (assembly GCF_028750875.1). NCBI lineage: Eukaryota > Metazoa > Arthropoda > Insecta > Hemiptera > Cicadellidae > Macrosteles > Macrosteles quadrilineatus. Next base: position 52,841,112 of record NW_026542601.1, read on the forward strand.
AATAAAACATTTGTGCTAAATAAAGAGATTTAACCGTTACATGATTTATTCTCATTGATGTATAGAGACAGAAATGTTGTGTCTTTATAGGTATAAGCACCAATGAGAATCGTTAAGCACCTTTAAGGACTTAGATGTTTGTCATGAGTAAAAAATAATATTGTGTAAATTAATAAAAATGCCAGCTTTTGAAAAAAATTAATCAAACTTTTTGTAAACTAAATAGAAAATAGCACAGTTAGTATGTAAATCTGGTGACTATTCGGCAGTTTAGGTTACAAGTACACCCGTGTAGGCTCAGTGTAACAAGGTTACATCGGCTAATCTTGATGTATATCACCAATCACTTGAGATGGTTGAACAGCCATTGCTCTTCTCCTAATACAGTATCACCTCTATGTGATACCCTATTACTCTGGCAAGTCTAATAAACAAGGTCCGTGAAGTTGGCGTACCCATATTAGCGTATCCACTTTTGATCATACCAATCGTTAGTTCATCGTTAGTTCTCGATAGTTCCCAAATTTTTTCGTTAGTTCTCAAAAAATAAAAAAGTTATAGCCGATTATAAGTGGGTACGCTAACTTCACACTTCCGGGTTCTAGCACGCGCCGTTTTCTGAGGAGAAATGTTTACATCTATATACCAATCGTTAGTTCTTCGTTAGTCCTCGATAGTTCCCAAATTTTTTCGTTAGTTCTCAAAAAATAAAAAAGTTATGAGGCATACAAAGTGGGTACGCTAACTTCACAATTGTACAATTTCCAGCGGGAACAGTTTTTTTACTATAAATGCCTATATCTATATACCAATCGTTAGTTCTTCGTTAGTTCTCGATAGTTCTCCAAAATTAACGTTAGTTCTCAAAAAATAAAAAAGTTACGAAGCATAAAAAGTGGGTACGCCAACTTCACAGTTATAGAATTTCCAGCGGGCACAGTTTTTTTACTATAAATGCCTATATCTATATACCAATCGTTAGTTCTTCGTTAGTTCTCGATAGTTCTCCAATATTTACGTTAGTTCTCAAAAAATAAAAAAGTTAAGAGGCATACAAAGTGGGTACGCCAACTTCACAATTATAGAATTTCCAGCAAATACCTATATCTATATACCAATCAGTAGTGGTGAACCCACAAAGATAAGTCACTTGGGGCGTTTTTCCCCATAAGAATAACATGGGGATCATTTTTTGGCCACCAATTCTAAAAATCCTGATCTCGACCTATATCCCCTATATAAATGTTCAATACCATTGTAAAACTTCATTACTATTTCAAATCCACATGCATTCACATGTATATTCTCAAAATCATCAACTTGACAGTGCGAGGTTTGTACGCGAACTCGGGCGCGCTCCCGGCTCATGCTTCTCTTCCCCATTGGCAGCTCATGTGGTGCAAAAATTGGGTATATGTATCTAGAAATATAAAAAATCGCTTATATCTTTAAAATAATAAGAGATATATAAAAAATAATGCCTACCCATTTAAGTTTCAGATTTGATTATATAAACCCATATCTGGCCCTATAAACCCAGATCTGGTTATATCAAGCCAGATCTGTCCATATATGATTCCAGATGGTCCTATAAACCCAGATCTGGTTATTATCAAGCCAGATCTATCCATATACAATTCCAGATCTGGCCCTATAAACCCATATCTGCTTATATCAAGCCAGATCTGTCCATATATAATTCCAAATCTGGCCCTATAAACCCAGATCTGGTTATATCAAGACAGATCTGTCCATATATAATCTCAGATCTGGCCTATAAACCCCGATCTACCCATATATAATCTCAGATCTGGCCCTATATACCCAGATCTGGTTATATCAAGCCGGATCTGGCCATATATAATTCCAGATCTGGCCCTATATACCCAGATCTGGCCATATATAATTCCAGATCTGGCCCTATATACCCAGATCTGGCCCTATATACCCAGATCTGGCCATATATAATTCCAGATCTGGCCCTATATACCCAGATCTGGCTTTATAAACCCAGATCTGGCCATATATAATTCCAGATCTGGCCCTATATACCCAGATCTGGCCATATATAATTCCAGATCTGACCCTATATACCCAGATCTGGCTATATCAGGCCAGATATGGCAAAGTCCAGATCTGGCCATATAAACCCAGATCTAGCCAATTTTACAAATTAGACGCTGTGTATAAGTATAAAAGGAGCGAGTTGAGTAGTTCCTTTCTTCAGTCATCGTCGCGCGGCCCACCCACCATGACCATCTCTTGGTAAGTTTAGCATGTAAACAATAGTTTAATTTGTATTACAAATTTTAATATTTTATTTTAAATTATAAAATTTATAAAATTCTTAATTTATAAAATTTAATTGTAAAATTTTTAATTTATAAAATTTAATTTTCTAAATTTAATTTTTCAAAATTAGATTTTTAAAATTACGTTTTCAAAATTATATTTTCAAAATTAATTTTACAAAATTAAATTTTATAAATTAAAATTTTTACAATTAAATTTTATAAATTAAACTTTTTACAATTAGATTTTTAAAATTACATTTTCAAAATTATATTTTTAAAATTAATTTTCCAAAATTAAATTTTATAAATTAAAATTCGTAAAATTAAATTTTATAAATTAAAAGTTTTACAATTAAATTTTATAAATTAAAATTTGTCAAATAAAATTTTATAAATTAAAATTTGTCAAATTAAATTTTATAAATTAAAATTTGTCAAATTAAATTTTATAAATTAAAATTTGTCAAATTAAATTTTATAAATTAAAATTTGTCAAATTAAATTTTATAAATTAAAATTTGTAAAATAAATTTTGTAAATTAATATTTCAAAATAAAATTTTCTAAATTAAAATTTTGAAAATTAAATTTTATTAATAAAAATTTGTAAAATTAAATGTTCAAAATTGAAATTTCTAAAATTAAATTTTATAAATTAAAATTTGTAAAATTAGGTTTTATAAATTAAAACTTCTAAAATTAAATTTTATAAATTAAAATTTCATAATACAATTTTCTAAATTAAAATTTCTAAAATTAGTTTTTCCAAATTAAAATTTCTAAAATTAAATTTTATGAATTAACATTTCTAAAATTTCTAATTTTATGTTAAATATTGTTAAAAATATCTTAAATTCTAGTTAAAAATTTTGAAAATTTCACAATTTCTGGATTAAAATTTTTAAATTTTCCAAAAGTCTATATATAGAGGTGGCATTAGCCCGAGACCTCATTCTTAAACATGAAACCGTCATGTCAACAGTGCTCCGTGTCGTTCTCCACCAAAAGTAACTTGATTCGGCACTACAAGTTGAAACACCAAATGATGGTGAAACTGTGCAAAGTTTGTAATTTAATCTGTGATAATAACATAGCTCTAATATCGCATTTATTACAAAATCACAAGACTTGTAATTTTTGTAAAAAAAATGTTGTTGGACATTTTAGGAGACACGTAAGTTCTTGCAACAATTGCCCATACACAATGATAAAATTTGTTGGTGAATCGATTAAAGCTGAACTTAAAAATACTCTTCAGTCTTGTCCTCTTCCGATAAAATGGACTTTAGTAAGGAGAATTAAATTTATAAAATATTCAATGGATCAAAATGGGCAATTAGTAAATGAAAAAGAATGTATTGCAGATTTTAGAAGTCTTACTACCTTAACTATTGAGAAAAGAGGTTTAATACACCAAATTGAAAATGCACTTTTAAAGATTGATGCTTCCATACACAAATACCAAGCCCAAGGTAGTGGATGGATATATGACCATACTAAGTATTGGCAGTTGCACGTTTACAAGTATAAGCCCTTAACTCCAAAGTCGCATATTCCCACACCAAAAACTATTCAATCGAAACATGCAGTTTTAAATATAAAAAATGCTGATAATAAATGCTTCCTTTGGTCAATTTTAGCAGCTTTACATCCAAGGAATTGTATCAATGAAAATGCTGAAAGGGTCTCCAATTATGTATGCCATGAAAGTCAGTTAAATATGACAAACATAAAGTATCCCGTAAAAATATCTGATATAGATAAATTTGAAAGACAAAATAATATAAGTGTTAATGTATTTGGGGTTGAAGACCAGAAATGCATATATCCATTAAGAACAACCAAACTAAACTGTGATACTCACGTAGATTTATTATTATTACAACAAGGTCGTAAATCACATTACTGTTTAATTCGTGATTTTAATAAGTTAATGTTGAGATGTACAAAAGATGACCATAAGAAGTATTTTTGTAAGTTGTGTTTGCAACATTTTTACACTAATGATATATTAGAACGTCACACAACATATTGTAAAAACTTTGATGCCCAACGAGTGGAAATGTCTAAACAAGATACATTACAATTTAAAAACTATAAATATCAACTTAAAGCCCCATTTGTGATTTATGCAGATTTTGAATGTTTTATAAACTCAAACAAGCATACTCCATCTGGATTTGCATTCGTTGTAGTGAGAGATTCTAAGATTATTTCTGAAGAGTTATATAGTGGTGCAAATGTTATGGACGTGTTTTTCAAAAGGTTATTTGAGACTTATGACTTCATTAAACGTCAAATGTCGATATATATTCCTCTTGTAATGACTCCAGAGCAAGAGGCATCTTTCCAAAACTCAACACATTGTCACATTTGTGAAAAGCCCCTATATTTTGATAGGGTGAGAGATCATTGTCATTCAAATGGCCACTACCGTGGAGCTGCCCACAATGATTGTAATTTAAACTATAAAGTAACAAAGAAAATCCCAGTATTCTTCCATAACTTAAAAAATTACGATGGTCATTTAATAATGCAACACTTGGGAAAGTTTAATAAACGTAAATTAAATTGTATAGCTAAAGATATGGAAAAATATATATCATTCTCTGTTGATGATTTAGTATTTTTGGATTCCTATAACTTTCTGTCCCTTCCATTATACAAACTAGCTTCCAATTTAAATAAATTTAGATTCATAGACAATCCACTACTACAACGTAAAGGCGTATTTCCCTATGAATACATGACGGGACCAGATAAGTTTGCAGAGTCTCTACCGCCAATTGAATCATTCTATAGCACTCTAACTAAAGAACATATCTCTTCCAATGAATACGAACATGCTAAAAATGTATGGACCCATTTTAATATAAATAATTTACAAGAATATCATGATTTATATCTTAAAACAGATGTATTGCTACTGGCTGATGTGTTTGAGACATTTAGAGACCTGTGTTTAAAAGATTACAAACTTGACCCTGTACATATGTATTCACTTCCTGGACTTACATGGGAGGCCTGTCTTAGAATGACAGGAATAAAATTACAATTATTCAAAGATATTGACATGCATTTGTTCATAGAAAGTGCGATTCGAGGAGGAGTCAGTATGATTTCTACACGTTACGCTAAAGCCAATAATAGATATATGGGTGAACACTATGACCCCAATCAAGAGAGTGTGTATTTAATATATTTAGACTGTAACTCGCTATACTCAACAGCGATGTGTGAGCCGCTACCTATGGATGGATTTTGTTGGTCGAATGAGATAGACTACAAATATAATCAAAATGATGAGTTTGGATACATTTTAGAAGTTGATTTAAAATATGATAAAAGCTTACATGATTTACATAATGACTATCCATTAGCACCAGAGAAAATGAATGGCAAATTAATGCCAAATTTAAATGACAAAACTAAATATATTTTACATTATAAAGCATTACAAAAATATGAAGAATTGGGTTTGATTGTAACAAAATACCATAGAATTTTAAAATTTAGACAGTCTAAATGGCTTGCGCCCTATATTAATTTTAATATTGAAAAACGAAAATGTGCTAAAACTGATTTCGAAAAAGACTTTTATAAATTGTTAAATAATAGTCTCTTTGGTCGAACAATCATGAATCAACGCAAGTTTCGTGATATATATCTCAAGGATGAGTCACTATTAACAAAATATGTCACTAATCCAAGGTTTGATTGTAGTAAAAAGTTTGATAACAATTTACATGCCATACATTTAAATAAATTAGTTGTAAAGTTTAATAAACCAATATATTTAGGAATGACCATTTTGGATATTAGTAAAGTAATAATGTATGATTTCCACTATAATTATATGTCAAAATTTAAGAATAAAAGATTTCTAATGACAGATACAGATTCTTTAATGTATGCTATAGTTACAGAGGACCTTTACAAGGAATTAGAATGTGACTTACACTATTTTGATACCTCTGGATATAGTAAAGACCATTTCTTATACTCTGATAAAAATAAAAAAGTCACTGGAAAGTTTAAAGATGAATTAGGTGGTCATATTATGTATGAATATTGTGGTTTAAGACCAAAGTTATATTCTTACATTCCTCTAAAATGGTTATATGAAGAAGACAAGCAAGCTTTAGAGGTCAAAAAAGCTAAAGGAGCTGATGGTGCTACAGTTAAACATCTCCTCAGACATCAACATTATTTAAACTGTCTTGCAACTGGGCAAGATTACTATGAGAATGTGACAAGAATTAAATCTACAAATCATCACCTTCAAACTTTGACCATGAATAAGAAAGTACTATCGTTTGACGATGACAAGAGGTTTATTCTAGAAGATGGCATCAACACCCTTGCTCTTGGTCATTATAAAATTGATCAAACATAAATCTATATTTGCCATTATTCTTCGACCTTTCTTTGTCTATTACGAAAAAGCCATATTTAGTTTTATCCCAACATTGGTGGCAGAGATTTCTAAATTGGTTAAATGAAAAATCATTACCAACATGATTGTTATATACATGTTTTAAATTTAAATCATCTTGTTTAAATAATATTAGGAAATTTACATTATCACGTAAATGTTTGTGTACTTTGCTGTAAGATTGACACAAGTAAAAACAGTTAATATTTTTATGTCGACCCATTGAGAAAAATTGTGTAATATTTGGACTATTTATATCATCAAATACAACAATTGACTGTGATTTTACATCATTTGGTGTGATTTCACAGTCAGTAAACGTGTGTAATTTCACTTCGTCACACAAACTAAATATTTCAATTATTTTTTTATATTTTTCTTGTTCTAAAGATTTAGATATTAAATATAAGTTTGTAAATTTTAATCCTTCCTTTCTTACAATTAAATTGTAAATTACAACCGTCTTCCCACTTCCACTTGGACCACAAATAACACATCGAATATTAGTAGGAAATAGACCCAACTTCTTTGGTATTTTTTCCTTAGTATGTACTATTTTAAATTTATGTTTTTGTTGAATAAAAGACATTTTTTATATAATAAAAATGGTAAAAAATGATAATAAGAAAACATGTAAAAAGGGCAAAGGTTTATTCCTAAAGCCCTATAGGGGTCGAGGGTTATTGAATACTCTTATAAATAACCTTCCATTTCCACTTCACATACCATCATATCGGTACTGTGGACCTGGGACGAATGTACGTGAGAATTTAGCCAAAAATGTACCTCCGAAAAATAAACTAGACTCTTATTGTAAAGAGCATGACATATTTTACATGAATAATCCCGATACTGCTGCTCGGAACAAAGCAGACATGAGATTAGCAGACTTAGCTTGGACTAGAGTAACGGCCAAGGACGCAAGTCTTGCTGAAAGAGCTGCTGCTTATGCCGTGACAAATTTGATGAAGGCAAAAGCAAAAATGGGAATGGGATTAAAATTTAATAAAAAAGATGGACAACTACCAGCTGTTAGAGGCCGCAAAAGACGTGCCTCACTTCAGGGGTGTGTACCTAAAAAACGAGCTAAAAAATCTAAAACCAAGAGTAAAAGAGTGCGGAATAGTTAATTTAGACAGTTCATCTGGCACACATTGGACAGCATATCGTAAAAATAAAGATATTGTAATTTATTTTGACCCATTTGGAATCCAACCTCCAAAAGAAGTAATTAAATATTTTGAGGGATATAAAATATTCTATACAACTGATCAAATACAGGATTTAAATAGTTCTATTTGTGGAATTTTATGTTTATCATTCATAAAAAATTTTTGTTTATAAAAATGGATTCATTTACTATAACATTTTCGGGTACAGAGTCAGAGCTAAAGTCAGTGTTCTTTCCTCCCATAGAATTAAATGATGATTATGTAATTGGATTAGTAGATTTTCAAAGTTATAATTCTATATTTAATGTTAAAAAACCTCTAAATACTTTAACATATTACAAAGTAGAGAAAATGACATTACCAAAAGGAGAGATCTCTGTCGATGATTTAAACCAGTTATTAAATGGTAAACTTAAAGTTATAATAGATAAAAATGGAGAAGCATTAATTAATACCAAATCCAAACTTTTATTTAAAGGGCTTATTCCAAAATTAAATCAACTTAAGGGCAACAAATTAACTATTAGAGAAGGTGATGATGTTTTCTATTATGACCACAATGCTCCAGTTACAATAGAAATTTCTGAAGGAACATATGAGGTGGTTGAGCTTGCAAAGGAAATTCAAAAGCAAATCCCAGACTTTTTCCTTACAGCTAATAATAAAACTATGAAAGCGACACTACTTTCTAGCCACGTGTTTGATTTTACAAAAACATGTTTAGGGTCTGTTTTATTGGGATTTAAAGGTGTTTCTACTCCTGGTGTTCAGTTTGAATCTACAAATAAAATAAACATTAATAATGTAAATGTGATTAGAGTAAAATGTAATATTGCAAACGGGTCCTATTTAAACGGAAACAAATCACACACCATACATAGCTTTTATCCAGAAGCTCCTCCTGGCTACAAAATTATCGAAGTTCCAAGAAATATTATATATTTTCCTGTAAATAAGAGAAGTTTAGATGTTGTCAGTATTACATTTGCCGATCAACACGACAAGGCAATTGACTTTAACGGAGAAGAAACTACAATTACTTGTCATATAAAAAAGATATGAGAATTTATAAGAATTTATCTATAAGTGTACAAAATGCTAGGTTCCTAAAATCAATAGGACTAAAGTTAAAATTTTCTATTAATAAAAATGGAAGATTTTCTAGATGTTACAGGGAAATCCCAATTCGACGATAGTGTGGTTAAAATTACAAATCACTCCTATGTTCCCCACAATACTTTAGCAATAAATAATTCTGATGAAATTCGAATATGTATTAATAATCAAGATTTGCTAACTCTACCATGTAGGAGTTATCTGTATATTAAGGGAGAAATTGAAAATCATGATAAAGGTCATTTTATAAATAATGCATTTGCGTTCTTATTTGATGAAATTAGATACGAAGTTGCAGGTAAAGAAATAGACATTGTAAGAAACCCAGGAATTTCTAGTCTTATGAAAATATTGAGCTCTTACAATAAAACTACTAAATTGTCAAATGTAGCATTTGATTCTGACACGAATTTAAAAGAGTTCCATAAAGGTGGCAAGTTTAGTACTTGTTTGCCATTAGAGCTGTTAATGGGTGTATTTGAGGATTTTAATAAGGTATTAGTAAATGTCAAACAAGAATTGGTGTTGAAAAGATCCAAAAATGATTTGAATTGTATATTAACAACCACTAGTGCTCCAGCCAGTGGCACTGCTGATACGATTCCCAAAATTACACTTAACTCAATTCAATGGGTAATGCCACACGTGATACCATCAGATGGAGAGAAGTTACAATTACAAAAGATGTTATTGCAAAATAAAAATTTGCAAATTGCATTTAGAAGTTTAGAGTTACATGAACTTCCATCATATCCCAATACCACAAGACATACATGGTCAGTAAAGACGTCTTCAAGTTTAGAGAAGCCTAGGTATATTATATTTGGTTTCCAAACAGCTAGGGATAATAGTGCACGAAAAAGAACTGATGAATTTGATCACTGTAAATTAAAAAATCTCAAAGTATTTTTAAACTCTGAATATTATCCTTATAGTGATTTAAATCTCGACTTTGAAAATGGAGATGTCTCTAAAGCTTATGAGATGTTTATGAGGTTTAGAGAGACTTACTATAATACTATCCCAGATCCTATGATTAGTAGGGCTGAGTTTATGAAGAAATATCCACTAATTGTAATAGACTGTTCTAGACAGAACGAAACTGTGAAGGAAGGAATTGTTGATATTAAATTAGAGATTGAAACTGCAGAAAATGTACCAGCAAATACATCTGCATATTGTTTGATAATACATGATAAGGTGTTTGAGTACAATCCTTTGTCAAATGAGATAAATAAAATGTAAATAAAAGATGAAAAACATTCAACAAGAATTGGTTGACTCTGCAAATCAAATACGAGAAAAATATAGAGCTTTAAAACGTGGCAGGTTTCTAGAGGCTGAAGAGAGGTTTCAAACATTCCAACCTTTAATAGAGCCATTACAAGAATTAAAAAAAATCACATCTATTGGTAAAACAGAGAGGCCTCAAATGGAGATACTCCCAATGACTCCATCTAGAATATCAATGATACCAAGATTACAGCAATCCACTCCACAGAAATTAGATTTTGGTCTTTTAGCATCAGACTATTTAGGAAATTACCTCAGTAAAAGTAGTATGACAGACACTACATATGGTATTAGACGAGAAGCAAATAAATTTTTTATTGGAAATAAGGAAGTTGATATTGCCAATGATGATGTTACAGTTGCAAATAAAACCTACAAGGGGACAAAAGGTTTGTGGCAGTTGTTAACTTTAAAAGAACCTGAGAACTATACTCAAGCTGATTTGCAAAATTATAAAGAGATTTTGGAAGCTACAAATGGACATTTAAAGAGTTACAAAGATGGTGCACCAATTTCAAGTAATAGACATACTAAATATCTTAATATAATTAAACCTCTTTTTAAATCTGTTGGTGAAGGTTTGAGACAAGTGACTGGTAATAAAATAGACTATATTTATTGGGATGATCCTAATGAGCTTGTAGATAGGTTAAGACTTCTTTGGCTAAGTCGCCAAGCCGGTAACTCAGGAGTGGATAATGAAATAGATTCCATTATTGAGGAATTGAGAGAAAGTGGAATTATTTATTAAATAAAAATATGTTTATAGATAAATTTTATCGTTTATATAATCCATATAATAAGCCTGCAGAACCCAGGGCAAGTAGTGAACCTACTTTAAATTTACAAGACGATAGTTGGAATGGTTTAAACCGTAAAATTGGTAATGTTAAAGATGGGGAGTTTGTAGATGATGTATCAACTTTGAGACAGACATTAACTAGAAAAGGTGATGTCTTTTTACAAGGTAAAACTAAATATGAGTTTTTAGAATCTAAGAATAAAAATTGGAATGCTAAAAAACAGAAAATTACTAATGTGGAAAAGGGTGAAAGTTTAGATGATGTGCCCACTTTACAACAGACTTTAATACAAACAGATGGTGGTAAATTTGTACAAGACAATAATAATTATGAATTTTTAGAATCAGAGAATGGTGTTTGGAATGCTAAGAAACGGAAAATTACTAATGTAGAAAAGGGTGAAAGTTTAAATGATGTGCCCACTTTACAACAGACTTTAATACGAAAAGATAATGGTAAATTTGTACAAGATGATAATAATTATGAATTTTTAGAATCAGAGAATGGTGTTTGGAATGCTAAGAAACAGAAACTTAGCAATTTGATAGAAGGTACAGATAGTAAAGATGCTGTGAATGTTTCACAAGTTCCAAAAATGGAAGCAGGCTATTGGAGTTTTTATAATAAAAGGTTAGTACGTGTTAAACCTGCCATTGATGAAACTGACTGTGTTATAAAAGAACAGACTATAACTTTTGATAAAAAAGAAAAATGTTGGGATGCCAAAAAACAATTTATAAGGAATCTACCAGAGGGGGAACATTTGGATGATATTTGTCTAATGTCACAAGCTATGCATTACGATGGATCAAAATTTGTGTATGGAGAAAAAAATTTTAATTTGATGGAATACAATCCTGATTTATTAGTTGCTGACCCCACATCTTTGAGTGGATTTAAGTATATAGATAATAGACCATATATACCAGAAAACTATGTATTTAAAAGAATGGAAGATAATCTATTGATTGGGGCTAATGGTGATGTATTTAGAGTTACAGGAAAGGATGATGTTATAAAAAATGAATAAAATTGCATACGAACTTCATAAGCCTGCAAGAAAGAATTTCATTAGAAGGTCTTTTAAAGTATTGGGTATAAACGAAACCATACAAATAGATTTAATTGATATGCAAAACTATGCTAGAGAAAATTCTGGCAATAAATATATTTTAACTTTAATAGATACATTTTCTAAAAAAGCTTATGCTGCTCCACTAAAGAATAAGACAGGGTTAGTGGTTACAGAAGCCATTAAAACCATTCTACCAAAGGGGGTTAAAAACATTCAATCCGACAATGGAAAAGAATTTTTCAATCAATATTTTAGCAAACTAATGAAAAAATTAAATATTAATCACTATCACACATTTTCTACAACTAAGGCTGCAATTGTAGAGAGGTTTCAGAGAACTTTAAAGAATTGGCTATATAGGGAATTTAGTGCTCAGGGGAGTTATAAATGGTTGGATTTACTTCCAAAGTTAATTCGAAAATATAATAATAAGGTGCATAGATCTATAGGAATGAAGCCTAACCAAGTGAGTATTAAGAACAGTAAATATGTGCATGAGAGGTTGACTTCTAAAGTAGTGCAAGTTAAAAAGCCAAGATATAAGGTAGGTGATAGTGTGAGGATTTCCAAGTATAAACGTGTTTTTAGTAAAGGTTATACTCCAAATTGGACAGGGGAACTATTTACAATAGCAGAAGTAAAGAATACAAAGCCTGTGACTTATATCTTGAAAGATGAAAATGGTAATATAATCAGGGGAGGCTTCTATACAGAGGAGTTGTTAAAGACCAAGTATAAAGACATGTATTTGATAGAGAAGGTTATTAGGAGAAAGGGTGATTTATTGTATGTCAAATGGCTTGGATTCCCAAGTAGCCAGAACTCATGGATTTCCACTAAGGATGTCCAAGGGAGCACGCCATGAGCCGGGAGCGCGCCCGAGTTCGCGTACAAACCTCGCACTGTCAAGTTGATGATTTTGAGAATATACATGTGAATGCATGTGGATTTGAAATAGTAATGAAGTTTTACAATGGTATTGAACATTTATATAGGGGATATAGGTCGAGATCAGGATTTTTAGAATTGGTGGCCAAAAAATGATCCCCATGTTATTCTTATGGGGAAAAACGCCCCAAGTGACTTATCTTTGTGGGTTCACCACTACTCCAATCGTTAGTTCTTCGTTAGTTCTCGATAGTTCTCCAATATTTACGTTAGTTCTCAAAAAATAAAAAAGTTAAGAGGCATACAAAGTGGGTACGCTAACTTCACAATTGTACAATTTCCAGCGGGAACAGTTTTTTTACTATAAATGCCTATATCTATATACCAATCGTTAGTTCTTCGTTAGTTCTCGATAGTTCTCCAAAATTAACGTTAGTTCTCAAAAAATAAAAAAGTTACGAAGCATAAAAAGTGGGTATGCCAACTTCACAGTTATAGAATTTCCAGCGGGCACAGTTTTTTTACTATAAATGCCTATATCTATATACCAATCGTTAGTTCTTCGTTAGTTCTCGATAGTTCTCCAATATTTACGTTAGTTCTCAAAAAATAAAAAAGTTAAGAGGCATACAAAATGGGGACGCACACTTCACAATTATAGAATTTCCAGCGGGCACAGTTTTTTTACTATAAATACCTATATCTATATATCAATCGTTAGTTTGTCGTTAGTTCTCGATAGTTCTCCAATTTTTTCGTTAGTTCTCAAAAAATAAAAAAGGTATGAGGCATACAAAGTGGGTACGCTAACTTCACAATTGTACAATTTCCAGCGGGAACAGTTTTTTTTACTATAAATGCCTATATCTATATACCAATCGTTAGTTCTCGATAGTTCTCCAATATTTACGTTAGTTCTCAAAAAATAAAAAAGTTACGAGACATACAAAGTGGGAACGATAACTTCACAACTATACAATTTCCAGCGGGCACCGTTTTCTGACTATAAATGCTTATATCTATACACCAATCGTTAGTTCTTTGTTAGTTCTCGATAGTTCTCCAATATTTACGTTAGTTCTCAAAAAATAAAAAAGCTACGAGGCATACAAAGTGGGTACGCTAACTTCACAATTATAGAATATTCAGCGGGCACCGTTTTAAGACTATAAATGCTTATATCTATATGCCAATCGTTAGTTCTTCGTTAGTTCTCGATAGTTCTCCAATATTTGCGTTAGTTCTCAAAAAATGAAAAAGTTACGAAGCATAAAAAGTGGGTACGCCAACTTCACAATTATAGAATTTCCAGCGGGCACAGTTTTCTAAATAAAAATGCTTATATTTATATACCAATCGTTAGTTCTTCGTTAGTTCTCGATAGTTCTCCAATATTTGCGTTAGTTCTCAAAAAATGAAAAAGTCACGAAGCATAAAAAGTGGGTACGCTAACTTCACAATTATAGAATTTCCAGCGGGCACAGTTTTTTTTAAATAAAAATGCTTACATCTATATACCAATCGTTAGTTCTTTGTTAGCTCTTGATAGTTCTCCAATATTTACGTTAGTTCTAAAAAAAAATAAAAAAGTTACGAGGCATACAAAGTGAGTACGCTGACTTCAAAATTATAAAATTTCCAGCGGGCACCGTTTTCCGACTAAAAACGCTTAAATCTATATACCAATTTTTAGTTCCATGCATTGTAATTTGATTCATCTTCACACAATGAAAATAAAAGTAACACTGACATTAGAATAACTATCACATTATGATTCTCTCGAAGAGAAAGGATTGCTTATCAGTTCCAGGATAGCGCTTATCTGTGATATCCGCAATAGTAGTTGCAGGTGTCACTCGGTTAGATTATTTTTTAGGAGTGATAATTTTGATTACGTTATCAAAATGATTAACAGTTGAATATGTTCAGTTAATTAGAACATCCAAAAAAGACAACGCTTCCAAAATTTGGTTTTAGTAAAGCAATGAAATCATATTTATACCTACTTAGTTGTGTGAAAAAGTGCATTTTATAAAAAGTCCATCATGGAAACAAAATAAACTATCCATCAAAATGAAAACCAGAGTCTGCTAAGTAAAATGCTATAAAGTAATTTATAAGCAGTGATTATTTGAATTGGATTAAGCAGATAAAATATGTACGATCAAAGAACTTCTGTTTGGTTAATTAAACTAATCGATTGTATTGTTTGTATTTGTTTGTGTTCGGTATTAGTATTATAAAATTACATCATTAAACGTAACACGTTACGAGTGACAGTTGCACGGATCGAGACTGGAAGGTCATACGGACTTGAACAAACTGGAGACTGGAGTAGTGGATGGAATAACGGTGCCCGCAGGAAATTTTATAAATTTGAAGTCAGCGTACTCACTTTGTACGCCTCGTAACTTTTTTATTTTTTTGAGAACTAACGTAAATATTACAGAACTATCGAGAACTAACGAAGACCTAACGATTGGTATATAAATATAGGCATTTATAGTCAGAAAAAGGTGCCCGCTGGAAATTGTATAATTGTGAAATTAGCGAACCCTCTTTGTATGCCTCGTAACTTTTTTATTTTTTGAGAACTAACGTAAATATTGGAGAACTATCGAGAACTAACGAAGAACTAACGATTGGTATATAGATACAGGCATTTATAGTCAGTAAACAGTGCCCGCTGGAAATTCTATAGTTGTGAAGTTGGCGTACCCACTTTTTATGCTTCGTAACTTTTTTATTTTTTGAGAACTAACGTAAATATTGGAGAACTATCGAGAACTAACGAAGAACTAACGATTGGTATATAGATACAGGCATTTATAGTCAGAAAACAGTGCCCGCTGGAAATTCTATAGTTGTGTAGTTGGCGTACCCACTTTTTATGCTTCGTAACTTTTTTATTTTTTGAGAACTAACGTTAATATTGGAGAACTATCGAGAACTAACGAAGAACTAACGATTGGTATATAGATATAGGCATTCATAGTAAAAAAACTGTGCCCGCTGGAAATTCTATAACTGTGAAGTTGGCGTACCCACTTTTTATGCTTCGTAACTTTTTTATTTTTTGAGAACTAACGTAAATATTGGAGAACTATCGAGAACTAACGAAGAACTAACGATTGGTATATAGATACAGGCATTTATAGTCAGAAAACAGTGCCCGCTGGAAATTCTATAGTTGTGTAGTTGGCGTACCCACTTTTTATGCTTCGTAACTTTTTTATTTTTTGAGAACTAACGTTAATTTTGGAGAACTATCGAGAACTAACGAAGAACTAACGATTGGTATATAGATATAGGCATTTATAGTAAAAAAACTGTTCCCGCTGGAAATTGTACAATTGTGAAGTTAGCGTACCCACTTTGTATGCCTCTTAACTTTTTTATTTTTTGAGAACTAACGTTAATATTGGAGAACTATCGAGAACTAACGAAGAACTAACGATTGGTATATAGATATAGGTATTTATAGTAAAAAAACTGTGCCCGCTGGAAATTCTATAATTGTGAAGTTGGCGTACCCACTTTGTATGCCTCTTAACTTTTTTATTTTTTGAGAACTAACGTAAATATTGGAGAACTATCGAGAACTAACGAAGAACTAACGATTGGTATATAGATATAGTCATTTATAGTAAAAAAACTGTGCCCGCTGGAAATTCTATAACTGTGAAGTTGGCGTACCCACTTTTTATGCTTCGTAACTTTTTTGTTTTTTGAGAACTAACGTTAATTTTGGAGAACTATCGAGAACTAACGAAGAACTAACGATTGGTATATAGATATAGGCATTTATAGTAAAAAAACTGTTCCCGCTGGAAATTGTACAATTGTGAAGTTAGCGTACCCACTTTGTATGCCTCATAACTTTTTTATTTTTTGAGAACTAACGAAAAAATTTGGGAACTATCGAGGACTAACGAAGAACTAACGATTGGTATATAGATGTAAACATTTCTCCTCAGAAAACGGCGCGTGCTAGAACCCGGAAGTGTGAAGTTAGCGTACCCACTTATAATCGGCTGTAATTTTTTTATTTTTTGAGAACTAACGAAAAAATTTGGGAACTATCGAGAACTAACGATGAACTAACGATTGGTATGATCAAAAGTGGATACGCTAATATGGGTACGCCAACTTCACGGACCTTAATAAACACGTTTTTGCAAAACTATGTTTAATCTTCACAAAATTATTTTCCTCTCGATCTTTTATAGTTAACATATGTATGTACGGAGGCGTGGCTAAGTAGTTAGTTGTTGGAGTGTGTAACTTCAAAAAGGTCCGGGTATGAATCCCACCGATCACCATCAGCTTTTAGGTATATGATATGTTCCAAAGTCATTTTAAGTTACAAACCTACCTAGGAAACAATAAAGAATACATATTTCAGGTGATGAGAAGATTGTGTATTTAAGAACTCTCTGTTGGTTCGTTGTCAATATTATGCTGAGGATCAACTATCTAGAACTTTAACAGGATAGTTGTTTTAGACGAGGATAACTTGATCTGCCTTAGTGAACTTTCTCAACTAAAATATATACAAAATTTTATATTTATAAATAATTAACTCAATTTTAAAGAGCTACGGTGTTACACATGTATTATCTTTGTATGATTTGAAATGGTGACCTTACAATATATAAGTTTTGACAATTAGTCAAATGTTGTTTAACTAATTATTGAAATTATTATTTTGATTTATCAGTAAACCTTGATTTACAGTGTATACTTTACTTTTTCATATAAAATATCACTAATCCTTAACACGCACGTTGGTCGTAAAACCCTTCTCCCTTAAGCCTAAAGTATATTCTAAATATTCCTTAAATATATTTACTAACAACATAAGAAGGGGATTTTATCATGAAGCTCCATTTATTACTTAACCGTTGGTTTCAAAGGAATATCTTTCATCATTACAACCGAAATTCCACAGTTTTCTCAATAGCCAATTAATAAGATCATTATTAAGTTCATTAATCAGCTCAGCGTCTTTGCTACCAGAAAAATAATTAATTTTTATTATTTTATGAGTGTTTTTTATTACGAAATGGTGGTAAAACACTATTTTGTATTTGAAATGCGCAATTTTTTTCTGAAATGGGGCCATTAGTGTGAATCCCAAATAACATGCATTTGACATAGGAAAATTAGTTTTTTTGTTATTTACGCAACAACTAAAAGAGATACGAAGTAAGTGTAAATTACAAAGTTGTTCAGAATTTAAAAAACCTTTAAAATGATGTGCTTTGTGTTCCTATTTGAAAATTTTGAACAATGGGCATTTGCAAATTTTCAAAACAATTTTTTTTTTTAATTTTTGTCGTTTCAAAAAAACCTTTACTTGTAGCATATCAGAGTAAAGCTAATTTCATAACAAGTAAGAAAATTCAACCGGAGAAGGGCTAAGTGCATTGGTATAGGAAACACAGAGTATTAAAAAAATATAGATTAAAAAAAAACTGCCGCCATTTAGAAACGGAAAAAGATAATGAATTTCTGTTTTCAAAAAAATGTTTTTCTATTAAATACCTTTAAAATGGTGTATAACATAACATATGTTTACGTTTGAAAATTCCGAGATTCGGACTAGCGACCCTCAGTTTTTGACCCACCCTGTATCGGAAAAAATCTAAAAATATTTTTACGTTATTCCTTGGGGTCGATTTAGCGAAAAATAATTTTATTTCATCTTTGTAGGTTATGCCGTTTTCCGTAATCAATTTCAGATACCTCTCATGGGACACCCTGTATAGATTATTTATCCCAACCCACAATAATTAATCTTATTAATAATATATTTTGTGTTAATGAAATTAATATCCTAAAAATCCGGCCCGACAATTGCCTGGATCTTGTGGTGACAAAGGGTTGGGAAGGAGGGAATGAGGGGAATCGAAATTGATTTGCCCCTCTATATCTGAGCAAGACATAATCACCAACACTCCCGTTGGAATTGTTATTGTTGCCAAGTAACCCTTGCGACACGACCGTTGTATACGTCATGCACAGTGTTTGAAGCGTGTGGCAGTGATTAAGTGGTGTTTAAAACTGCTGTGTTTGATACTCACCTTTGAATATTAATTTGAATGCAAGATTGATTATTAATTTAATCATTCAGCGTTTTAGTATAAAATAAAAATATTTTCCTGTTAAAGGGAACATTCATTATTATCGATGATTTTTTCTCGATATATCGATATTAACAAATTGAAACATATCAGCTGACAACTACGATAAATAAATATTGTCCAGAATCGACAAACCAAAATTTTAAAAAAAATATTGAAATAAAACTGTTCTAAACTAACCTAACAAAACTAACCAAACTTGCTGTAACATTTAAAAACTCCATTAAATATTCTCCACTCGCCTTTTCTGTTATCAAACGGAATTTTTAAATGGCACAGCAAGTTTGGTTGGTTATGTTAGGTTAGCTTAGAACAGATTAATTTCTTTCCATATAATAGGATATATTTTAGCCTAAATATCAGCTGTCAATTTGTAATGTATCATAAAGGGAAAAAATCGATATATCGAAAAAAGATCATCGATAATAATGAATGTTCCCTTTAACAGGAAAGTACCTTAACTTTCGAGCAGTTTGCTTCTTTCCATGTATATACTTCTCTAGAAAAGGCTAACACAGTCTCATCTTACTTCTCTAAATCTTCGAACACTATGCTACCCGAATCTTTTTAAATTAAAATATTGATTAGCAACCTAAAAACTTGAGATTTTGTTATCCAAATCCGTATGACCCTTAAAGTTTCGATAACTATTCAAACGTATTTATTTTGGAAAGTTTGTAAGAGTTTGGTGGCTTCTTATAACGTTGCTCTTGTCTGTCCAAAAAGGACTTTGCCTGTAATGTTATTTAACATTAGTCTTGTTGCTTTTAACATTATTATTAAATATATCCAAGGATTTTTACTGTGTTAACCACTTCGTCAGATCTAATTCACTGACAGATATTTTGTGCTACTACAGGGTGGAGACTAGTTTTTTTGGCATTAAAGGTTTTTAATTACTGAATTGGATCAAATGTAATGGCTGTTTTACAATAAGACATAATATGAAACCAAGCAATTTATACAGAGTTTCCTTGTATGAGATCTCGTTATTAAGGTCCTTAATTTATGTTTAAAAACCCAACCACTTGTTAATTATCCTCTGAGTTCGAAGAGAAGATCTTAAAAGATTATGGAGATTAACTTTCATGTAATGGCAGTCAGTTTAATAATCGGCCATTTGTGTTTTATACATGGCTATTATCATCACACCTTTATGTTACCATTCTGTTTTATGAAAATGTATAATAATTTATGTGGTATTTAGTATATAGTACCGAGGGACTGAACGCTGTTCGGAAAAAAGCAAAATCTGACAATACCAAAACTAAACAATCCAATTAATGAAAAAATAGAAAACTAAAAGAAGGTGTATACAAAAGAAAATAATTATTCTTATATGGGCAATGTTTGCTTGGGTGTATGCTTGCTTGCATGAAGATCTCGAAAACGGCTACGACGATTTCCTTCAAATGTTGTAAATACTGTAATTTTTCTGACCAAAAAAACGCGTATCATGCATTTAAAACTGCCAACAAAAATCTAATTACATAAAAAATGAAATGAAAAGTCAAAAACTTATGGGTTACTACTTGACAAGGAAAAACAACGAAAATTGTAGGTAAACATCAACCAAAGAAAACAAATCAATACAACGGCTGATTATAAACAAACCAAAGAGGTTTTGAATTTACAACTGGAGATGCTAGACAATGATATGCTACCCTTACAACTGCGTAATAGCATCGACTATATAGTAGGCTGGCGGCACCAATTTTTTTACAAAATGGTGGCCACTTCAAATTTTTTAATGAATCACATAAAAACTAAAGCAAACTAAATTAAATCAACTAGTCCTTATTAGTTAATTTTATTACAATACTAACAATATCAAATTTAAGAAGATAGTTTCATAAATGGGTCAACACTTGCTTTGTTTAATACGTTGGACTCGAACGCCTGAGGAGTAGCCGGCCAAACTCAAGGTAAGACCGACAACTTTTTAATTGAACAAACTGAAAATTATATCTTCGAGAAGAACTGTTAACATTGGGGTAAATAAAATTTAAAATAGAAACTGCACCAATGTTTTATTATTTTTTTAATTATAGTTGAAAGAACTCAACCGAAGGGCCCAAATATCACAATAGGACACCACTAGCAGAAATAACCAAACGCACGATCCATACTTTCTTGCAACAGTTATTACCACAAACAACCCTGGGCATTCCAATGTTGTATTTATCGACACATATACCTGCTGCTGTGGTTCTATATATCATTACTCTCCAGGGCTCGATGAATCCGTTTCATTGCTGCAACATTCTCCATCTGTTTTGGATTTTATTGTTCAATATAAAACTTTGAGCCAGCCATGAATTAAACTTACTACCTTTTTAATTCGTAGCCCTTATGGGACAACTGAAGAGGTTTAAAGATATATGTTTAATTTTTGCAATATTTTTACCCCTCTCACTCTAGCTTGATACCAAATATACACCAGTAATACCTTTACTTTTGCTTTTATTTTACTTTTATTTTTAAATATAAAACTTTGTTGTAACGTTGTTTAACAAATATAGTGCAAGAAGGTCATTTCATTATTTGACTTTAGTCAGAAAATCTCGTTAGAGACTAAATTTGATCAACTACAAAAATATATAGAACATTTTAAGCAAAACTTATATTAAACTATGGAAAATGATACAAAGTTGGCTGCAAATTGTGTGCTTTTGTATATTTTGTGTTTAAAACAACTTGGTTGACAATAATGAAAAAATCATTATTGCGTGAGAGTTTAATATTTTTTTTTGGAATCGGTGTAAAACACCTGTATACATATATCTGGAAGAGGAAAGTAATATATTCTCTTGAATGTTTGAAGGCTGTATAACGTGACTTAGTTTCAATTTTTACGCGAGTGTAAAGAAAGCAAACCACCGTGAACGGTCTTTGAAAAATGCTTTCAAATGAACCAGCCTGGATGCAATATTAATGATATTCTTCCAACAAACCTCTTTACTTTGGTAAAAGGTTTAGAACATTATTTGAATAAAGACCAGATTTACTTTGTTCAATAAGAAGATTTAAACTTTTAATTGAATTAATTAATGTTAAGAGTTATAAGTATTTTTCGTGTCCTATTTTATGCAAATGTCTTTCATAAAGTAATTTTAATCCTTGATTGTATTGTAGTAGGCGAGTTAGATATATAAAAAACAATAGAACATTTTTACTGAGGGTTATTTAGTAACAATACTTGATGGATCATTTTGAGTAGCTCTTCTTTGGTAAAACAATTTACCACCTGGTTCTAAGCCATTGTTATTTTTTTACTTTAATGATCTAATATGTTAGATTTTAATCCAACTGCCTACAATTTTTACATTCATCGTCAAAGATAAAAGGTTTCTTCTCACAGTTATAGATGAAACTGAAAAAAATACTTGACTTGAAATCGAGAGAAACCAAATTTACCGGTCATAGTAAGCTGTAACCTATTTGATGCACCAGCCAACATCTCATACTATAAGTAACCAACAAAATAAAAAATGAAATATAGCTTCAATACTCTACTTGTTGGAAGTATTCCAGTCAACAATGTATTCATGCTGGGAAAACTGGTCCATATAAGTAATGCCTACTTCAGCATTCAATGAAATGAATCGTACAAGTATTCCATCTATGCCAACCAACTCCTTCCCATTACATCTGGAACGTCTTACGTAAATCGTGCCGATACTGGTTTTATGATTCATATTTTACAGCGCGAGCAAGATTGCCATCGAATGAGCAGCGGTTGGCTTCTCGACTGGCACATCCAATACTGTAGGGGGAAATACACATTCTAGGCATGGTACCTAATAGTCAATGCACATTGAAACAGATTTGAGATCTTACAAGAGTATGAGTACCTAGTCTATTTGCGATATCTAATGTCAATTCTATAAACATACTAAATTACTCTATAGAAATAAAGGTTACTTTTTGTACTGAGTTAAGAAACTGTAGTTTAAATATACAGTAATACGTAGATTATACGTACTCTTACAAAGTCAAAGAAACTATACAAATCACTCATAACCCCAAGATTGAATTACAATAAACAAAAAGTCCATTTCTCGTTTTCTCGCCTTTCTTGCACCTTAACGTGGGCAGTCACCGAAAGGCAGTTTGAAACTTTCATCATTATTGGTATCAATATAAAAAATCAGTACGGTAATATAACCCTAAAATAGTTTAGGAATTTGGATTAGGGAAATCAACATCTAAATTTGAATGGCTTATTTTATAAACTATGCTAATGAGCTAGGCCTATAAGGTGAATTGTACTTGTGATTTTGATAGATTTTGTATAACATCAATAGCTTTAATGACTTGGTTTTCCATTACAAAGTATAGACGTATATGAGTCGAGGTCATGTGGTAAGATTAAATTATAATTAATATACATTTTGAAGTTGACTAAGGATATAACTATTAAATTGTGGGTAAGTTGTTCGTTGTTAACTATTTGAAAATTTGTGGCTTTGCCACAATATCGAAACTATACAATACAGCAGTTGCATTTAAAAAAATGCATAGATTACCTTGTACTATAAAGCAAAGTCCTCGTATAACTGTCTTGTTGTGTACTCGTATATTATTTGAAGCCGGTATAGTCAATCATGCAACACCTAAACCAACCCAAGTTGTGTCTAGAGATAAACTTTGCATTGAGCTACAGCTGAACTAAGTGACTGAACGCAAATCCACTCAACCTTAAAATAATTCTGACGTACGAGACGAGGATGAATCTATCTATATATATAGTCCAGGCGCTGAGGGGGTTTGAGCATGCATAAAAGTGTAACGAAATTTGACTTTTGATTGTTGCTATGGGTACCTAGTAGATGAAGAAAATCGATGTTGTCGCATTTCTAGGTGGTTAATAACATGGGGTGGAGGGGGTGAAGTTGGGGGGCCGCCCGGGGGGGCCGCGGCGCACAAAATAGCTTATATCTCGAGAACCAAAAGTCATATGAATACGTTAGACATGTCAAACTGTGCAGAAAAATGCATTCTACAAATAGATTATGTAGTAGTTTCACGGAAATTGACAAGAAGTTACTAAAAATTATATTTTTTAAATTTACGATAAGTATAATCAGGAGTATAATGGTTTTTGTTGTTGTTTAGAACCATTAATTTTTTAATTGACAACTTTTGAGAGTAGTACACTATAGGTAAATAGTACTTCTGTATAATGAAACTATTGCGGTACATAACTTAACAGCTATAAAATCCTCAGATCCAATAAACATAACACAAACAAAGGCGCAAAACGCGTCGCGGTCATTGTTCCTGCTGCCTTAACTATTAATGGCGAGTACAGTTCAAGCTGAGACTTATATTGTACTTTTAGAACGATGGAGATTCTGAGGATTCATTTTCATATATATAAAATAGTATTGAGGGACTATAATGTAGCGAGAAATATAGTTTGTAAAAGAAGAGAGTTTATAAAAAATTTGGTAGTTGAACGTTTCCATCATCTGACCAGGCTGCACAATTGGTGCAACAGCTGTTTCGGCGATCGCGTAAAGGTAGTGTAAACGATACGAGTAGAAAATGTTAAATACAAGCCTTAACGAGTGCCTTAAAAACTTCTACGAGTGTCGTTAACACTATTTACGCGAGTTGTGTGCATTAATTAACCTGCAACAGTATTTTAATTACCAAAAACCACTACTCAAAACTTAAAAAGAGAGGTTATTTTTTCTTTACCCCTCATTGTCTCTGACAGTAATGCAACGAATCATCGGACCAATCGTTAACAATTAAATTGACCTGAACAGCTGAAGTTATAGTTGAAGTTCGAAGCATTATAATTTTACTTCTTATCTCTCAATCCTTGACCCTATCTGGGTACCAGTGGTGGTTATATTTTGGCCCTTTTGTAGTGGTACCATATAATTCACCAGAGAACAGTTACATGCCCATATAAGTAGATATCTATTATATATTATGTTTCAGTGATAAATGTAGAATATAATAAAAAAATATATATTTTTCAGCAATGCTTTTAGGCGTAGTAGCAAGAGGTTTGCACATTTTTGGATTATTCAACTTATAAATGTCTAAATCAACCCGCAAAAATCATAAAAAAATGTTTTTATCCATATTATCCAAACGTTAAGGTTGTGTAAAATATGATTCCTTACGTAGAAATATCAATGTTTTTTTTAATACGCATAAAAATAAAATTATAAAAAACTACCAAACTACTTTAATTACCAAATTGTATTTAATTGTTGTATGAGAAATAAATTTATTGCATCAACAGTAAATAAATATTATACTGCTGTAACAATTTAGTATTTTCACAAAAATTTTCAATAGAATAATTTAATTTTTACCATATGTTTTTACTTTTATCAATATGTCAATCCATCTCTCTTTATCAAACCTTGTATAATATATGGCCAAACAGACCAATAGGTAATTGATTCAATACATTATAATATGGAACATTTTCAAATAACCTTGTTTCATGTAAATATATAATAACCTATAACTTTTTGT
The DNA here is from genome assembly GCF_028750875.1 of Macrosteles quadrilineatus. Taxonomy (NCBI): domain Eukaryota; kingdom Metazoa; phylum Arthropoda; class Insecta; order Hemiptera; family Cicadellidae; genus Macrosteles; species Macrosteles quadrilineatus. The sequence goes on from NW_026542601.1 coordinate 52,866,837, forward strand.
AACAAAGTTGCTTCAATTTCAATATAATTTTACTTAAATAACTTGTCAAAATTCAAATTTAGCTCTATGGCAAATGAAAATTGTTATAATATATGTGTGAACAGTGGCCTACAATTTTCCGTGATAAAGTCAGCATTGACATATGTGAATGCAACAATGCATCAAACCTTCCTCACTTCTAACAGTGCTGAGCTAGTATGAAGATATAAATTGTAAACTGCATATTTTAATATAAAATTTTTTTTTAAAGTGCATATATTTGGAATAAATTAGTGAAATTTGATAAAAGAAGATCCGTCCTTGTTACAAACATTAATAACTACACAACATCAAGAAATTTAACTGTGAAGAAGACATCAATTTTGGTGAGATCACTCCAGTAGACATTTTCTTTCCTTGGATCGAAGCCATTACAACACTTTTAAGCCTAACTTTTGAACTTTTTTACCAGAATTTTAAAGTCAAGAAACTAATAGAAGCTTATATAGAACATAAATTAATTAACCTTTCAGAAAATAATTCGAACATAATTTATATTTCAAAACAAAATTTAATTAGGCTATATATAATCACAAGATTAAATTCAAACGCCGCTCGATCACCCCACCTGAGATAAAGATCCATGCAATATAACCCCTCAACCTAAATTAGAACTATTGTAATAGGCCTAGCCTAAAACTTAATTTAGTAAATTCATTTGCCACCCTTTGTAAACTTTTATTGTGAACCCTTAGTTTCTTTTCTTTTACCATCAATTTTGTATTGTAATGAAATAAATTTAAGTTTAGATACTGTACATGGAGTTTCCATTGTATTCCTAGCTTGTATTTGTAGCCTTGTTACACTGCATAATTTAAGAGTAAAAGCTCTTTCTAAAAATGTATAGTTAAATGTAGTTGAAATCGAAATTTCCTGAGTAATTTACGTCAGAATGTGAAATGTTAACATTTTTTTTACGAAAACACAATTTCTATGACCTTTTCAAAACTACATAAAATTGTTATAACCAACCTCAGAATCGGAAATGTATAAATTGTAGGGAATTTATTGCAGTTTCAGATGGTGATGGAAAACTTCCACCACCAAAATATATTTTGAACTCTCTTCTTTTACAAACTATATTTCCCGCTACATTATAGTCCCTCAATACTATTTTATATATATATGAAAATGAATCCTCAGAATCTCCATCTTTCTAAAAGTATAATATAAGTCTCAGCTTGAACTGTATTCTCCATTAATAGTTACGGCAGCAGGAACAATGACCGCGACGCGTTTTGCGCCTTTGTTTGTGTTATGTTTATTGGATCTGAGGATTGTATAGCTGTTAAGTTATGTACTGCAATAGTTTCATTATACAGAAGTACTATTTACCTATTGTGTACTACTCTCAAAAGTTGTCAATTAAAAAATTAATGGTTCTAAACAACAACAAAAACCATTATACTCCTGATTATACTTATGGTAAATTTAAAAAATATAATTTTTAGTAACTTCTTGTCAATTTCCGTGAAACTACTACATAATCTATTTGTAGAATGCATTTTTCTGCACAGTTTGACATGTCTAACGTATTCATATGACTTTTGGTTCTCGAGATATAAGCTATTTTGTGCGCCGCGGCCCCCCCGGGCGGCCCCCCAACTTCACCCCCTCCACCCCATGTTATTAACCACCTAGAAATGCGACAACATCGATTTTCTTCATCTACTAGGTACCCATAGCAACAATCAAAAGTCAAATTTCGTTACACTTTTATGCATGCTCAAACCCCCTCAGCGCCTGGACTATAAACAATTTGATTCTGCGATGTTCAATAGCATTAAAAAGTTAATAGGTTTACCAACAGGGTGCAGCAATACTATTTTTTGAAAATTATGACAACAGCTAATTTGCAACCCAAAGGTGAGTGATCGTAGCGAACGAACTTCAACCTGGAGGCGAGTTAGCGCAGCGAACGAGCTAACCTGAAGGCAAGTGAGCGCAGCGAACGAGCTCCAACCTAAAGGTGAGTAAGCCTAGCAAACGAACTTCAACCAGGGCGGGATTGAACCATGCGAACGAGCTCATCTTGAAAATGAACGAGCATTGACGTAAACCACATTAGGACAGGACGTCTGCCGGGCCAGCTAGTTATAAATATATTGTAATCTGTGTGTGATAGTGAAATTCTAGTTCGTGTTGTCTTCGTTATTTTTAAATATATGGCTTTTTCCTTTCATTTTCCTAAGTGAAAGAGTATATAGTAATACATATGATATAATAGTAATACTTAATTTGATCTTTAAGTAACATGCTTAAACAAAGTTTACATGATAGTGTCATTTTTTATATAAATTAAACTAACGATTTATTTGCAAAACTTACAAACTGTTGTCCCATACTTAAAGTATCTGCTATAAGAACTCGCTAATGTTATGGCAGAGCTTGATAGAAGCAACAACGCTTTTGGTGAGAAATAGATGAACACACGTTTCTCTCAAACATACAGTATTCATTAACCAACTCTGCATGATTTTTATCCGTTTATTGCTAGAACCTTACTTTAGGAAGGTTTTGTTTTGTATTATTCTAACATTGGCAAATCTTTTCGATGTGGAAGCCAAACATTGACACAGGAAAGATTGTTGAATATACAGGGTGATTGGTAGTCAGTGTGGCAAACGTTTTTTGTTGTAAGAACAAGGTAAATGAAGTGTGATGGTGCATATAAGAGGTTCCAAGTCAAAAAATTAGCTTCCCAAAGAATTATTTTAAGTGTTTTCAAAAATAACTATGTTTTTAAGCTTAATACAGCAATTTCTCAAATACCTGTAAATGGATTTGAGTAGATGTAATTTTCGTGTTCTACATTAAATTTTGAATAAGAATGATAGAAAATGGTGGAGGATCAATTGTAAGAACTCCATTGTAAATAGATCAAAAGGTAAAAATTAAGGTCTTTGATAAAAATTTAAAAAAACATTAAAAACATTTGGTTAAACATTTTTTTTGTTTTGGTGGTTTGAATACTATAAAACCGGGAACTTTTTTACTGTCTTTACTGTTCAAACTAAAACTAAATAATACATGCCAACTATCTATGTTTAAAATGTAAAAACGCCATGTTTTGGAGCCTCCAAATCACTAAAGCGTACATAAGCAGACCTAAAGCTCAATAGTGTAGCATATGGTTGTAAAGATTATAAAATTGACGCAGTTTCAACGTATTTTGCTACCTTCTTGTATACCTACAGGGTGTAGAAAAATGCAATAGACCAATTTTTTTTATCAAAGAACTTTAATCGTCAAATAATTTTTATCGTGTTTATGTCGTTCAATCAACATGTAAATATGATTGTCATGTTTTAGATCGAGGAGGAGAAGGAATGAGTAAATTGTTTTAAAAAAAACTGGGTTTTAGTTAGAATTAGCTTTAAATCACGTTTTAATGTAATGACAAACCAAGACTCCTCAAGTAGGCGTCTTAAGATCAAGTCAAATTGTTCGTGATGGACCGGACTAAGTTATTCACTCCGGTCTACAATAGCCTAATGGTCTTGATCGGTTTTCTGTTTGTCTCAACAGAACTCTTGTAACACTGACGACATAGACATAATAAAATACAACATCAAACACTCGATATATTTACACTCACAAGATATGGAAGTTTAAAAAATATTGATCGATTTCGACTTTTCCACTCAAGCCTTATTTTAAATTTAGTGCTGTAAACATATTTCACCAACAAAAATGTCAAAAACATTTTGCAATGGTGGCCGATATCGACTGGTCACACTGTTTAACACTGAGAGAATTAAAATGTCGAATTTGCTAAAAACTATTGTCGCAGAGAGTTTTGGAAAATTAGTTATAAGTTCCGGTTGAATCGATATTGAATTGTTGATCTATTTTCAACCTTATTTATAATAGTTTAGATTTACACCATTTCCTATATTTTGATTCCCATTCATTGCATTTTCACTTTTACCACAAGCCTTTGGTAGAGGGTAAATGTGTTGATTATATCAATCCCAACCAGTTACTCTGCTTTATACAGTATACGGGTTTCACCGTCTGCACTGGTCATCACCAACATTTCTTGTTAGCCTAAACTATACACATACTTTCTCGGTTATACACAAGACAATACAGGTTATACAACTAGTTGCAGTAGGCTATCATAACTCAGTTATATGACTCAGCACCCTTACGAAGGTGACTGGGTTTTATCAGGCATATCCTTTACAAAATACCTGTTCACTTTAGGGGTGTAAGTACTAAAACTCTTCCTGGAAATGATTAAAGATTATCCCACTCTACTAAGAGCAACAGAAGTAAAAGGTAAGATGAAGCCCTTCAGCCCTTGGCCTTTCTTTATTTACTTGGAGCTGAAGTCTTGATGACTGGTTATAAATTGCCTCTTTTGTTGTTAATTTTACCTCTATTTTGATTGCATTAAATATTTATGCATGTATTGCCAACTGTTGTAGTTTTCTCTGAGCGAGGCCAATATTGCCCGTTTATTCACAATTGTTTTGTCGTAATATTTGTGTGTACGAGTGCGTGTGGGTGTGGGTGTGTATGTAATACAGGCTTTTATTGAAGACTTTTCAACAATGTTGTATTTTGCAAACACATAATAAGCAACACATTATAAGCAAAATTTTGCAAAATAATTTCACTATCAAAAAAATAAACATAAAAATAGGTTAAATTTTTTTAATTAAATACTTCTTTTAATCTAGTTACTTTACCTGCCTTTATTGTTGGAATGACTGAGGTCGTTAACGTTTACCAACAGTTTACAGACGGATAGTAAAATGCTCTATAAATAAATTTAAATTGTATGTTCAGTCAAATATAATACCTACTATGTAGAGAATTTCAAGAAATAATTTAAAGTTTATTTACACTACTAATAATAAAACAATGACACAATAAGCTTTATTAACAAAGCACTATTTTTGTGTAACACAAGGAAATCAGTGTAAGGGCAACAACATAAAATTACTAACGTAAATGCCTTTGTTATTTTTATTTTCACTGAAACTACCCTCGTTCTACGTTGTTTCTCACAAACCCTCCCTCTCCAATAACTAGCGCAGGGTTGGTTTACGCCCCAATATTGGTTTTACGCGCATCACTTTACGTTGCAAGTAAAACTACAATTACAGTAAGTGCCCGTCGTGTTTCTTTCGGACATGAATTTTGTTTGTAAACATTATATGGCTGAGGTTTTATCTGGTGCATGCTTTTAGATGAGTTAAATTCACTCTCGACACAAAAATAAACGAGTACAGGTGTCCAACGTAAAATCTTAGTATTCACGTTTATGTTGGTCAAACTAGTGTCAATTTGTTTATTTTATTGTATAGTTTAATGTTTAAAGACGCCAAACTAGCAGATGTTATTTTCAAATCAAACTTTATTGTAAAAGATCACTTTTTATTCCACCAAAAATTCTTTCCGATCACTAGAACAGGCTTGGCTTACATACAAATTAAATGAATCAAGTAAAACACATATATATTACGACGGTGGGTTGAGGAACAACTGGATGGGTTTTCTATATTAGTCTGTTTTGTGTAAGTGGTAAGATTAACAGATTCTATGTTAAAAGTTTTAAACGTTTAATGTTTCCGTAGGTATCCTAAAAATTTTCATAAGTTTACAAAATTTGTGGCGAGGTCAAATGGATTCTCAGAAAACTATAAATAGCATTTTATAAGTATTTTTTAATCACAAACTTCTCTATAAGTATAAAAACTTAAAGCCTCTTTGCCTTTGTAAGCACCAAAATACCCACATTGTTTAAGCTTTACAAGGTAGGGGAGAAGGCAAAGATCAAAAGATTCCTGTGGTTTAAAGGTGCAGACTTTATAATTGACTTTCAAACAGTTTTCTCTTCCGTGTTTATCTAATCTCTGATCTAATTGCCTTAACGGCCGCTTTTAATCCTACCCACAAGCTGCTCTTATTCAGCATGCCAGTTTATAAACCTATAGAGTTAGGTTTTGTCTGTAAATCGCTTGGATTGTTGAAACATTTGGCTGTTTACATTTCACACCGCGCCGTCACACTGCAGCGAAAACCGCCGTTTTCAATGCATGCACTGCGGGTCTAATTCAAATTCAAATTCAAATATATTTATTTAGGATGTTACAAGCATGGCCTCGCCAAGTTTACAAAACTTGTCGGCGAGGACCAATAGATTCAAAAAAATGACAAACAAAGTTTACAGATTTTTCTCTTTTACTTTTGTTTTGTTTTCTAAGTACAATGAATTAATTTGAAAACTAGTTCTAAGGCGGTTCGTGGCAGGCACTTATTAATAGCAAGAGTGTTTTGGCAGCTAAACTTAATTCTAAAAGCGTTAAAAAGAAGTTTAACGAATAAACAATAAATAAAAGGTAGGAGTGAAAGCTCATATAACCAACGGCATTCACCTAGATTGCAATATTTTGTTGTCTTTGGATTTGTGAGTTTGTCGTGTGGTGGGGACAGTGGAGCGAGTGAGTTTCGAGAGAAAAAAAGAGTTGCTTGACAAGCTTGAGTCTTGTTTGTTCGTTTGTTGGTTGAACATAACCTTACACTAAAAATGCACATTTTGTTCATAAGCAGAAAAAATACAATTTTTTTTATTTTCCTTATTATTTAAAGCTGTGTATACCGATATATCGATAGTATATCGTATTGTACACTAACACAAAAATTGTAATAGACGCATCATTTACAAAACAGGTGATTGTTTGCATTAGCGAAATTAAAAACAACCAGGAAATTGATTTGAGAGGTTATCTTTACATTAAAAGTATTTTCGTTTTGTAGCTTAGTGTGTTAACAATGGTAAGACATGACGAAAAATTAGCTCATCACATGGATAAAAAAACTTTTTCCTACTGTTAGGCTACCTGCACGCAAAGGAGCTACAGTAATAGCTGCATTTACTTACTTTTGCTGCACACCAGTATTCCAACCAAGCAACACAAAACAGGTTGCTTTTATTTTGCACGTAATCCGTGTACGTTTGGAAATAGGTTGGCGATACTACGACTACGATCAGCTGCTGCAGAGTTTCCTATTTCGTCCATGATTTAACCTAACCTAAATCGTGTTGTTTAGTGTTTTGAAAGACTAATTATTTCTATGCTTTATAGTGACTGTAGGAAAAATATAATGCGTAACACGAGTACAAAGTGCCACTTCGCACACTAGTTCAACACAAATTTAAACCCCCTCTCATTTCCTTATTTTGCTTTTTTCTCATTTCTTCCTTTTTCAAACTTGAGCTCGGGTAAATGTCACTTTACGCCCTAGTGATAAAACATACTATTTCTTACTGACAGATTTTTTCCTGGCTGTTGATAGGGCATGAGTAAAATTGTTTGTTCGCATGTTACAGGAAAACGAGAGAATCATTGTCGATGAAAAGTTTTTTCCAGTGTTCACCATATTTTCAAAAAGGTGTTATGCCACTTAAAACTAACCTTTTTATTTCAGGTCAAAAGTTCTTAAGTAGACCTACAAACCTTCTTTTTGTGATTTTGAACTTGTTTTGTTTGTAATTTACTGAAACACAGATTCAACAATTACGTCAAAAAACTTCTGAATTATATACAAACATAGTAAGGTTTTTAGTATGCAAAATACATCTTATAGCTCCAACTCCTTAGGTTCAAGTATTTCCTAGTTCAATTTAGTTAAAAACGTTATAATCACAAGTGTTAGTAGATATTTCTAGTCGTTAACTTTCATTATGTTTAATCTACGATTGTAAGTCACGAGATGTACACTATTCGCAGTGTCTATCAATGTAAATACAAAGGCAACACGTTAGCTATAGTAGAGATAGCGAGGTTAATGAGTATAACCCTGTTAAATGGTGATACTAAGTAGTTAAACAGTGCCTCAATAGAACTAATCTACATTTAATTACAAGGTCTGTGTTCTGGTCGACACACCGTTGTAGGGTCGTTACATGTAGCTATCAGATATACTACCATGTCAGTGAATCAGATATTTCATCTACTGATAGTCAACCTATAAAGTAAGCATGATACGTAACCATTCGACTTTTTTTGTATATGTAGTACGGTGTAATCAAAAAAACGTCTTACATCAACATCTAAAGTGAAAGCTAACTTTTAACTCCAAACTGTTCATTGTATGGTAAAAAGTTACAACGTAAAAAATTATCAACAGAAAGAATTGTTCTTACAACAAATGATCTCTTATTACGAAAACTTTTTTTGAATCGTGTTGTTATTTTCTATTTATTTGGATGACCTAGATTTTCTGTAGGTAGATAATAAATTTACAAGACTAAACCGTTTCCAATCAATACAAAAATCCTAAAAGGGTTCCAAAAAAGCGAAAAAAACCTAATGGTCCGGTTACTAACTATCAAAAAGCTACTAACCTGTCAGAGTCGAACCAGCGACTTTCCTATTCAAGGGGAGCACCACAACCGCTCAGATACCCAACTATATTGCATACCTTCAGTGACATCCTAATGTGTGTTTTCATCAGATGTTTTATAGCACACAGTGTGAAACCGCCTAAACAAACTGGGGTAAACTCAGCAAGAAACTTAATTAAAGTTAAAGCAGTTTGGTTTCCTGCAACTGCATCTGTCAACTAGTTGCTGCTTGGTTATCTAAGTGAGCTAAATGAGTTATGAAGTAGAGTCTTAGATGTTTAAGATAATTACTTATTTTAATCAGCCAGGGAATCACTCCAGGGGCATACACATCTGCTAATGTTCTCAGCTGATCCATTAGGATGAAAAATCTGAAAGGAAGTAAAATGTGACTTAAGTTTGAAGTAAGGCCTATATTTCATTGGTATTTAATTAAAAGCAAATATGCATACATAAATATTGTAAGTACAACCTTTTTCGATAAACTAAAAAGTAAATACTCGTAGCATAGAAAATGAAATACTGTCCAATAACTGTAGTAACGTATTTCGTATTTACTATAATTTGAATTTGAGTTAAGAAAATGATTCATTGCGTTATGTTTATATGGTGTTATATATTATTACCTGAAAGCTCAATTAAGAAGGATTTTCAGAAATTTTATGGTAAGACAATTAGTAGTTGTAAACAACCAGACATGCGTGTACAAAAATTACTTAAAATAAAATCTCAATCAGGAGGTTCCCCACGCAGTCCAGTTTTTTTAGTTTTAGTTGGTAAATTTCATAACATATATATTTGTCATGTCAAAAATTTGTGTAATAATTTCTTATTATACAAATAATTTATTATTGTAAGATTATTTGTTTGAATATTTAGCAGAAATTTGTGTAAAACCCATTTGGTTTTACAACCACTAGGGTTAAACTTGTATTTTCCCTTCAAGTCATGTAGTATAAATTCATTGGTTGGAATTCACGAGTATGTACAGTAATATTCCGAATGTTATTAATATTCTAAATGAAAACAGAGTTGGAAAATCCTGAGAGCACTTCTTAGACTGGAAACTCGAGCAAATCAGATTGACGATAATCTAAATGAAACCCTCAAAACGACCCGCTTGAGTTTCCACGATGTTTGGAATTTAAGGCCAATCTAATAATGTTCATATTTTACTCAAATTACAGGTTTCAACTCCTAAATAAATGAGTTACGTTGTCTGTATAAATATGTAGTTTTAACCTGCATTACGAGTATATCCTAAATTTTATTTTTGTAGGATATTGTGTGTACGAATTGTGAATATTCTCATAACAGGCTATCCAAATCTATCCAACCCAATCTTTTATAATTTCAGCCGGAAGAATTTCCGATAAACTTAATTTTGAGCAATTCTGTATTTTTCAGCTTATGGAAGTTGCTTAAGGAAATTATATTACGTATTTTAACGGTTAAAAGCTGGTTTAAGGACACTTTGTATGTTGACAGTTTAAAAAGTTTGTTCACGGCTTATATAGATTTTTTTTAGGATACTCAGTATGTTTACGGCTTATAAATTCGGTTTTAAGATTCTCTGTTTATTTTGGGGTTTTAAAGTTGGCTTTAAGATACCCTGGATGTTTACGGTGTATAAAGTTGGTTTAAGGATACCCGACTGTATGTTTATAGCTTTTATATGTTGGTTTAAGGAAACTCTTATTATATGTTTACGGTATTAAATCGATTCATGGATTTAATTTGTATGTTTAGAACTTATAAGGTTGGTTTGAAGATGTTATGAATGTTTACGGTGTATAAAGATGGTTCAAGGATACTCGGTAAGTTAAAGCTTATAAAGTTGGTTTAAGGATACTCTGAATGTTTACGGCTTACTGGTTTTCTGTAGCGGGAATTACTCACTAATCCTTCAACTAAAGTTTTAAAATATGACCATACGTATACATTGAAAGAGATAAATATATAGCTATGTACTTTCATAATTTTCATAAGCTATGTACTTGTATTACATAGCTATATATTCTATACATATTCTGAAAAAAAAATATATATATACGTCTAATTACACTAGTAATAATATATTTACACTTATACTGTTGACTCACAAGACGGTAAATACATATGAAAGACGGTAAGTGGTGATCGATTTCGATTGGACACTCCAATCATCATCAGACCCAATAGGCGAATGTTTGGAGCGAATGATTCTGGTGATGATTGGAGTGTCCAATCATAATAGATTACCATCTTTCATCTGTATTTACCGTCTTGTGAGTCAATAGTATAAGTTTAAATATATTATTACTGTCATTAGATTAATTATTAAATAATTATACAGAATTCACGAAAGGTTGTGTATTTCTATTTTAACAAAACTCAATCAAAAAATATAAACAATAACACACAAAACATATGTTGAACAATTACCATATGTTAGTGATATATTAACTACTACTGTCATCCCTCCTTCACAAGTCAAATTGATTTGGTTTTCTTCTAATCCTTTCCCCTCGTCTTACAACAGGAGTTGAATCATTGTTATGTAATTCTGACCTGGACAATTTACCTTTATTCACATCATGGGAGATTCTGAATGACTTGTCTCTTCTTAGGAACCATGAGTTCCTTCGGTATTCTCGTCCATCACCAGTCTGGATTTTGTACGATCGAGGTTCAGGACCAACTTGAACAATCTTTGCCCTCAGCCAACACTTTGGTTTGAATCTAAAGAGTACTGGTTCATCGAGTTTAAATTGATCAGGCTCTGTCTTCCTCACATCACTGTACAGCTTCTCTCGTCTTTTAATTTTTTCTAGCTGTTTTGAAACATTCTTTATGACCATCGGAATAAGGTGGTTGTTTGTAGATGGAAGAAGAGTCTTTGTCCTCCTACTCATCAGCCGCTGAACCGGGGAACCTAGGTTACCTCTTGGTGTGTTACGGTGATGAAGAAGTGCAAGATAAATATCGGACTGTTCTTCTTGACACTTGAGGATTAAGTTTTTCCCTTCTTGGACATACCTCTCCGCTAGCCCGTTGGATCTTGGAAAATGAGGAGATGAAATTCTATGATTAAATTTCCATTCGGATACAAATTTAGTAAATTCCATAGAAGCAAAACATGGCCCTCCATCAGTTCTTAGTTCATCTGGAATACCATGAGTTGCAAAGTACTTTTTTAGGTGTGTAATAACAGTAATGCTACTTTTGTTCCTTAGATTTTCACACTCAAAATATCCTGAGTAACTATCAGCAACTACTAAGAAGTCTTTACCTCCACATTCAAAAACATCAGCTCCGATGAACTGCCATGGCCTCACTGGTACTGTTTCTTGAAGGATCACATCTTGAGGTTTATCTCGTTGATATTTGCTGCATACATTGCACCTTGCTACATATTGTTCAATATCTCTTTCCATATTAATCCAATATACATAGTCACGTGCTGTATTAATTGAACTTTGAACACATTTGTGAGGACGGTGAATATTCTGTAACACTTCATGTTTCATTTCATCAGGTATAATCAAACGGCTTCCTTTAAACAAAAGACCATCATAGCAACTTAGTTCTTCTCTGAAAGTGAAATATTTTACCAAGTCCTTGTCAACAGTGCTTCTTTCTTCGGGCCATCCATTCAAGATCATTTCCTTCAACTTAGAAAGCTCTGTGCATTTTCCAACACAAGTTCTGATTCGAGAAACTGTATCAGAAGACATGGGAATTATCAACTGAATATCAAAGCTGTGAGGTTCATCATCTTGATTGTCATTGTAGCAATCTCTACTCAAGGTATCGGCCAGATGAAGCTCACAACCCCGCTTGTACACAACTTTTGGTCGATATGGTAATATTTCCAAACACATTCTTTGGATTCTGGGAGGAGCATCAGACAACGGTTTCTTAAAGATAGCCTCCAAAGGCTTATGATCTGATTCAACTATCAACTCCTTGCATCCCCATACATCTCTTTTTCAAGTTGACTGTAGTTCTGTTGTGATTGAGTCAATGCTTTGGAATTATAAGCTACGGGCTGCCCAGATTGTAACATAACAGCACCTACTGCATAACTGCTTGAATCCACAGATAGAGTCACAGGAGAGTTGGGGTCATAGTAACGAAGCACAGGAGTTCTTTGCAGTTTTTGCTTTAACTTGTTGAATGCTTCTCGTTGTGGCGTATCCCAGAACCAAGCCACATTTTTCTCAGTGAGAACTCTAAGAGGTTGAGTATCAACCGAAACATCTGGTATAAACTTTGATAAGTAAGTTATACAACCTAAAAATCTCTGAAGCTCAGACAAACATGTGGGTTCCTTCATTCTTGAAATGGCTGCTACTTTGTCAGGATCAGCTTGTAACCCTTGGTCTGAAACTATGTGACCAAGAAATTTCACTAACGGTTTAGCAAATATACACTTTTCTTTGTTAAGTGTAAGTCCTGATTCACTGAGCTTTGTCATTACTTCATTCGTGACCTTTTGCAGGTCTTTTTCATTGTTACTGTGAATGAGTATATCATCCATTGAACACTCTACATTCTTTATTCCTTTGAGCAAGTCTGACATAATATACTGGAACACTTCAGGGGCCGATACCAAACCAAAGGGCATGCGTAAACAAGAGTAGCGCCCCCAAGGTGTTGAAAAAGTTAGTAGTTTGGATGTTCTCTTTGTAACTTTTATCTGCCAGAATCCTTTTTTACAGTCAAGGATGGTGAATAAAGTAGAACCATTCAATCTAGCTGAGATGTCCTCTAATGTAGCCAATGGATAATGTCTACGCTTTACATTTTTGTTAAGATCAGTTGGGTCAATGCAAAGACGTATTTTGTCTCTTTGTTGGACTATGACCATAGGAGACACACAAGGAGTAGGCTCACTTACCGGAGTAATAATCTTGTCTTTTACCATTTGGTCAAGTTCTGCTTTCACTGCGTCACGTATTGGATGGGGTATTCGCCTGGGTGGGTGTATTTTGAAACTAGGATTTTCCACAAGATCAATATCATACTCAAATGACTTCAAACACCCTATTCCATCATATAATCCACTTATAGACTGATCAATTATACCAGCAATCCGTTTTACGAACCCTAGGGTTTCACATGATACTCTTCCTAATATTGACTGATGCCCATTTGGAACTATTACAAACAAGACAGTGTCTTTATGAGACTTTTTGGTTACAACTGGACAAATGGCTTCACCCAAAACTGGCGTTTTTTGGTTGTTAAAAGAAACAAGGCATTTAGTTGCAGAAGGTACAATGTTCAGATTACAAGCTAGTGCCAAATCATGGGAAATAACATTGCACTGAGCCCCAGTGTCTAATTTAAACTGCACAGTTTTGTTATTTGGCAATTCCAATAATTCTGTCCAATCTTGATTCTTTACTGGGTTAGAGATGCAATCAACATGCAACGGATAATCAGAAGAATCTTCATTCTCTACAACCTCTAAAACATCAGTATTTTTACTCTTACTAGGGAGATTCTTTCGAGTTTTACACATCTTAGCAAAATGACCTTTAGTCAAACATTGATTGCAAGTTCGATTAAAAGCTGGACATTGGCCTCTAGAGTGTTGTAAACCACAACGTTTACAGTCAAAGACTGAATTTTGTAACGTAGGCCTAGAAAAGGAATCATCCCTTTTAACAACATTAACATTTCTAGGGCTGTCAGAGGATATTTCTGCTAGTTGTTTCTTAGCTTGTTCATGTGCCCTACACTTACTAATTGCATTATCTAAGGTAAGGTTCTCAGTAGAAAGTAACTTTTCCCTTGCTCGAATCTGATATGTCAATTACTATTCTATCTCTAATCAAACTGTTTTTAGTTGCTCAAAATTACAAGAATTAGCTTGGTTAACCAATTTTGTAAAAAAATCTTCAAAACTTTGATGGGTTTCTTGTGTAATTTTGTTGAACAAAAATCTCTCAAATACTTCATTAGATTTACCAACAAAAAACTTATCAAATCGTTGAACAACTTCATCTAATTCAATATCTTCATCATCCATGAAACCAAAACTGTTATATATATCTATAACATCTGGGCCTAAACTAGACATAAATGATGCTACCTGTACTGCATTAGATTTCCTATCAAGGCCAGAAGCTGTGTAGTACCAGTTCCACTGTTGCTTCCATTTCTTCCAAGAAGGAGCCATCTGAGTACTTGAAACCACAAGACATTTTGGTGGCTTTACATTATTATCCTTGTCTTCTGGATGGTTTGTATGAATATCGTCATCTTCCTTAAATTCATACCTTTTATTTCTATTCCGTGTGGGTTTCGGCACCATGTCATTAGATTAATTATTAAATAATTATACAGAATTCACGAAAGGTTGTGTATTTCTATTTTAACAAAACTCAATCAAAAAATATAAACAATAACACACAAAACATATGTTGAACAATTACCATATGTTAGTGATATATTAACTACTACTGTCAATTACTAGTGTTATTGGACGTATATATTTTTGTTTTTTTTTCAGGTAATTTAATAACACGTACGATGCTGATCAAGAAGTTATTCATATATATTCTAGAACATGTTCTATATATTCTATAAAGCTATATTTATTTATTTTATTTATTTATTTGTTAACGGTTGCACCATTTGTACATGAAAAAAACAATAATCTAACATACAGAAGAAGCAGAAAAAAAATCACAGGCCAGTACAAAAGTAGTGAAAAAAACTGGAAAACAAGACTTCAATAACAAGACATAAATACCCTCGCCGCAGCAAACCTGCCGACTAAGCGAATTTCCATTTGTCTGAATTTATTTTCAGTTAAATATATTTTAATAACATTAGGTTTAACGAGTACCTAGGTTTGCTGTTACAAGGAAACTAATAAAGTGTGTTTTTGAGTAAAATATTGATAGCTTAGGACAAAATAAATCAATTTGCCAAGTTTGATCAAAATATATCCATAAACAAGCAAACTACAACATTTGACAATATTCTCCATAAGAATAACATGGGAATTTTAAATTTACAATGTTTTTAATTTTCTCCGTTACTAATAACCGAACAAAAATTTTTTTATATACTAAATCATTTGTTTTTTTTTTAAGCTCTTTAAAAAGGTCTAAAGATAAATCGGGAAATTTTGTGTTTTGAGGGTCAAAAGTGGGAAAACCCAATTTTTACCCCATAAAACCCCCTGTAAAGCCCCGTTCCCATGGTCCGATCGTGCTGGTTCGCGAACTCATTCAAGTTTATCCCCCTTTACACCTTTAAACCAAATTTCATCAAAATCGGTCAAAAATTACTCAAGTTATCGCGTTCACGGACGTATATATAAGTATATATATATATATATATATATATATATATATATATATATATATATATACATATATAAAAATTTGAACGAACGGTGTTTTTGGCCTCTGGGGACATCAAAATGAAAAAGTAAATCGGTCCCGGGTCTAGGTCTTACCGTGTCACCTACGGTAATAGCTACTTCCGGAAGCTATAGGGAAATTCGCTAAAAGATAAATAACAACTATAAATAACAAACTATGAATAACAAACTATAAGTAACAACTATAAATAACAAAAGTATCTGAACAAGTTTACAAAACGAGAGATTCGAAAAACAAAACCAGTATAGGAACAATAACAATGATGCAATGCAGTAGCCGAGTGAAACTTCAGTAAAGAGGCAGAACAAACTTCATGAAAAACAGATAAACTTGCAGAAAAATAACAATATGATAAACTCTGTACAAGAACAAGATATAACAATAACAACAGGATAGACTATATTAACAAAAATAAATAACAATGCAATAAATAGAAAGTTTGGAAACATGCAAAGATTATATATATATATTATACCTATATACTTATATAGCTATACACGCATTTGGCTCGCTGTTTTTGTTTGGGTGGGGGCTAATTAGCAGTAGGCTACCGAAGGAGCCTGGCTGATGGGCACTTTCAATGTTATTCCTCATAAGAATTATATTGGGGAATAATTCGAAATGGTGGGGGAGTTGGATTATGAAACTTTTCCATTTTTCTCATGGTTTTGGCATCAGACCTATACCATCGAAAATTTCAAGACCCTTGCTCATCTAGAAGTGGTTTAGAATCAGGCCCCCGTTTATGGATACTGGGAATTGTTTAAATGTGTAAAATATCAATACTAAGTAGGCGATTGAACAACAGGGGTGTATGGGTTTAATTTCAAAATGCCATATTCCTAGAACACTTCAAGTGTAACAACCCAGGCCAACAAATCTGCCTACTGTCAAATATCTAACACGTCTGAAAGTTATTTAATCCCTTACACACAGAGTGACCATAAAAAGTAAGGGAGAAATCAATTGGGGGGGGGGAGGTTAAATATGGTAATAATCCAAATAATTTCTTAGTTTTAAGCCTACGACTAAACACCGTGCAAAATTTAGTCTTAGGCAATATATATTTATGGGAGGGGGGATTGCAATTTCAAAAATTCCACATTTCTCCAAGTCTTTATCACATTTTGGACTGTTAATACAATAAGGATTGAATTGATTATTGAAACATTTACCTTGAACATTAGGGTTTTTTTTTCATTTCATGTTCCCTCTTATTTACTTACATTTACGCTCCTTGATAGTATTGTTCGTATGATGATGTATAAGGTAGATATTTCAAATACTCAAAAACTTACACGTGTACACATTAATTCAACATTCCTCCCGTATTTTAAACCAACAATAACAGACTAACATAGTTATAAATCTATTGTTACTATAAATACAAATACGGCGTTATAACAGTATCGAAAATAAGTAATTTCCAACACAACCCTGGGCATTCCAATGTTGTATTTATCGACACATATACCTGCTGCTGTGGTTCTATATATCATTACTCTCCAGGGCTCGATGAATCCGTTTCATTGCTGCAACATTCTCTATTTTGCTTTGTTTTTATTTTTGTATCATAAAAATGTAAAGATAGGTAACGATAGATTTTTATATATTTTTCCTATCTGGTGTAGGCTACTTATGTTCCATTTGTGTATAACCGATAAAGAAGAAAGCACAACGCAATACACGAAAGTACATCTTTTGCAATTCTAATGTAGAAGGCGTCGAATGGAAACCAAACGTAATGTGCTGATTTTTAAGTAAAAAATCAATAGTTTATAATTAATATACTATTGAGTATAGTTTCACTATATACGTACTACCTTTAAAGCTTCTTAAAAAAAACACACTATCCATTAAGTTATAATCGCAAAAAGATAAAAAGAGCAACTAAATTGTACAATATTTTATACTACTGCTATCAGTATATTTAACATTCCTGGGACAGTTAAATATATCGAATAGTAATCAAGATAGAGCTTAAAACATGATTCAGTGATTTGCTGAGGACGGCCAGATAGGAGTAAGAAGAAAGACTGGCTGAAACACTTCCTGGAGACAAGTAGGGGATTCCATGGTTCCATTCTCTCGCTACCTAATCAAAGTCACTATAATATTCTTTTCACCACACTATGATGTTTTAGATATTTTACATACGTTAATTGGTGGCTGAAAGTTACGTTTTGCCACAGCTGTCATAGTCATTTAGGGACAGAGCAGATTTTTACATCCCTAGAGCCGCAAAGTCAGCTGCCCGCTTACTTTCTTAAAACATTAATGCATGTTAAATCTAAATCAGTATCCAAAGCATTGCAATAGAATTGTTTTATTGTAACCGCTGCCTAGCAACTATTTATTATTATTTTTGCTGATTCCTCAAATTATTTCTTCACATATCCTTAAAGTTGTAGTTCTGTTGACTGTTAGTGTGCATTATTATTGGGGTGAATAGTGGTAATAGGGTATAGTGTGGTTAAAAATAGCGTCCGTACCACGGACCGAAATGGTTTTGCAGCTCTCGAACTTAAAAACTATCTCGAGCCAGCAAAACCTCATTTTTGGCCCTAGGTACGAAATATATACTATTTCCCGTATCTCATTGTGTGTCTTAATTTATCGTCACAGACAAATGTCCAGAACAAGCATTTACAAAGAATAATTACAATAACAATAAATCTATATTTATAAATCTTACTTTAAAATGTTGATTCTTTCAATATAGATTGTGAAAGCCTGTCCCATCTTCAAAACCACGAGCTGGTCTCCATTTCTTCCTAGATTGTCTTAAACCATAAACACATGCTTGTCTCTCTTAAAATTGAACAAGTCAATCTGACTCTTATCCAATTTACAACCAGGCTGTAGGGTCTGCCTCATTTTTCAGATAGCCTCTCAGTCAATGCTCTTATCAGGGTCTGAAATTCGTTCAATATGATTCCACTGATGTTGTAAGGGGAGTGAAAGAGGCATTTCGGCGTTCAAAAGCTGACGTGTTTTCTTTTCTTCCTCGGTGGTTTTTAAGACATTTTCCTGAGGTTTGGAGACATATGATGGAGCATTGGTGTCTATGACACGAATATAAATAATGCTTCCCTTGTGTCTTCCATACTTCTCTAATTACAGGTACATTCAATTTCATTCTCAGCTAGGAGGGGCGACGTTTCCTGTGTCAATACATTCATAGTTATTTCACGTTTCAGTCTACAGAAAAACAAATCGAATATATTATCGATTTCTGTGTTTGTCTGTTGTCGGTAACATACACGTGCTTTCGTTCGTGTTTTATAAGAAAACGAGACCGCCGTTGTTAATGACACGTTTTTTCAATGTTCTAAATATTGTTGAATGGGTGCCTCTACTTATACGTTTCCTTTTCGTTGTGATTAAAATCAATTTAAGACGTGTACACACTTCATTTGGTACGATGTTTAACATATTTTATTCGCTGAAAATGAATTTGCGGATTTAATTGCACATAAAGGTTATCTGAGTTACATACATGACAATTGTTTAAGCCGCCATTTTCAATTTTTTAAATACACCCTATATAGGGCTCCACGCCACGGAGACGGTGGTACTTGGTTATAACCTACTACTGTAGTTGCTTTTCTAAATCTGTCCAGCTTATGTCACCCACCTGCCTTGAGAATGTTGACCTTGACGCTAGAAAGTATTAGGCCTACAACAGAAATCGAATAGAAACAAATTCCGAGGACTCTTCATTGCGTAATTATTATGAATATAGCTGAAACTTCCGAGTACCATTAAGGGAAAGTGAATATAAAATTAACATATAGCCATTGAATAATTGGATTTGGAAAACTTAGCTAATTAACTAAATTCATGAATGTTTCACTACATTGCCAACTACAGTAGATATCCATCAGTACAGCGACCCTTCTTTCCCAGAACATCTGGTCCTCTCGCGAGACATGCGACAAGGACAAACTCTATTATTAGGCCTATTTAAACCCGTTTAAGGTCAGTTTCCTATGTTTTCCCTTTAGTTCGTACTACGATTGTCTTTACAAGTAGTCTTTATAAGTACATCAGCTGGTCCAGAGGTTATGAGTTCAAATCCCGCCAATCGCCAACAGGTGACAATGTCGTAATCAGAAATCATAACTTCATTCTCATGCAAACTGTCAAACGTCATACAAAGTGATATCAACTAAACTAAACTTTTAGAACGATAAAAATAAAATACATGACATATCAATCGTACAACTACTGTAATAACATAAGTTCGCTCGTATTGTTCAGGTCGATTCTTTTGAACTTTTGCAGCCTAAACGTAAACCAAAATATATTGTATAGCTATCGGATATATTTATTTACAGAAGACCCCCTACAGTTCTCATCCGCTTAGGCCTACCACTGAAGGTTCAGAGGCAAAATGGGTATGATTAACATACTACAGATCTTTCCTTGGTGTAAATTAACAGCTTTATGGAAACGATGGTTTTCTTTGGTCTGCTAACATTGAAAATAGCTACTTTCTGTATTTATGTATTGATAAGACGTTATGAACATAATTTGATCAAATTTGGAAAATGCATTAGTTTCTTACAAAACTATTAACGTGTTAAAAAAAAAACACTTTTTTAACCCTTGCTGGTGCACCAAACCTAAGTAGGTACTCCTTAAACTAATTCTATTTAAATAAAAAATGTGATATTTTTAAGGAGACATTTTAGTGTAAATCCAATCAGGCAAATGGAGATTCGCTTAGTCTGCAGGTTTGCTATGGCGGGGGTATTTTAAATATATAAGATGCCCATATATTAAACACGGAAAAGGATATCAATGGGAAATATGAGCTATATTATCATGAAAGGTATCAGCCCAATCCGACCAGTGCTGTAGATAGTAGGTGTTTGAGCCCCAAACAAACACACAAACTGTCAGCTTTATAATATTAGTATGATGATATGATGTCATTATATGCCAAACATGGTTAACTGCTACGTCATTAAGACTAATCCTTGACCATTAATAAACTAATCAACCAATGGACTAATCTACTGCCTATTCATTGAATAGGTTCAACGTAGAGGGAAATTCATAAAAGGTTGGAATTTAGGAAAGGTTAGACACACGAATTTCACCAATATATTGTACCAAATTCTAATTATATTTTTTTAGACATTTTTTTCATTATTTGTAAAACTGTGTGACAATTTGTCTACCTTTCACCATTATGATCTCTACGATACTATTAAGTTATGAGATGTAAATACTCCCTAGGCTTTTTGTAAATGAAAATCGAATGAAAGGTGAATATGATATAAGATATGTGACTTGTGTAGCGTTGTTACTGAGACCAGGGCCATTCTTTAGCCCGGACCATTTAGTCTAATCAAATATAAGTCTAATCAAAAATCTTACCGGCATGACATATTAATTGCGACGTTGGTTGTTATGCCAATTTAAATGTACCCTTCTGAAGTACCTACTTAACCTGTACTTAGCTCTTTTATTTTTATGGTACAAAAAAGCGTAGAAAAGTATATCAATTTTATTTCGCAATTAAATCGTTGTTACATAGTTAAATATCCACACACACCTTCTCAGTTTTAAATATTTTGTCAACTTAATTAATAGCCTAACTGGAAAACGATCAAAACACTTAGAACGCAAAAACTATTTTTAAAACACAAAAAACATTGACCTCTGCAACAATGTTATCATTTTATGTACCAAATAATGACTAATTGACATTACAACATTGGCAGCGAAATATCTTCCTCTGTGGGTCCGAAGTGTCTTGACCTTTACGATAACGACAACCTTGAATCTTGAATGTTTTCAGGCAAAGCCTAATCACAATCGTATCATGGGGATTCCACGAATGTGGTTGGACGATTCCGTTGCGCCTGCGCTGCTGTGAGTCATAGTTTCGTCTAGCCGGTCGTCAAGTCAATGTAGACGTTGACGTTGACAACAATCAATGGGACAGCCCAGTATTGGTTGTAGAGGGGATGCTAGCCGTAGACGTATACGTACTGCCGTAGTGGTGGGAGTTGGATCTTACGATATAACCCGTCATTTCCACGGCCATTGTTACAGAAACAGTCACCAGTGAAACTGTAGCGAGTGGTGGATCAGTAAACATGGTAAGGATAACAGCTAATTTTAGGTTATTGTTTACCAGTACCGGTAGGTTTTGGTAGTGAATTAGGCACCCATGACCCTGCAGCGCGAAGGCTTTCATAAAGATAGGCAACAATAAGAAAGGCCAAAAATAAACATGATAACGAATTGTAAATAGTTTGTCATAGTAAATGCTGTACAAACGAATGAACGAATGATTGGCCTGTCGGTTGTTGTACTATTACTTAGAAATGTTAGGTAGTGTTTTGTTGGCGCTCGTTGAATGATAGACAGGCATTGTTGACGGTGGTGACCGGAAAAGAAAAACGTGCAAATATGTGTGGGTTTGAGTCCTTGGAGGCTAGTGGCTATCTTAGATTAATTTCTAACCACTCTGAAGAGTTATTTATCATCCTAAAATATAATTTTTTTATACCAAAGTGATTTTAATTTAAATACCTATACAGGGCGCTATGAGATCAGAATTTTTTCTTTGTGGTTTTGTAATAATGTTTTCCAAGGGAGTTCTTGGAGACTAACGGTTATCTTGGATTTGCTCACCATAAGAGCAATATTAATTTCAAACAGCCACTGAAGAGTTATTTTTACAACCTCAAAATATTCATTCGAAAGCCAAAAAGTGATTGAAATTTAAATATTCAGGGCACTATGAGATTAGAAATTGTCTATGTAGTTTTAGCGAATTTCCCTATAGGGAAGTAGCTATTACCGTAGGTCTCATGGTAAGACCTAGGCCCGGGACCGATTTACTTTTTCGTTTTGATGTCCCCAGAGGCCAAAAACACCATTCTTTCAAATTTTAATATATATCTATATATAGGGTTTATGGGGGGTTTTATGGGGTAAAAATAGGTTTTTCCCATTTGTGACCCTAAAAACACAAAATTTTACAATTTCTTTTCAAACCATTTTGTAGAGCTTAAACAAACAAATAATTTAGTATATTGAAGCGTTATTATGTGCCTAACTGTTACGGAGAAAATTCAAAAAAATTGCAATTTTAAAATTCCCATGTTATTCTTATGGAGAATAAGTCAACTGTTGTAGTTTGCTTGTTTGAACATATTTTGATCAAATTTGGAAAATACATTAATTTCTTACTAAACCACAGTACCTTTTAACATTTTATATAAAAAAACTTGTTTACCCCACTGTTGCAGCAAACCTAAGTACTCATTAAACTAATTCTGTTTAAATAGGGAATAAATGTGATATTTTTAACGAGACATTTTAGTTTAAATCCAATCAGGCAAATGGAAATTCGCTAAGTCTGCAGGTTTGCTGCGGCGGGGGTATTGTAATATGTTGAGAGTTTGCACAGCTAGGCTCGAAGGACTATTATTTTATTCGTCTTCACTTTAGGAATCTTCAATAGTCCCGGGTTTAGAGAATTCTTTTCGTTTTTCAGTTGATCACTTTTTTAGGTTAAAGAGATAATTTGATCATAAAATGCTATGAACTGTGAAAGTGAAATAGTTTAAAACATTTCAATGTAGTAAATAAATACTGTAATTACTTTTACACAGTGAAGACTAGTTGTTTTGCTACTCATTATTGAATTCAATAAGCCTAGTTATCATACTCTCAACTGGCCAACAATCGGACCTCAAAGCAAGATATTCCCTAGGAATTTTCCAAGATGATTAGTCTTTGGTTAATTGCTATTTTTGTTTTGTTGTTTCACAGTTCAGCAGATCTGGATGATATACATTAATGGCTATATAGAGTTAAATCACATGGTTAGGTAGTGCCAAAGTGCCATTTTTAAACATCATTTTGTAAACACTGATAACCAAATTAGAGAATTGTGATTTTTAATAGTTGGTTCAGTACAATAATACTTGTTAACCTATATTAATTTTGAGAATTTGTTGCTTTTAAAAGACAATTGGCTTTTTGCATTTACATAAATAAATTTACTATGGTAGTGTTCTAATATTTAGCAAAAAATTACTTAAAAATGTTTTAAATTTAAACAAGTGTACCCGTTGCTCAAATCAAGCAAATGCTGAGTATTAGATGAGTTATTTCAAAACAGAGTGAATTCGAAAAATAACTCTTTCAATGATTTTAATTAATTTATAAGATTTGACTTATTATAATATTAAGTACCTATCTTCTGGAAGTACACAATCAATATTAATAAAAGCTCTTTTTAAACAATATTTAGACTATTGTAAATAGTAAGTTTTCCAAAGAAATTTTTGTTTAGTGTCTCAGGTTGCAGGAAGTACAGGCTCAATTCAATTTCTCGTCGTATTCCCAAACATTTTGAAAAATTTAGACCGCTTCCCCTTTGTAAACTGTTCATCACTTATAATGCCACTGGCATAGACACTAAAAAAATCTGGAACAAATGTTTAACTTACTAAATGTTTCTATAAACTCTTTGTATTTTGTTGAAATTAAAATGAAATAATGATTTTCAGACTTTTCATTTTATGGTGCTATGCTCCCTGACGGCATGTGTCCTGGGCCAAGGATACTTGGGTTCTCAAGACCCTGGGGTACTTCCTGTATACAACCAGCCAGAACAGAGGATAGCCGACTCCCTCACACGGACCGGACCTCTAGACAACGCTTCTCAGGACCAGGTAGTGTAGAAAATAAAGAACATTTACTCCTCAGAGCTTTGAACATGGGTAAAACTACACAGTCCATTCCTATGGACATGTTGTGGCCAGTTTCAAAACCAAAATGAACACAGTTGAATTGGTGTGAGCTATATGCCAATGCACGGATTATTGATTTATATCAAATCAACTTTTTAACCAATCCAAACTGATAGGACAACTTCTTGTAAGATTACTTCTAACTATTAGCCTACTGTTACACAAACCAAGGGAGAAGAGAAAATAGTAGAATTTCAGACTGTATGTAATACCATAGACTAACCAACACAAGTAGACTTCTCATCCCATTGCAAATTTTGAAGCTCGTTTTTCGTGTCTAGTTCATGTACGTGACACAAAGGCGCTAGTGTCGATGAAACTTTGTTTCCATTATTTTAGGGTTAATTTCTTGATTTGTGCTTTACTGTTTGGTTATATAACTAGGGGACAAGTTATTGTTTATGATTAGATCGTATTATTTGGTTAAACGAGGTTTTAAATGGCTGTGATAACGGGAAACAAATTGTAAACAAAACACGACCTCTATATAAACCGTACATGAACTAACAATAAAATTGTCTTCAGCTGTTCCATAAGGATAAGAAATCTACTAAGGGAGTACCTATGTTTTATCCATGGTAATACTCTTTCAACTATCTCTACACAGCTGATCCATGTAGATAAGATGTCTACTTTAGTATTCAAAAGTCAATGATAAAATTAAGAACATTAACTCCTTAGTTAGGGTTATCTTCAGATAGTTCAGTTCCACTTCCCATCAAATTGTACAATCTAAAGCCTTTTTTAATGCTGTTTCAACTAAATGATTGCCTTCTATTATTAGAAAGATACAATTTGTTCTTACTGTTTGGCTATAGTACCAGTATGTAATATTTTGTTTATAATTATATTGTTTTATTTCCAAGAAACAAATAGTAAACAAAAATGTGCCCTCAACATAAACATATAAAACTAATCTTAAAACGATGTCCATGTGTTTCGTAAAGATGATAAATCCATTTGCAAGAGATCACAATATTTCATGCAGTAAAACTGTAACTGTAAGCCAAGTGCCTTGTATGAATACTATACTCCGTTCAAACAGCCGTGGCACCTGAGGGATTAGGATGCCCCAAGGGTCTCCATGGGGTCTCCTAATCCATCAGGTGCCACGGCTGTTTGAACGGAGTATAGCAGAGTAGGCTACCCGTTCTTTGTACGGGGTTGGCATAAGTATAGAATGCTTATTGCAGTTATGGGAGAGGACACGATTTAAGAAAATTTGGTTCTTTTAATATATACGGTATGCTATAGTATAGCACATCTACCATAGACATAATGTTCTAACACTGCACCTAAACCATAGAAAAAGATGAAGTTCTCATTGTGTACCACAGCTTTAGTTGCTAGTTGGTTCAAATTAGCTGTTGTCATAAATGCAAAAAAATAATAGTGCTGCACCCTGTTGGTAAACCTTATAACTTTTTAATGCTATTAATATCATAGAACCAACTTCAAAATTCTTTAATTCCTTTTAAATATGAATACTCATGAGGTTAACATGGGAAAATCCAGAGCCACTGTGGTGGAGCCCGAGAGGTTTTTGAGATAAGAATATGTCCATCCATGATAGTGTTCCTTTTGATGTACTACGGTACTACGTAAACTATCATACTATGGCATTGAAGATGGCACAATAAAAATTATTCAATCATATTTGTATGACAGAAAACAGTATGTATCAGTTAAAAATAAATGTTCTGCTATGAAACCTGTAGAGACCGGTGTCCCTCAGGGTTCTGTTTTAGGCCCTTTCTTTTTCTTAGTAGGCCTACATATAAACGCGACTTTGTCTCAAAATCCCAATATCCATTCAATAATTTATGCTGATGACACCACTTTACTAGCCAGTCACAAAAAATTAGAGTACCTGAATCAGGTCACTGTAGAAGCTGAAGAACAAGCTCTCGCTTGGTTTTCTTCAAATGGGCTACATTTTAATCTTGAAAAGACACAATATTTGACAATGCGAGCCTCAAGCAGGAAATTAGACTAGATTCTGTCAAGCTTTTAGGATTTCATATTGATTCAAAATTAAGTTGGTCAAATCATATTGAGGCGGTTTGCAAAAAGTTATCAAGAGTAGATTGCTTATTATGGAAATAAAAAAAAAAATTGTTAACCATGAATATTTGAGACTATCGTACTTTGGTCTGTTTCAGTCTCACATACTCTATGACATTCTAGTTTGGGGACATTCCCCTCATGTAGCTGATATTTTGACGATTCAAAAAAAGGCAGTTCGTAATATTGCTAATTCAAGATCCCTATCTCATTGTAAACCTCTTTTCATACAATTAAAAATTCCAACAGTAATTAATTTGTATGTTTTTCAAGTATTACTCTACACCAAGTAAAACTTGCATTCTTTCCCCCTTAGATATGACACTCATGAGTACAACACTAGGGGTGGAGGCAAGCTCAGGATGAAACCTCATAGACTGGCTAAAACGGGTGACTCCTTCAAAATCAACTCAATTTGCATTTTTAATAATCTACCTGACAGTGCAAAATTTGTTGATTATAATATTTTTTTTTAATATAATTTATAATTGGCTAATTCAAAATCCTTTTTACAGCATAAGTGACTTAATCAAGTGTAATTTTGATGTTAAATTTTAAATAAAATAAGTTATTATGCCTAATTAATTGTATTTTTTGTAACATTTTGATGTATCAGAAACTTGATTGTATTTAGATGATTATTTTGTAATGTACCGGTATATGACGTGTCCTATTTCTTTGTAAAAAGATCAATGGAATAAATTATTCTTATTCTATATGTTTATCGGGAATGTGAGCTATCGCTATCATCATACCAAATTTAAACCCTGTCGGTTTAGTATTTTCACTTTAACATCCATCCATCCGTCCATACATCCAAACTTTCTCACTTATAATATTAGTAGGATACTAAAACAAAATGAAATTTAAGGAGAGATGACAAATAATTGAAACACTTTAGTATTGAAAGAACAAAATTAAAATAAAACATAAACAACAAGTCAGCTGGACAGCTTGTTATCTAAAGACAGAAGCAGCAGATTAGTGGTAGAACCATAGCCACAAAAACTGTATATTAAAATACTATTACTAAAATTAACTGAATTCAATCCCTGATTAATTATTGAGTTAAATTAATTATGTTTTAGTCTGGAGCTGTAGAAGACCCTGAAGACAGTCAGACTACTCCTAGAGCTCCTACTTCTACAACTGTTATCCCTACTAGAAGAGGAGGACCTTCAAGGAGAACTCAAACTGGGGTACAGAGAACATCTCAAGATAGACTGCAAAATGTACCTCAAAGTGGACAACAAGACGGACTACAGAGTTTACCTCAAAATGGATTTCAGAGAATACCTCAAATTGAGCCACAAGACGGACTACAAAATGTACCTCAAAGTGGATTCCCAAGTGGATCACTAAATGGGCAACAAGATGGACTACAGAATGTACCTCAAAGTGGATTTCAAAGAACACCTCAAAACGGACTACAGAATGTACCTCAAAGTGGATTCCCTAGTGGATCGCAAAGTGGACAACAAGACGGACTACAGAATGTACCTCAAAGTGGATTTCAGAGAACACCACAAAACGGACTACAGAGTGTACCACAAAGTGGACTCCCAAGTGGATCGCAAAGTGGACAACAAAACGGACTACAGAATGTACCTCAAAGTGGATTTCAGAGAACACCACAAAACGGACTACAGAATGTACCACAAAGTGGATTCCCAAGTGGATCGCAAAGTGGACAACAAGACGGACTACAGAATGTACCACAAAGTGGATTCCCAAGTGGATCGCAAAATGGTTTTCAGAGGAGGCCTCAGAGTGATTTTCAAAATGTTCCTCAGAATGGATTTCCCAGTGGAACACAAAACGGATTCCAGGGGCGACCACAAAATGGATTTCCTAGAAGACCTCAAAATGGATTCCCAGGAAGGTCTGATGGATTTAACCCTGGATTTGACCACCCAGATCCTTTCCGATACATTCATCCGGAGTTTGGTTACAATCCTGATCATTATCATGGACACCCTGCATCTCAAAGGCACATCCCAGGACACCAGCGCAGGTTTTAGCACTGTTGGTTAGCTCAGTTATTTATTGACATAGTTTTTACTGCAGTACAAAATTAGGATTTTTTTTATTTTTGCAAATAAAAACAATTGTTTATACTTACTAGTTTATTTATTGGACACCACTTAATAAAATCGAATAAGTGTAAACTATGGCCGATGATTCTTGACGTTTCTCTTGAAATCAAATGAACTTGAAAGAAGAATTCTTAATTTTAGCTGGCAATGTTATGGTCCCATTATCATCCCATCTCTTAGATTTACACTTCCTGAAAACTTGCAATGTGTGAATAGATTTCTAAGAGGATATAGGAACCAACACAAATCAATTTGAGTATTTCAATGTATGGCTATAACCTGTTATTTAACACATTTTTTGAAAGAAAGTTTTACATTGGCTTTAAGCGGGTCAACTCAATTGTTTATCTAATCCCTCCTATGATTGCAGACCAAACAGACTTTTGGAATCACACTATAGATGCCGATAACCTTGTAACTGTTATGAATGTTGACAAAGTTGATGAGCTTAAATTTATCATTCAGTAAAACCCCTTATATCAGTGGTTTGAAAAATAAGATTGAAAATACAGTAGTCAGAAAAGCTAAAACAATAACACATTGTGTAAGACTGAAGAGATAAATGAATAGAATCTCACTTGATATAGAAATGTGGAAACAAAAGTGAAATGTGTTGAAACTATTTTCATCTAATTTGTATAACTGATTTTTACCAAACTTCGCAATTGGTACTGTATTGTAATAATCCATTTTGTGGTGAGACTCTAATCTACAGTAACTCATACACCTCATACACTAACTTGACACCTAGTAGCTCGATAGTGAACAGCTGACAGGGCGCACACAAAAAAGCCAGTTTCTGATGAAAAAATTGTTCCAAATACTACTTACTATTCTGACAAAAATTAAGTTGTACTTTTCTTAATAAAAATTTCAGAAATCTCAAAAAAAAAGGTAAAACGGGGCAGGAATATATTTTAACAAATGCAAAAGATAAAACACCCTTACAAACTTTTAGACTAATGAAATTGCGTCAGTTTGTTAAAAAAAGATAAGTTTGTTTTAAAACAGATTCATTGAAGTCGGGAGTCTATTTTGTTTGGACTGAAACTTGGGCAGTTTGTTTCTGAAGTAGTGTAGAAGTTGCTCACAGAAGCTAAAGAGATAGAAGTTTGAAAAGCTTAAGCATAAAGTAGAATCGTTTTGTTGAATCAGGAAATCTAATCCCTCTCACCCTTTGTATGATCTTGTTCATTTGTAAAGGTAAATTTGATTGACATAACAGTAAAAATAAACGGTATCAGCATTCTGACACATACTTTCTCCCATTAGTTTGTCAACAACCTTTATCATGTGTTAGCGGTGAGAGTAAATATACGGAAATGGGATTTATACAATTTTGTTCACAATTTAAAGGACTACATACTAAATTTTTATCAAAATCTTTCGGGCCATTTTTGTGAAAATCGGATTTTTCCGTGATTTTATGGGGTTTTATGGGGAAATAACATAATTTACAATAACTTTTGAACCATAATTTTTACAGAAATGGGATTTGTACCATTTTGTTCAGAATATAAAGGACTATAACATACAAAATTTGTATCAAAATCGTTCAGGCCGTTTTTGGGAAAATCCTATTTTTCCGCTTTTTTATGAGGTTTCATGGGAAAATTCCCATTAAAAATAAAAAAATTTTAAAAATGAAAAAACTATCAAAATTTTAAGGACTATAACATACTATGTTAAAATAAAACCGGATTTTTTTCTAAAATCCTATTTTTCGTTATTTTATGGAGTTTTTATGGGAAAATAACATAATTTACCATAACTTTTGAACCGTAATTTTTACAGAAATGGGATTTGTACCATTTTGTTCAGAATTTAAAGGGCCACAGCATACTACATTTTTATCAAAATCGTTCGGGCCATTTTCGAGAAAATCCGATTTTTCCGGTTTTTTATGGGTTTTTATGGGAAAATCCCCATTAAAAATCAAAATTTCAAAAAAATGAAAAAACGCCTGGAGATACCATGGATTAGAACCTACATACCAAATTTCATCGAAATCGGACCACAGGTGTAGTCCCTAGCTCTGTACACATCCAGACACACAGACACACACACACACAGACATCACTTTGAAAACCACTTTTTTGGGTCCAGGGGGACCCAAAACGGATATATCCACTCAAAACTCAAACTCGAAAATTTTGACGAAAACAATACTTTCTCCATATACTATGGTATAGGGGGAGAAAGTAAAAAGCAATAACAGTCTCTAGAAATGTTTAAATTTAAAACTGCATTATACATTTCAGGATGTATTTTAATTTGTTAATTGGAAGATGTCTGTGAGTACTTAATGAACAAAAATAAAAAGAGAAGAGCTACGCAGACATCTAAAAGAGAGTAAATGATGGTTTGTTCCTAAAGAATTAGGGACACAAATTTTGGTATAAGTCGGAAAGAACATAAGTGAATTGGTAAGGTCTAACAATTCTCAACTTATTTGAACAAGTGGTTATTGCTGTTTATGCATCTCTAATATATAACCCAATTTCAAATTCATTTGTAAATTTATTCATTTTCATTTTGATAAAATAACAAGTTTATAAATATATTTGTTTCATACTTTCAACATTCATATTACAGTTTCACACAATTTGGTAGGTACTGTAAAAGTAAAAAAATATAATGTTTGTTTATTGTATCAAATAAACATCAACCATTCACCAACATCAGTAGTCTAAATCATGACTCAATTTTCATTTGACACATAATCCAGCAGTGTTTTCCATTAATGCTTACAGCTTCAACATTAAAGGAACAATTACAATTATTGATATTTTAACTCAATTTCCTTAGCTCTGAAACGTGGTTCCCTTTCATCTCATCACATCACTCTCTTTCACAAGTAAAAAGATTAATGGTTTTTAAAGGGGGTTTTTGCAATAATTATTATTCATTTATTCATCCTCATACATTGTAAATATTTATGTATAGTATTATTTATTTATAAATATTATTTATATAGTATAAATAGGTGTCATAAATATGACACATACTTTTTAGACTAGCTTGTCAACAACCATGGACCATGGAGATAGTAGGAGAACTATCTATCTAAGTATGTAATTTGTCATGTACGATGTCATTTTTTGATCCTTGACCCAATCAAGGATCAAAAAAGAACCCTTGATTTTTGTGAATACTGAGCCTATTGAGCTTGTCACAAGTACAAAATTTCTTGGTCTAACAATAGATAATATCTTGGATTGGAATAAGCATGTAGACAACATTTTAGCTCAAATAAATTCTGGCATGTACGCACTAAGAAGAATGGCAGGGATGTGCAGTGAATCCACTCTTAAAATTATTTACCATTCATACATTAATTCACACATTTCATTTGGAATTTATCTGTATGGCTCATCTAAATTAGAAAATCTAGATAAAATACTTAAAGAACAAAAGAAAGCGATTAGAATAATAAAAAACCTACATCCAGGTACATCATGCAGGGAACATTTTAAAATGCTAAACATATTAACAGTTTATGGTCAGTTTATTTTAGACACTATTATGATATTTTTAAACAATAAGAAGGATACAATTTTAGAACAAGAAACACACCATTACAACACGCGAAAAAAGAATGAAATCATACCCACTCACCATAGACTTGAATTTTACACAAAGAAGCCGTCTTACAAAGGAGCAAGTTATTTCAGAAAATTGCCAAAAGAATTAAAGTGTCAAATAAACAGTTCCAAATTTAAACTAAAACTAAAAACTTACTTGGTTTGCAAAGTATTATATTCCATAGAAGAGTATATGAATAATTAAGCAAATGTTAATTTAAATAGCTAAGTTGACACTATTCAGATGTACTAACATGTACTTGTCTTGTACGAATAAAGATATTTTGATTTGATTTGATTTGATATATATTTAATATGCACATGGAAAGTTTGTTCCCGGTAAGGTATTTTATTTTAGGACTCACCCTCATATGTTATACATCAAAACACACATCTTGGTAAACAGATTTGCAAACTGGCTTTAGATTTTCGATTCATGCCATAAAATAAAACTCAAAAGAAATGCAAAAAAAAAACACTTAGTTTACATTTGTTTGTTTACTTTTAGCGAATTTCCCATATAGGGAATAAGCTATTACCGTAGTACTCATGGTAAGACCTGGACCCAGGACCGATTATCTTTTTTGTTTTGAGGTCCCCAGAGGCCAAAAACACCCTCCGTTCAAATTCATATATATATTTATTTATCTAAATTATATACAGCCGCTTGTGTAACTGACTCACTGGGGGATACAAATTCTAGACCACTTCTAGAAGTGCTAGAGAGTTGAAATTTGGCACGATTGTCGGTCTTGGTACCAAACCCCCGGGAAAATTCCAAAAAGTTGCATTTTTTATTTTAACCCCCCCTTATTCAAGAATTTCCCCCCCAATGCTATTCTTATGGGAAATAACATTGAAAATTGCCGACTTTGGTATGTTCATCTGAAACACTTAGAAACGTGCTAGAGCCTTGTAACTTGGTAGTATTGTAGTAAGAGATCTTACATTACCGGTGGAATATGCAAAAGTCCCATTTTCAAATTTTAACCCACCCAAAAATCCAAAATGGCGGACCTCTGAAAACGAAAAAACACGTTTTTTTTAACCGGATGTAGCTCGAAAACGGTAAGAGCTAGAAAAGATTTGAAAGAATCTTGGCGAAAGGAAATTAAATTGTCTACAAAACCCTCTTTGGCGTTTTCCGGAAATCGCACTCCTTAACCTTCAAAAAACGCCCTACTTTCAAAATTTAGTAAATTTCTTTCAAATTTTTTACGGTTTTCGCTATTTTTTCATATTTAAATAATTCTTTTTTGCAGATATTATTAGTGCTCTGTGTTTCCCTTGATTTACTTTAAATTTTACTCATTTAATGTTTTTTTGTATCTTTACTCCTTTAATGTCAAAATTTAAAGGTTTTTTACCACTTTTACAAGCCCCATGTTATTCTTATGGAGAATAACATTGAAAATTGTCGACTTTGGTGTGCTCATCTGAACCGTTTAGAAACGTGCTAGAGACTTGAAACTTTGTATTATTGTAGTATGGGATCTTATTTTAACGGTGAAATTAAAAACAAAAAACACGTTTTTTTTAACCGGATGTAGCTCGAAAACGGTAAGAGCTATAAAAGATTTGAAAGAATCTTAGCGAAAGGAAATTAAATTGTCTACAAAACCCTGTTAGGCGTTTTCCGAAAATCACACTCCTTCAGCTTCAACAAACGCCCTACTTTCAAAATTTGGTAAATTTCTTTCAAATTTTTACCAGTTTTTGCTATTTTTTCATACTTAAATAATTCCTTTTCGCAAATATTATTATTGCTTTGTATTCTCCTTACTTTATTTTAAATTTTACTCTTTACATGTTTTTTCGTTTACTCCCTGACCTCCAAAACTTAATTTTAATCTTAAAAATTGAAGGTTTTTTGCCACTTTTACGAGCCCACTTATGGAGAATAACATTGAAATATAATGACTTTGGTATGGTCATATGAATCGTTTAGAAACGTGCTAGAGACACATTTCGGTACTATTGTAGTAAGGGATCATAAGTTTATGGTGAATTTTGCAAAAGTCCCATTTTCAAATTTTAACCACCCCAAAAATCCAAAATGGCGGACCTCTAAAAACGACAAAACAAATTTTTTTCCTATCGTCTATAGCTCGAAAACGGTAAGAGATAGAAAAGATTTGAAAGGATTTTCATGAACGGGAATAAAATTTTCTACAAACCCCTATTAGGCGTTTTCCGAAAATCGCACTCTTTAACCTTCAAAAAACGCCCTACTTTCAAAATTTGGTAAATTTCATTAAATTTTTACCGGTTTTCGCCATTTTTTCATACTTAAATAATTTGTTTTTGCAAAAATTAATATTGCTTTGTATTCTCCTTACTTTACTTTAAATTTTACACAATTCGTGTTTTTTCGTAACTTTACTCCTTG
Source organism: Macrosteles quadrilineatus (assembly GCF_028750875.1). Taxonomy (NCBI): domain Eukaryota; kingdom Metazoa; phylum Arthropoda; class Insecta; order Hemiptera; family Cicadellidae; genus Macrosteles; species Macrosteles quadrilineatus. The sequence goes on from NW_026542601.1 coordinate 52,901,542, forward strand.
GCCCCCAAAACTTAGGTTTAATGTCAAAATTTGAAAGTTTTTACGAGCCCCATGTTATTCTTATAAAGAATAACATTTACCCCATAAAAACCACCATAAATCCCCGTTCCAATCGTCCGTTCATGCTATAGATTTACTCTGGTTTACTTAAGGTTTTATTCTCCAATCGTATTTACAACCCCCCCCCCAATATTAAATCCCCCCCAATGTTATTCTTACAGGTGCATAATTCTAAATCACGTTTACCCATTTCTAGATTGACTGGATATCTGAAATTTGGCATGATGTATATCTTGCGCCCTTCCGAAAAGTGAAATTTTACAAATATAATTCCCCCCACCCCCACGAAATATAGAATCCCCCCAATGTTATTCCTACAGGTGCATCGGTCTAAATCAATTTTACCCACTTCTAGATTAGCTAAAGATCTGAAATTTGGCTCAAATGTAGGTCTTGCGCCATGGCCCATTTAAATTTACCCTCAACCAAAAAAGGGGGCCTGGGGGCGTCGTATTTTAAACCCCCCCCCCCAAATATTAAATCCTCTCCCCCTAATGTTATTCTTACAGGTGCATAAGTCTAAATCACGTTTGCCCATTTCTAGAGTAACTGGATATCTGAAATTTGGCATGATTGTTGATCTTGCGCCCTTTTCGATAAGTGAAATTTAACAAATATAATTCCCCCCCCCCCCACGAAAATTAGAATCCCGCCACAATGTTATTCCTACAGGTGCATCGGTCTAAATCAATTTTACCCACTTCTAGATTAGCTAAAGATCTGAAATTTGGCTCAATTGCAGGTCTTGCGCCATGGCCCATTTCTATTTACCCCCAACCAAAAAAGGGGGCCTGGGGGCGGAGCCCCCAGCGAGCCAAAGGCGAGTATATATATATATGTATGTCCGTTAGCGCGATAACTCGAGCAAAAATCATACGATTTTGATGAAATTTAGTAGCAACGTGTAAACCTACATTTATTCGAACGAGTTCCCGAACCAGCGTGATCGGACTATGGGAAACGAGATTTATGGGGGGTTTTTTGGGGTAAAAATAGGTTTTTCCCATTTTTGGCTCTAAAAAAACAAGTTTCACAATTTCTTTCCAGACCATTTTGTAGAGCTTAAAAAAGGAAATAATTTTATATATTGAAGCATTATTGTATGCCTAACAGTTACAGAGATAATTTAAAATACCCCCGCCGCAGCAAACCTGCAGACAAGCGAATTTCCATTTGACTGATTGTATTTACACTGAAATGTCTACTTAAAAATATAACATTTATTCTTGATTTAAATAGAATTAGTTTAACAAGTACTTAGGTTTGCTGCATCAGGGAGGGTAAAACTTTATTTTTTGTAAAATATGAATAGTTAGTAAGAAATAAAAACATTTTCCAAATTTGATCAAAATATGTTCACAAACAAGCAAACTACAACAGTTTACTTATTCTCCATTAGAATAACATGGGAATTTTAAATTTACAATTTTTTTGAATATTCTCCGTAACCATTAGGCGCATAATACCGCTTCAACATACTAAATTATTTGTTTTTTTAAGCTCTACAAAATGGTTAGGAAAGAAATTGCTAAATTTTATGTTTTTTAGGTCAAAAATGGGAAAAACCTATTTTTACCCCATAAAACCCCCCGTAAACCCCCGTTCCCATGGTCCAAACATGCTGGATCGCGAACTCGTTCAAATAAACGTACGTTTACACGTTTGTACCAAATTTCATCAAAATCGGATCATTTTTGCTCGAGTTATCGTGCTGACGGACACATATATATATATATATATAAATATATATATATATATATATATATGAATTTGAACGGATGGTGTTTTTGACCTCTAGGGACCTCAAAACGAAAAAAAAATCGGTCCCGCGTCCAGGTCTTACCATGAGTACTACGGTAATAGCTTATTCCCTATATGGGAAATTCGCTAAAAATGTAAAAACATTGAAAAAAAAAACACCTCAATATCTTCCCTGTATCAGCAAACCTAGGTACTTACTAAAATTAATGTTATTTAAATAGGAAATATATCTGAACATTTTTAGGGAATATTTTAGTAGAAATCCAGCTAGGTAAATGGAAATTTGCTTAGTCTGCAGGTTTGCTGCGGCGGGGGTATTCTAAGAATATTTACAATATTCAATTAACATGTTTATTGATTTATATATATATGGTACAATGAACAGTGTCAGTACTATTCTAACACTAATATTCAAAACTTTTGATTTGACTACTCTTATACAATTTTTGTTCTAAAACAGAGGTATTTAAGCTGTAAAAAGTTTAAAATAACTTATTGGATATCAAAAGCGGGTTTCCAGATTTCTTTTCACTCCTATCAAGTGAAGAGGCCACTTACTTTTTTGTAACGTTTCTTTTCAACTTTTCTGAAAGGCTAGCACAACAAATTCTCTTATCTTTTCACTAAAACCCCAGTAACACATTAATGTACACGACTGGAATGTGGATGTTCATTTTGTTTTGAAAATTCTTTTGATCCAAGGAAATCTTTCAGTTTTTGCAAAGAGAACCCCCATTTATGTATACAAAACCACAATAAAATATCATTAATATACAAGCGATAGGCCTACCAACCTATTTTTTTTCTTTTGTCAATTTACTACAAATTATAAAGTTACTTAACTGAACAGTGTGAATAGCTTTTAGGATTTCATTATTTTGAATTACATATTTACATTTAAATGTATGAAAATTCTTCCAATTTTTAATTGGCCAAAAGGCTGATCTTAGTTGTTGATAAAAGATGAGGTGGGATGTGATTTCAATCCAATCCACTCTCATCCTGCACTCATATTGAGTTACACAATACAAATGTTTAACTTTCAAAACAGTGTTGACTGAGCGCATTCGGCTGTTAGTAACTAGCCGAGGTCTATTTGTGTCAGCCATGACTGTTCTTTATATATTTTGAGACGTTTTAATAGTCTTGGATTTAAAAGATATTTATAAAACTTTGTTTTTGGACATTCTGATACTTCAGATGTCTTTAAAGACTTCCATTAATAAATTATTGAGTGGTAATGGAATGAAACACATACATTGTGCTCAGGTAATTTTATTACCGCCTTACGTTATCAGGTATAAGTAGACATTTTACACTAAATCATTTATTTGCTGTAACAGTGATTCCATTGTAGAAAACTCAAATGGTGAATGGAAAATGTACAACAGACACATGTCTACTATCACTAACACACTTTTATATTGCTGTTCACTAATAAGATAAAATTATTTTACATTAAAAACGTTGTTAATTTATGTGTAAACTATATTACATATTTTATGTTTCAATATTATGCCATACAAGGGCATCGTTGAAAATTGGGTTATTTAAATGGGATTTATTAAGTAAGTAATCAACTTGAACAAATAACTAATAAAAGTAAACAGAACTTGTATGTATTGTATTAAAATACAAATAGCTTACCGAATCAAAAATATAAAAAAGTTTATAACAATTCAGTTTAATTCAACTCTTTACACTTTATTTTATGAATTGATGGCAATTTTATGCTCTTAGTACAGGTTGAAATTGCAATTGATAACATAATGTTCAACAACATTCGATTGAGATTTTTGAATAAAAATTATAGCTTCTTATTGGGTGAATAAAAAATGCACTAGTTAACAAAAAGTGTATCACAGATTTGCTACCTAAGTAAATTGTAACAAAGTAGATCATAAATATAAAAATACTAGCACAGTATCCACTCTTTGTACGGGGTTGTCATATAAGTATAAAATGCTTATTGCAGTTATACTCGTGCTTAGCGTTTGCAATGGGAAAGGATAAGGTTTGAGAACATTTTGTTCTTTTATATTTACGGTATACTATAGCTCATCTACCACATCTACCATAGCCATACTAGAACCGACGTTTGACGTGAAGTACCGACCCATCACTTTTAGTAAGACAACAGTTTGAATTTAGTATTATTTATACAGTGTCTGAAAAGAGTACATAAACACATGTTTTTAAGTCAAATGTTTTATATCATTCTTAAATTGGGGACTGATTAAAGATAAAAGATCATAAGAGAATAACTGAAGCAGCATTAATATGATAAATACGAGAAAAGAAAATATTTTAATTAACTTTTTACTTGACAAATAGTTAGAAAATACTCAAAAAGTTAAAATACAAACTATATAAAAATAATCTACTAAACAGGAATTTCATATAGGCTAACTCAACTTTTATTTCTGTGCAGCAAAATAGCATAACATGTTTAACAAACAACTAACAAAAATATAAAACTTCAAAAAACTCTACAAATATGCAAAAATATCATACATATTACATAATATATATAACCACAACCTTGGCTCTATTTTATATGAAATATAATAATTTACTTATAAATATATGAGGAAGACATTTGAATACAATGCACACAAATTATGATGCATGCGGATAAGAAACTGCAGTTCCAATAAATTACAATTACATAGGCTAAATGTAAACGCAAGAATATCAAATCAATGCCTATGTTTTAGCTTTAGAGTTTTAGGATTAATTTAAGCTGTCGTGAGTTGGAATACTTCTTCTATGATTTATAAAAGTTAATGTAAATTTATTCAGTGTGTTCTTTGTTTTATCATAGATAAAACATACTCCCTTAGTAGATTTCCCATCCTTATAGAAGAGCTGAAGCCAATTTTACTGTTAGTTCTGTCCGGTGTACTGTAGAGTCGTGTTTTGTTTACGATTTGTTTCTTGCTATTTCAGTAATCTAAAACCTCTTTTAACCAAATAAAACTATCTAATCACAAACAATGACTTGTCCACCAGCTATATAACCACACAGTGAGGCAAAAATCATGCGAAACTAACCCTAAAATAATAGAAACAAATTGTAAACAAAACACGACTCTACATTACACTGGACAGAACTAACAACAAAATTGGCTTCAGCTGTTCTATAAGGATGGGAAATCTACTAAGGGAGTATTTTTTTATCTATGGTTTTATCATTAACTCAAAATAACAAATTGTATGTGTTAATATTTGTGGCACTATTTGAGTTTGTTTCAGAACCAAAACAAAACGTTTAAAATTATATCATTGGTAAAAATGCACCAAAAAGCCTTGTTTTCAATCAAATAATGTGTTAGCCATGAACAAATAATGCAAAAAATCAAATAATTGATATGATGCAATTGATTATCTTACCTAATAATACATGTTACAATATCTAAGTAACTACACAATTACTGAGTATTAGTATTTATTTAAATGTCTAAATATATTTTGACAATAAAAATTCCTATTTCTACTAATAAAGCTATAATTGGTACATGAAATATTTTAAAATGTTATTCAACATTAAACTTATTGACATGTTAACAAGGTGATGGTTGGGACAGAGAGTAGACCCTTATAACAAATCAAGATCAGTTATTATGTAACAAAATTGTTAAATAATTTAATTTCTAAATGACAAGCTATGGGATAACAATAAAGACAGAAAATGACCGTCTTTATAATTAAGAATATGGAAAGATCAAATTTTTGACCGAAATATGTTTACCGAATATCTAAACTAAATGTCAGGCGATACAGATGACAGACTTGGAATAAAATATTGACCTTTCTTTAGAAAAATGTTAACAACTTAAACTGAAAGCACTTAGAGAAAATCTTTTTAATATTTAGTTATTCCCAAAAAGTGTTAAGGTGAATTAAGTTATTTTAATCTCCAAATGTTTTAAGTCAATTTGATGTTTGGCACAGATTTAAGGTTAAATTCCATAATATTACAACTTGAACAAAAGTTTTTGCCAGTGCAAAGATGGTTAACTTAAAAGGTGGTGAATCCTAGGTCGGTTATGAGAGGTCTACTGTACCACCAAGTCAATGAACATAACATTCAACATACAGAACTGCCTCAGTGGTGTGTTTTGAGTTTTACTCTTCACAGAGTCATTACCTGAGATACACAACTGTTGGTTCAGTGCGCTATTGGAGGTCACTCGGTGGCGCAGTGCTGCTCCCTAGTGTCAGCGTACAGTCCTGCACTACGCAGCAGTTGCTGGTGTCTGTACACGTCCGGGGACTGCTGCGGTTGTTGTTGAGGCTGTTGTGGTTGGGAGAACTGCAGCTGACTGTACTGCAGTTGATCACATTGAGTGCTACTGTGTGTGTGTGTGTGGGTGTGGCTGTTGTGGCTGTGGTACCTGCAAGAGGAAATTTGTAAGAAGAGGACTCAGTAAGGGTTTTTTCACAAAAACTTTGGGAATTACTAGATACTGGATTTGAAAAAGGAAAAATATTGTTGATTCTATGCATCAACATGGAATCTTCTTCGGAAGGAATTAGCAGATAACCTTCTACATTCACTTCCAAAACCTTCTAATACTTCCCTGAAGAAGCCACCATGTAGGGAAGAAATATGAAATCAATTGTTTTGTGAACTTTTTTGTGTGTTTTGCATCTGTCCAAATCTACTTTCTCAGTCTATTACTTGTGGATCAATTTCTTCTTCTTTAATATATTCTAGGGATGGACGAGATTGGATTTTTAGTTCGAGACGAGACGAGACGAGATTTTTTATTTCTCATAAAATTTCGAGACGAGATCGAGACGGGATTTCCCTTCTCATACACAACGGGAAATGCACGTTCGGAATTTTTACCTGATTTTGTAACATTGTTAGATGACTGTTTAAATACAAAAATAATTATAATAGGCAAGAATATTTACAATCTTTTATTAAAAAACATCAGCATAACATTTTTTTATTAATCACGCCTAAATTATTAAAAATGCCTACGATTAGGAAACATAGTGATATCAGTTAGGATAGAGTTCAACTTATACTAAAATAAAATAAATCATAAAATATAATATTAATTTTTATAAAATAGTTACTTGTTTTGACTTTTTTTATAGTAATAAAACATTCCTCACACTGCTATCACTTAACAAAACTTCTCAAATGTAATTAAAATAATTAAAGTAATATTTACATTTGAAGAATTAATTAAATAAGAACGCCTTCGCAAAGGAAACGCAACTACAACACGCTCCTGTATTGCGGGTATTGCATTGACTTTCTGCAGGCGTTTTTAATTTTTTTTTTTTTTAATTCTCGTCTCGGTAAAAATCTCGGCCAAAAAGAAATCTCGTCTTGTGTAACGAGATTTAAAATTTCCCGAAATTTCGAGACTTGACCATCCCTAATATATTCCTAAACTGAGTGTTTTTTCCCTAAAAACTAAATATAATGTATGCCTAAGCAATGCACAAAGATTTTCTGTAAATTAAACTCTGGTTGACCTCCAATCAAGAAAAACTAGCTAGTTAACAAGGCAGGTGTGTGTTCTTTACTTCATCAAGCACTATCTCTCTGCCACTCTTAGTCGTTGCAGCTGATCTGATGAAAGGGAAAAATCTATTTTCCCGCTAGGAATGATTTGCGTTTTGAGATTATTCTGTGGAATGGAAATCATCCCCGATTGAAAACAATTGGTGGCTAACAGATATAAATGAAAAATAGAGTATAGATGAAAATAATGTGCGCAAGTAATTTAGGTGGTTTGCAGAATGTCATGATTCAGTCCGCCATTGTCCATCAGTTTTCATTGACTTGACAGTGATAAAAGTAGAAAAATGTCTACTTGCAGATTGGTAATTTTAAGACTGCAATGGTTTATCATGTCAGTTTTACAATCTTAAGTTCAGTCATATCATATTCCGCATGCAAAATTTCCTTTATTTTTTTAATTATAACTCAAACGGAACTGATAGGCATAGGTGTCCAGTTTCATTGTGCAAATGGTTGCAATCTTCACTTAACCCTCTCACTCCCTATGCACATTATTTAGACCAAAAAACTTTTCTCAATTTACATCCGTCAACTGGCAATGGATTTTAATTTTAATACAGGTTTCCATGACCATGAGAAATCTAATAATCCAACATCTTATTACAGCTAACAAAATATAATACAGATACAAAATAACACTACACTCTTCAATCTTATGGTTGAATTACACCAAGTTGTGTCCCCATCTTAATAGGGTAATACGTTAATATGATAACTCACATTGGTGGGGAGCCGAGTACATTAGTCTGTGCTGTAGCCATTCTAGACGGACCAGCTGAGCTGTTCACCGTTGTCTGCTCCATCGGACTCACCACCTCCGTCAATGTCTGTACAGTCTGGACCGACACCGTACCTTCGTCTTCTGGCTTCTTTGTTTCATCTTTTATCTGCACTTTTCTCTGTTTACCACCATTTTCTACCTGTAAATAAAGCACTGCGTTGACTTCACACTCATAAGATAAGCTTGGTTTTTCATTTCTCCTGGATTTTGGTTTAAAACTGTAATAATATTAAAAGTTAAGGAAAGAAAAAATTTTATCAACTCTTTTATTATCTTGCAACATAACACAAAATATACACATTTGTAAACATCTGCATACTACATCAATAATAAACCATCATATATTTTAATGCAAACTACAATGTATCTTAATCTTAGATGAGTTGGGAGCAAGGAAATGCAATAACCAACAAAAACTAAATTACCATATGACTTTTAGCAGAGGGTGTTCTATATAGGACCTATATTTTTGGTTTTCTAGATTTATGACCTAGTGCTTAAGGTGGGCTTTGAGCCACTGGGTTGTCAGGAAAATGCAATATAAAACAATCCCACTCACTTATTATTTATTTACGGTAATTTCTGTAACCCTAGCTGTTTGTGTGGTAGAGCAATGAGATACCTTAGGGATGGATTCTTTGCCAGTCAATTTAGTAAGTGTGTTAATTTTACCAAGGCTGCGTGATGGCCGGCCACTGCCGGGAGCGCGGACAGCTAATGCGCTGCGTGGATGAGTGCGCGAAAATGTTTGAATTTAGTTTCATCCAATAGGAGAGGCATAGCAGAGATAGCACGATTTGCATCCCAGTCGTTGTGGACGTACTTTTACAAAAACCCAATAGATAGCATCACTAAACAAAACTGCTAGCCGGCCCTCAGTATTGCAAATTGGAGGGGAAAAGCGGAGGCGAAGTTCCCCGATACACCATCAAAACATATTACAAAAGCAGGATCAAGCACAATTTTGAGGTTAGGTTCATTCCACAATGCTACAGTAGATTCAGTATCGTTATTCTATTCTAATTAATTAAATTTCTAAAATGCTACGACAGACGTGAAAATGAAAAACAACGACAAATGCAAAAATAAAGCCCCTGTGGAAAAATATGAATATCGGCGGTAACCTCGACCAACGCGAAATTAAAAACCCACTACCCCAACATGCACGCTAAGGCACAATATGCGTTTCCTTCTCAATAGATAAACACAATATAATCACGTCGATGACAAATGTCTCCGTTCGGAGGCATGCACACCCAGGCGGTGATACTGATGTCTCCGATCGGAGACATGCTGCAGTAAACGTGTTAAATGAGGCTTATAATTGGTTGCTATCCGAGCCTATTAAAAAGCTTAATAAAAAGATAGGTTTGGTTAATTTTGTTGGCCTAAAATATTAGTATTAGGGCGGTTAACTTAGGTAATGTCGTGGCAAGCAGTGGCGTAACTAGAACATGGCTTTGTGGGGGGGGATGGATGAGCTCAAAGTCTGCACTCATGCAGGGGGGCCAGTAAAGAAGGGGGGTCTGGGGAAAATTTTGGAACAATTAGAACTCCAAACTCGCGTTTTCAGGCATTCCAGAGGTGTAATCACGTTCAAAAGAACTCAAAAAATCAAACCAATCAAGGCTATTTCTGGATAGTCAATTCAAGGCTAGTTCTGGATTTAGATTCAGGAAGTAGTAGTTCTTTATTAAGAAGTACCACTATCGGTAAATACACGTTCTGGGTGATTCGCAACTTATTACAGTTTCTCCAAACAAACCTGCAAATTCTTACACAAATCTGTCAGTAAAGTCTGAGCAACTTTTCTCTTTGTCATTTTATTAAACAGTCCACAATGCACATTTATAGTTGAAAGTAAACAGTCTTTACCTACTACAGATTACAGAACTTAACTAGAACACAGAATAAACAACTAACCTAAAAGCCGTCTGGCATCTGCTTAGTGCTTACCACGCATGCCTGCAGTGTTACCACTACGACTTTCCAAATTTCCTCCCGCTGCCTGGGTGAATTCATTAAATAAACCTTTTAAAATTAGTTTACTATACTAATAAACTAACAATTAACAAATTAGATTAATAAAACCAAATCAAAACTAAATTATCAGTTTCAGTTATAAACTTCACGCAAGTATTTTAAAGAAGAAGGATTGCTTCGATACAATAATTTTAATATTTATTATCATTTTAGGGTTCTGGGGGGGAGGGTTCTATCACCCTCATAGTTACGCCACTGGTGGCAAGATAGGCGAGATTTGAATCAGACCAGCCACAACCCTATATTTTGATACTTTTACAATTCCAAAGATGGTGAAACACAGCCACCAAGTTAACCCAACAACAAATTCCAAGAAGAAAGATGTCAAAACTATTGCTAATATTATTCATTTAAATTTCTCTGCAGTCAGAGACCAGAGTTTACATGGTTTACAGAGTTGACTTTTATTAATGAAAGTGCACATAAAGAATATGATTCTGATGGTGTCACCTTGAGATGTATAAGCTCCATATGTCGTCTGAGGTTCCGCGATTGACGCAACGTCACTCCGCAGACAGTGCATTCAACAGGTAAATCTGATACTAGCTTCTTGGTCGATCCTAGAAAAATGTTATACTGATTTCTTATTTCAACACAGTATATTGTATAGAAATGTTTGGTAAAATATCATCACTAGGGCCTAGAGTAGCTCCTTTAAAAGTTAGACCATGGCAAAGCGGAGGTTAAAAAATTAGCATAGGTCGGAAAGGCTTTGTTTTGCCTAGGTGTATTGAACAAGTATTCCTGTTTACAGTTGTCATACAACATGGCATTTTGTTCACTACAATTTGTTTGCAAAACAGTCAATAATTTTTACTTTTCCTGCTACTTTGTTCTTTTTCTCACTCCAGATGACAACTAAACAAAACAAAATTAAAGCTAAGATTATTTCATTGGATATTAATTAACAATAAATAGCCCTTAAGTACCTACTTTAAATGAGTTCTTACACATGTAAAATGTAATGAATAAACAAAACATTTTTAAATTTTAAAACTCGATAATATCCTATTTTTATGACCCAATCTAGCTGGTCCTCAAACTCATTCAATTTTGTCCCGCTCTACACCTTCAAACCAAATTTTATCAAAATAGGACAAAACGGACACATAGTCTATATATATAACAATTTGAAAAAATAGTGTTTTTGGCCTCTGGGGACATCAAATTGAAAAATTAAATCGGTCCCGGGCCTAGGATTTACCGTGCCACCTACAGTAATGGCTACTTCCCTAAAGGTAAATTCGCTAATACTTCCTAGGTAAATTTGCAGACAAAATTTTTGGTTGAAAAGCAAAATAATTATTGATTTACGAAGATGATTACCAGTATGTAAATGGAGATGGTTTTTTTTTATGAATTTTGATGCGGTAATGACATTGTTTATCCATCTGTCTCAAAAACGCCTGCATAACCTCAATGTTATGAGGTGAACGTTTTTTGAACACAAAGGCTATTATTTTTTTAGAAGTCACTTGTCACATACCAAAAACTGTAGACAAAGTTTTTTTTTTGTTCAAAGTTTTTTAGCTCAATAAAATTTACGCACAAGGCAAGCCTTTGCACAAACATTTTTCTCTTGTTCAAAAAGTGTTACACTGCTCTCACTAGTTACACAATTAACTATTATCACAATGTACTACCATAGACAAATAGAATTAAATATAGACCATCAGCAGTGCTGCGGTTAGCATAAGTTCTGGCGTCTACCGCTGGAAGCGCCGTGTAGTTGCGGCGCACGAGATACATAACTACAAGGCGCTCGCAGCATGGCTTGCCAGAACGCTAACCGCAGTACTGCTGACAGTCTATATTTAATTCTATCTGTCTATGGTACTACTTTTTAAAATAACTAATTCTCAAAATAAATATAGGGCATATTGTTGAACTTCATGGTAGCTCTTCGAATTGCTTCCATCTTGTTTTGCTATGTAACACACCAGTTCATTTCAGGAACTTGTAGGCCTAGTCTATCCATTTTTATTTTATTCATTATTCAATATTTTTAATGCAGCCATGCACAGCTAGGTGTGTTTTTGAAGCTAAATGTGAATGAATAAACTATAGTCAGTGTCGATCAATCAAAAAGTATTTTTCTCTGTATGGAACCTCCATTCTTTTGACTATCAGGTGAGCACCATTTGACCACTCATTAGCCTATTTTTTATTTATATTTTAAGAAGGAAATCTGTTTAAGTAAAATAACCGAATTTGGAGGAGTTAAGAATCCTAACTAAGAATTCTATGAGCATTTATTTAAACCTTGCAAAATGTCTCCCTCAATTAAATAAAAGTAATGCCTATAAGCTACTACTGCATAAAAAACAAGTCCAATTAGTTTGTTAAATCAGCATTGGAATTATTTATCCTAATGGATGGGTATAATAGTAAATAACAATACAACTATATTTCTTTAATGTTTTGTTTAATAAAACTAAACATATCACCATGAATAGGCTTATCCAGTTAGCATATTTTTCTTCTAATGTTAAGTACAAAAATCTAGTATCGACTTAACCATAAATAAGCTTTTTTAAATAAATAACTTAAATGTATAAAATATTTTCCTATGTACAGCATTTTAAACTTAGAATTTTTTGCTTTGATAAATTTTGATTAAAATAATGTAGGAAAGACAGATAATTTGGATTTTACCAGGATTGTAATAAAAAATGTTACCAAGAGTTAAGTTGGCATTAAGGTAGGTAATTATTAACACTGGAAACACTCAAAGCCCTGAGCCATAATTTTACTATTAAATAAGAACATTTTACTCTCAAGCTTATTTGTTTATAAAATTTAATCTAAAACAATTTATAATCTAATCTATAAAACTATAAGGATTTAGTGGTGGATATGATAAGCAGATAGTGGCTTACCTTACAGATGAAACATAGAATTTTTAGAACTACCGACTCATACTTTTTGTAGAGTTTTTGTTTTTGTTGTACAGTAGGCTTTTCTTGTAATTACTTGGATACTGCATCGGTGGGTGACAAAGTCGGAAAAGATTGTTACTTATATATGAAAAAAAACTAAATCTGTACAAGGAGAACAGCCTATAACAAATACAAAGACTCTGCAACTCAGGAGTGCCCGGGGGGGGGGGGGGGCAGTGGCGCATGTGCATCACGGAGATTTTGGGGGGGGGGGATTCAAGGAGAGGGTTTTAGGGGGAATTTGATTAGAAATTTCACCTTGATTAGAAATTTCGCCATTAGGTAATAATTTATTAAGTTTTTTTGCGAGTAGCCCTAAAATGTTTTTGATTCATCACAACTTATAAACACCTGCAACATAATAATGGCTAATCATAATTAAAATTTAATTTGTACCTTCCTAACAACCTGACGTCCTCACGAATGCAGGGGAACATTAAGATATTGCAGCGATAACGGGAGGCGGTCATAATATCTTCGTTACCACGGAGGGAAGTCAAGATATTAACACAAGACAAATAATTCTATTTTCTTTATTCCCTTAGCGGCTACCTGGTTTTGCGTTTGTCTGATTGTGGCTATTTAGTTATTTTCTGGGTTGTGTGAAGAGACTGTCCCGAATGATCTATAATGAGCATGACTATTTCATCATTTTAAAATTACCCAACCATCTATCCTAACTATTGCATTGTCCTCAATTTTTTGCATTTCAATATGAATATTCCTAATTAACATTCTGCATTGAAAGTTTCCTGATTTTTATACTACGGTATTAATTTTTTTACTTTTGAAAACCCTTAACATTTTGGTTTTGGTGTGGGAGGGTCGCGTGGGGCTATTTTGGGGGTAGAGGGAGGGAGTATAGAAAGGGGCAGTTTGAAATGGGCTTTGCGTCCCTGACCTGGGGGGGGGGGGGGGCACCACTGCATCAACTTAAGAAAGAGCTAGCTGTTCCAAACTGACAGCTTGCACAAGTTCATACATACTTTCATATATTTCTATTTCCAACTTTCATCAGTAAGGTAAGCCTGCTTGTGCATCATACCCCCTATTTATCCTTACAACCTGGGTCCAAAAAAAACCTTAAAAATCTTAACAGATAACATCAAATTTAAAGAAGAGGTAATGTCAGTATGTTTGTTCAGAGTGACTGCAAAAATTACTGATTTGACGGGACTGGAAGGGAGAGCTAAACAAAGGTAAATCATGAACTTAGTCAACATTTAGGCAGCTCTAAGAATCCCAGAATTGGACTGGGAAAACAAATAAAGGTTAATTAACCACTATATTGTCTAACCAGTTCAGGGGCATGCCACAACAATGAGTACAATATTGTTCACTCTGAAACATTTTTTTATAAATTTATTATTGTTGATTTACATATAGCTTAAGTCATTACGTGGAAATAGATAATCAGTATAAATACTAAATAGTATACCTTAAATCAGTATAAATCAGTAGCCTATAAACAGTTCAAACAATAGCCTATGTGGATTAGACCACCTGAAGATGCTTTTGAGGCCGGATACCGACTGGAGTGCCATTAGTCACTTAAGTAAATAAATTACCGTCTTTACGGTTTCACATTCTGCAGTTCGCTGTATTCTAAGACTTGGCCGTCTTCCGAGTTCTCTCTCTGACCGAACTGTTCTGTGTAGTTCTCACTCTGTGTCACTTGTGTTGCGGGGGAGGCTTGGACTTCTGGGTATCTCGGCTCCGTCTGCTGTGGTGTGGACATCTGACACTCCAAGTAGTCTATGTGGTCGGGTGTGGGGCGACTGGTGCACGCTGTCAATAGATGTCTCCTCAGGTTACGGGCTTGACGTATCAGCAGTCCGCAGAGTGGGCAGGTCCTCGGCTGCTCTGAGGCACAACGAGACTTGCCTCCCAGGGGTGGGGGGTCTAAACATACAACACTAGTCACTCCCCACCCCTAGCACCATCACTACACTGCACTACACTACAGTACGACACAATCCACAACTGAAATAAATACCGTTTGAATACATGAAAATTTTATTTGTCTGTCTTTATCAATGCTCTTTTTGAGAGGGAACTCAATGCTTAATGACTTTATAATATACCAGTTAAGTACCACACTCTGTTCCCTTTTCGTTCAGTCGCTTAGCTTTTTCTACCTTTGTCAAAAGCATTTTGATGTTTTTTTTCTTATACTGTGGGTTGAGATGTTCTAATATAGGCTAATCTCGGGGAGCGAGCTGGTCTAGTGGTTAAAGCGCGGCACTCCGGTTCCTGGGGTCCCGGGTTCAAACCCCGCCAAATCACCAATGGTTTTTATCGAAGTGATATTGCCCTAGGTCTAGCCTGAAGTAATGTGAAAAACAATTCCGGGCTTGTGCCTAGCGTCATAGGACAATAAAATATATATAGTTATATATATACATACATATATATATATATAGGCTAATCTCGGTTTATAAGAAAGTGATTATTCCTCTTTCATCCCAGGTTATTTACCCTTCACATGCCACATGAACATTTTTCATTATTTTCTTAGATAGGCCTAGTAAATAAAAATGAGATAAGACAAAAATAAATGTTATACTGAAGTGTTAGAGTTTACAACCTATTTTTTCATTCCAACCTTAAAACAACAAAGGAAATTCACATTTTTCTTATTAGCCTAATTCAAACTCATTCGCTTTTCCAGTTTTCAATTAGCTATTTTATATTACTAAAACTCTACAAATATTTCAATACTTAAATTTAAAGAGGGTCTACCTGGTTCTCCGTTGCAATGCTGTTCATCAATGATTTCATCCTTCATAGAGTCATCACCCGAGTCTTGTATCGCAGATCCTTCCATAGTCTGTGATTCTACAGCGACATTGCCAACACTCACGTTCTATTGGAAAAACATAGATAACAATCATTTAAGAAAAATAGTCTTTCAGTCATAAAAAAACATATGTTTGCAAAACTTAGCTTTAACTGTCTGCCATTTTAAATTTTCAAGATGGTAGGAATTTGAAATACTGTACTTCTGATGACACTACAAGGGAAATACAAAATCTTATGGCCTGAAACAAGTTTGTGAACCTGTCCTATGAGTCGGATTAAGTTACTGTTCAACCAAAATTTATTACCACTTGTTCCAGTAAACTTAAATATTTTCCAGAATTCCAGCCAGTCATACGATGTGCACAAGAACAAGAAATAAAGCAGGAGATGATGGGGTTTCCGCTCACCGTCCAATGCGATTCTCGCTCTGTCTCACTTGCTCGATTTTGCCTGCGCTTCCTCTTGCGGTGAGGCAGCAATGGACTAGTCATGGATGTTTCTCGAGACATGGGTGCCATGGATGTGTCCCCCATCACTACCGGAACTGAGATCTGAGCCATGGTTTTCTGTACACATTGCAACATTAGCGAGATTTGCACACATTGCAACATTAGAGAGATCTGCACACATCTCTCTTTTTCCAGTTTGAAAAAAAGAAAAACAAAGTTAGGTAATGTAGCCTAGATTAATATTTAGGTCACTTTCAAAAAAAAGGGAAGGGTTCCATTACTTTTTGAAAAGGAATGTTGTTAGAACACTTTGCATGGGATGAGTCCATTAAACTAAAATTAAGGTGTATTATTGCAAGTGAATTTTGATAACCAAGAAAAAGTCCATGAATCGCACATTTTGTATGGAACTGGGAAATAGTCTCCAAGAGCCTTTGGCAATACATCTGTTCATTACAAACTTCTGTTGGTTCTCTTTTAAGGTAATAATGCAGTAAAAAGAACACAATCATGGACATGATCAAAGGTTACTGCGATTGTGGAAGCAAATTATTACTATTAGTCATAATAATAAACTATTCTAAATTTTCAAGAAATTTTACAACACTTCCGGCTAATTCGGACAATTAGGTAATCTGAATAGGGTCCGGTTCCAAAACCTTTTGATTAGTGAGGCTCTGGTGTGCTACAAACAACTTTCCTCACCAAGCTACTCTCAAATTGTGTATGAAACAGAGATCCTGAAACAAGGCGAGGAGAACTGTAAGGTGTTTTAAGCTAGGTCAATTAATCATTTACCCGCCTCTTTTCTCATCCACCAGACATAAGACACACAATGTTACAAATAAAAGTACTTGTATGTGAAATACACAAATAAGCTTTACACTTTACATGTTAAACACTGCTTAAAATCTACAGTATAATGAATTATCTAAAAACTTACTTCAGTTGTGAGTGTTTGAGGAGAGAGAGCCTGAATGTCGAGACAATGGGCAGCCTGAAGTAGTGATGGAAGTTGACTAGGGTCAACACTTACCTGCAATGAAATAGATTATTCCTTTATAAACTTACAAGTATAGGCTACTGTAGGCGAGCTATGTTAATGACCTTTGGTCAGCCCTCACAAGCTACAGGTGTTAATGTGTTTGCAAAGCACTCAGAAGCATATCGGGTTAATAAATTGGTAGCCATTGGTCGGTCAAGGCAGGGTGCTCGGAGAATTGCAGAGGTTAGGCGAGTTCTGTTGACACAGTCTTTGTGTTAGAATCTTTTAAGTAGTTTTATGAGGAGACGTTTTGAAGCTTCAATGACAGACCTAATTATTACCAGGTATTTTAATGCAAGTTAGTCTAGAAGATATAGGTGAGGTTTATTGGATTACACCAACTACTTCAATGGCTTTAACTCCAGAATACGAGAAATATATTGTTAATTCCTGCAGATATAAATTAATAAGCATTAGTCCACAGTTTTGGATGGAAAACTTGAATAAATCTGTACTCACACCACACAGTCAAACATTGGAGTTTTTTATAAGATCCAACATACCCCCTAACAAAGTGTCTGGCCAATAAGCAAGTTTGTTTTCCTACACTTATGAAGGATATACTTCATAAGTCACAACTATGTTGATATAATCACTATGACTATGACTATCTCAAAAGAGCGATTCAGTTACTGACCTCTCCCTGATACACAAACTGTAGAAGAGCTTCTAAATCAGGAGCAGTGATTCCTGCAAGCATAACAACTGGATGGTGGCAATGAGTGCTCTGAAACCAACCAATTGACAGTAGTTAACAACCTGAACTATAGTTAATGATGACAAATTGTATGTTATATAGGATAAAATTTTTATAAAGTAAGCCTAGTTTAATATTGGCTAAATAATTAAGATTATGAACATTCCACATGAATCTTTTGGCTATCATAATTATATTCTTTATCAAAATTACAATAGGCCTAGGGAATATTAGTGAATTAGAATTTCCCATATTAGGAAATAATTAGCAATTCCCCATATAGGGAATAAGCTATTACCAATCAAACCAACCAAAAGTTTGATTGTCTGGGGCAGTGCCTCGGCATCAAAAGATGTTTTTATCCTACAAAAATGTGCTGTCCGAACCTAGTTTAAACCTAATGTTATTCAAATAGATTTAATTAAAAAATCTAATCAGGCAAATTAAAATTCGCTTAGACTGCAGATTTGCTTTGGCAGGGGTATTATGTTTAGTGTGTTCCAACCAATAAAAATATTTCACCAGTAGAAAAGTTTTCTCAGTTTTCAGGGTGTCCAGCACACCATCAAAATAAAATTCAAGGACAACTCCAGATTTTCAGGTCCAAAGTTGAAAATTCCCAGGACTCAAAAACAATCTGCTCAAATTCTGCAGGACTCAAATTCTAGCTGCTCAAAAACAACGAAACTTATTTGTTTGTACGTTGTTTTTACTCTGAAACCCCTACCGGTAATGTGCATTCTGTGATAATTTCTTGCAATCACGACCACATCAGTGATCATAGTGTAAGTTGATCCCATATAGGCTAGGGATTAACTCAACGGCCCTATGTCTCGGTCGTTGAAAAATTTGTGATTATCCAGCAATAGCGAAAATATCAGAGATGATTTCCTGCAATCCCAGCAATTCTGTGATCATTACTTGCAATCGCAGTCAAATCCGTTATAATTTCTCGCCATCATGGCAACACTCGTAGCCTATAATGTATTTTGATCGTGGCAGTTACTGTGTTAATATACAATTGATGAGTTCACACAGTAGCAGCATTATCCACGATTGTCTCCAGCAATTATTTAGACAACTGTGACTATTTTTTGGAAGCTCGGCCATCCATCTAATATCGTCTAACTTTAAATGGCGGTAAAATTTGTGATGATTTCTTGTGATAGCAGAAACGCTACAATTACAGAAACGTTGTTAACGTCTCACATGTTTGCGGTAAAATCTGTGCAAGTTTCTCACAATCACGGCAATATCCACAACCAACTCCAACAATTATCTCAAAACCTGTGACTGTTTTTTGAATAACTTCTTGATCAGCATTTTACGTGTTATTAAATTTACGGATTTTTATAAGTATTTTAATTTTTATAAGTACAACTGGAATCGTAATTTACTTGTTCATTAAATAAGTTGATTAATGATGAACAAGTAAATTTTGATTCCAGTTGTACTTATAAAGTGTATAAGTAGGCCGGTGCTTCCAGTAGCCAATAGGGTATAAGTAGGGACGCCATTCAAGATTCTTGTCATTCGCCTATTGGGTCTGATGATGATAGGAGTGTCCATATCGAAATCGATCACCACTTACCATCTTTTTTGTATATTTACCGTCTTGTGAGTAACAGTATAAGCGTAAATATATGTTTTAAGTGTTATAAGACGTTTCTTTTATTTACTTTCTGTACTATTTTTTGCGATCACGGCAACATACGTTATTTGGGAAAGTTTCCCGCAATAATGATTTCCAACCATGCAAAAGAAGATAGATCGGTGATTTCAGGTGGATTTTTCTGTAATTATTGAAACATTTAAATTTTCTGGTTTTTTACAAAACTCAGGTACAATTCACGGATCTTCAAGGGTCGTCAAGATCAAAGTGACGCAGTCTATCCAGCTTATGCTGGTATTAAGCCTAGGAGGAGGTAGGCTAAGAAGGTAATGAGGTACCTATCAGAGAGGGTGAAACATAACTTATAGGCTACATACAGGGTGTCTAGTTTATTTCCATTATAAAATTCAAGACTAATTCCAGACTTTTCAAGACTAATTCCAGATTTTTCCAAGACTAGTTTTTTCAACAATAATTAGTGAGTGTTGATACCAAAATGTATCGATTCTCAATTCTTGATACCGATACCAATTTTTATAGCTTAACCAAATTTTCTTCTAAATTATACTACACCAACCCCTGTCTTTGTGATAAAGTAGTATTATGATAATGTGGTGTTTTCAAATAAAGAAATAATGCAGCGATAACAAATTCTAACTAGCAAATTTGGTTTTTTATCATTAAATTTTCCGCGTACCGTACGTTTAGACATCATCATTACCTCAGTAAAGCTTTTGACTCCATTTCTCATGAGTTGTTACTTTTAAAGCTCAGTAGTAGTAGTGGACTAAATAGTACTGCATTGAACTGGTTCAAGTCATATCTTTCTGATAGAAAACAATACGTGGAACTGAGTCACTGTAATGATAAAAATTATAAAATTTCTTACAATTCTTGTACTCGGGAAGTTAAATATGGGGTTCCCCAAGGATCGATCCTAGGCCCTCTTTTATTCATCTTTTACTTGAGAAATTTTCCCCAACTAAGTGTTTTGAGCAAGCTTTGCCTATATGCTGATGATGCAAATTTAAAAATAGCCGCAGAAATGTATGCTGAACTTGAAGCCAAGGCCAATTCTGATATATTATTACTTAACAGTTTTTTTAACTCAAATAATTTGCGTTTGAACACAGATAAAACTAATTTTATGTGCTTTCAAGCAGGGAAAACTAAACTGCAAAATCTGCCAAAAATTGTAGTTAATAACAACACAATTCAAAATAAAGAACACATCAAATTCTTAGGATTAGAAATTGATGAAAATTTGAAGTGGAACCATCATATTGACAAGTTACTTTCTAAAATTTCATCTGGCCTATATGCGTTAACAAGATTAAAACCCCTATGTGATAAGGAAACATTAAAAATTATATATTTTTCATACATACATTCAATCATATCATTTGGAGTTTCACTTTATGGTGCAGCAAAGAAGAAAAAATTAAAATCAATTATAAAAAAACAAAAAAAAGCTATTAGAATTTTATGCAATTTAAAACGTAGAACTTCAGTCAAAGAACATTTCAAAACTGAAAATATTATGACTGTTTATGGAATGTATGTCTATGAAACAGTATTATCAGTAAAAGACAGATTTGATGAATTACAACTTATTGGAGACTACCACAATTACTTTACTAGAAATCGAGAGAATCTGGCCACTAGCTCTCATACTCTGCAACTTTTCACGAAAACACCTAAGTATGCCGGTTCAAAATTTTATAATAAACTTCCTAAAGAAATCAAATTGGAAACCTCAAAAAATAAATTTAAATCAAAATTGAAAAAGTTTCTTATCAACAAGGCTATGTACTCCTTTGAAGAGTTTTAGTTCCATAAGTTATATTGCTTTATTTCATAAGTTAAAACTTTTGGTTTTAAAATAATTTTATCTATTATTTTAATTTTGATATTTTCATGTTTAAACTTTTATATTGCACTGCTTGTTTTACTTTATTTGGGCTGAAAGAATGTTCATATGGATGGTATGTTGTTACGCCATGCTTGATAGTTATGAGTATTTTAGTTAAGTTAGATTTGTTAAATTACTCTTGACGCCATTCCTGTATCTATGTATTGTACTTTAATGAATAAAGTTATATGAAATGAAATGAAATGAAATCATTGACTGCAGCGGTTACAGAAACGTGATCGTCACCGTCCGCGATCACGGCAAAATCATGAACATTCGCGGCCTTGTAGACATCGACATCATCGTCGTCTCCCGCGGTCTCAGAAACGTCATCGTCATCGTCCGCGATCGCGGCAAAATCATGAACATTTCCCGGGGCTGTTTAGACATCACTGTCATTTCCCGCGGTCATGGAAACGTCATCGTCGTCGTCCGCTATCGCGAACAAATCATGAACATTTCCCGCGACCGAGCAGATATCATCGTCGTCTCTCGCGGTCACGGAAACGTCATGATCATCTCCCACGGTCACGGAAACGTCATCGTCGTCTTCCGCGATCGCGGCAAAATCGTCAGAACATTTCCCTCGGCCGTGTAAACATCATCGTCGTCTCCCACGGTCGCCGAAACGTCATCGTCGTCTCCCGCGGTCACGGAAACGTCATCACTGTCGCCCGCGATAGCGACAAAAAAATGAAAATTTCCTGCGGCCGTGTAGACATCATCATTGACTCCCACGGTCACGGAAACGTCATCGTCATCTTCCGCGGCCACGGAAATGTCATCGTCGTCTTCCACGGCCACGGAAACGTCATCGTCGTCGTCCACTATTGCGGCAAAATCGTGAACATTTCCCGAGGCCGTGTTGACATCATCATCATTGGGTTTCGCTGTTACGTAAACGCAAGACGACGATCGCGGCAAAATCATGAAAATTCCCGACTTTGAAATAAAATTTAAGACTAAATCCCGACTTTTCAAGACCATTTTGAAATTCAATACTAATTCCCGACTTTCCCGATTTTCCCGACTACTAGACACCCTGTACATAGTTGACAAGAACGTGTCAATTGCAAAGTAAATGTCTTAAATTTCTTCAAAACAAAGAATAAGAACTATAAGTTAAGACCTGTCTTGGTGCACGCAAGAAATCTTTCACTAGGCTACGGTACATTAGTAGATTATACCTTCAACAGTTCCATGAGCAAAGGACTAGCAGCACTCAACACTAGCTTGTGGGCTGGGAATATTCTTCCTCCTGCTGCCAAAGTCACATCTACCATCTCTCCATGACCTCGAAGAATCTGTACTGTAGATGTAAGTGATGTTCCAAACTCTCCCCATGACAGGCTGTATAACTGTTGGCTACCCATTTAACTGGACAGAATAGGTTAAACATATTAATCATCGTATACACTTTATGTTATTTGTTAAACAAATAAAGCAAGAAAGCCATAAGCCTTATCATTCTCCAATCGCCATGACGGATCTCGAGCTCAATAAATAAGTTCTATAAAGCTTGGTAGGCTAAATTTAAAATCATTAAATTTACTAGACTGGCCCAAGAAACATTTACGTCAAGTTAAATGAAGATTTGAAACAAATTTTTACTGTACTGGAAACAATGGAAATACCGGTACAAAATATGTACAGTAGCTAATAAGTTAACACTTGTAACATATATAGGTCTACACATAATGTTGACTCACAAGGCGGTAAATACATACAGGCGAATGTGATGAACCCAATGGGCACCTACTGGGTCTGATGATGATTATTCAATCGAAATCGATCACCACTTATCATCTTTTATAAGTAATTACTGAAATCGGATATCAGAAATGTTTATTGCCGAAAACATTAAGTTACATAAATGGGTAGGCTACTTTTCCTGTTAAAGGGAACATTCATTATTATCGATGATTTCTTTTCAATATAGCCTATCAATATTTTTGATTTACTTCACGATCCGTATTCCTTCTATTTTAATAGCCTAAACATACCAAATTACGTTCATGTTATCTTAACTAAGTTTAGGTTATTAACTTAAAAAATTGGCAAGCTAGAGTTTAAGGGTAACTTACAGTTTCTTAACTGGGCTATGCTAATATCGATTGAAAATGTCGATTCAATTAAACTTAGTAGACCTAAACCTTCATTCACTTTTGTTTAACTAGGCCTGTATCAATTATAAAATGAAACAGGTTATAACCTTACCTAGCCAACCAAACTTCCTGTCAATGAAAAAATTGAATGAAGGAATACTACGTTAAGTAGGCCTAGGCCTAATCAACTCAATATTTTCAATCAATATTAGCGTAGGGCCTAGGCCAGTTAAGAAACTGTATCCGAGTTCATGGACAGACACATTAAAGCTTATGAAAAAACATCATCTTAGGTCTCCTAAGACTGACACTGACACTGAACCTTAAACCAACCTAACCGCTTCTTAACCCGAGGGTGTCTTGAATCTTGATCAAACCGACACACTCACACTGACAGTTTAAGTAGACACTTACTTACTTAGAGCTTAGCTTAGACGACAGAGCAACAGAGAGGCCGCACTAAAGTGATAACAACTAGCCTACTCACTGTAGTGACAATATTGATATTTGATATGATGAGTGACAAGGAATATGAAGGAATTCACTTTGCACTATTAATTCTCTAATCTCTCCTAAGTTAATCTATCCCTGTCGCATCTCGCCTCGATCTCACACAAAAAGTCGGTTCTTGTTGGGACAATTTAAATATTATGGATTTTGAGATTGATTAATGATTAATTTGATTGAAGTAAAAAATCTTGAATCTTGGTACAAACTACCAACAAACACAAAACACAAACTGAAACTACTAAGATGAAAATAACAAATAGAAATAACGATGGCGACGAAAGAAGGTACTAAACAAAATAAAAACAACAGGTGAAATCATAGATATGTTGTATGAAAAGAACATGAACGGTGTTTTCATATAACCATTGATTATATACATTGATTAGATAGTTAATCCATAATATAAACTAGGTTAAAATTCAATGCAGTTGTCTGCTTGCAATATTGAACGAATGAGCGGAGCTATCACATTATTCCAATTTTAATACTTTTTGAATCAATACAACATCAGTACATCTTTTTCTCATAAATGAGATTTATACTTCCAGTATTAAATAGCAATGTTATATTTGGTTCACATCAATGCAATGTATATTTGCAGTATCCAAAGTCAATTATAAGTATCCTACTATCCTACTAATATTATAAATGAGAAAGTTTGGATGTATGGATGTATGTTTGTGACAAGTGAACGCGAAAAATACTGGTCGGATTGGGCTGAAATTTGGCATGATGATAGCTCACATTCCCGATTAACATATAGGTATATTCTTATTTCAAAAATCCTTTCGGGCTCCGCCCCAGTGGCTCTGGAGTTTCCCATGTTAACCTTATGAGAAATGGAATTATTTAATCTTAACAGCTGTTTCAATTAAACAAGTTGGTTCTGTTCTATGATGTTCAATCTGTTCAATAGCATTATTAAAGTCACAAGGATTACCAACAGGGTGCAGCACTATTATTTCTTTTACATTTATGACAACAGCTAATTTGCAACCAAAAGGTGAGCGAGCGTAGCGAACGAACTTCAACCTGGAGGCGAGTTAGCGTAGCGAACGAGCTAACCTGAAGGCAAGTGAGCGCAGCGAACGAGCTCCAACCTAAAGGTGAGTGAGCGTAGCGAACGAGCTCCAAAATAAAGGTGAGTGAGCGTAGCGAACAAACTTCAACCAGGACGTGATTGAGCCATGCGAACGAGATAATCTTGAAAATTAAGAAGTTAAACGGGACAAAGCCCGCGGGTTACAGCTAGTAGTTCTCATAAATTAAATGTATACTTGCAGTACCATACTTATCCAATGTCTGCAATATTAGTTCACATAAACTCAAACTATTAGGTTTTTGGCTGGATAGTAGGTTGACATGGGACAAACATATAAATGAGTTGGAAAGCAGACTTTCCAGAACTGTTTTCCTCTTAAGAAAATTAAAAAAAACTGATCACAGATACATATTTATAGCTGGCCTATTATTATGGCCTCTTCCACAGCTTGATGAGCTTATGGTGTCATTGTCTGGGGACCCGCTTCAGAGACCATGAAAATTCTGATAGTTCAAAAGGCTGCCATAAGAACCATAACGTCCAGCAAAAGACACGAACACTGCTGTAGTAGGCCACTTTTCCGAGCCTTAGGAGTAATGACTATCTACAGCCAATTCATTTATAACTGTCTGTGCAGATCAAGGAAAATATAGATAACCTCAGCTGCAGAAACCAGCTACATCGTTATAATATGTATATTTCACCCAATTTATCGCAGTTAGATGAATTAACGTAAGCATTGAAAGTATCCGTCGATTTCGACGGGTTTCACCAAGTAGTAAAAATATGTTACTTGAACGGATTATAGTAACCAAAATGCAAATAGCAAAATATATATTTCATTTTTAACCAAGTCAGTAAATGTTTGTACCACTACCACAAGTTTGGGTCTGACTTAGGGGAGGTACGAATGAGGCATTTAGTTCAAAATTCCTCCGTGAACAGCGCTGTAGTAGAGAGCACTTTGGCAATGAAGGTTTACTAATCGCAAAAATAGTTCTGTTCATAAAATAAAATTATAAATGTCTCAAATTCAATTTTATAATTTTTTAATTGTAAAATTAAACTATCATAACCTAACCGAACTAACCAAACTTGCTGATAAAGAAATAATATAACAAAAGTTTAGTAATCGGAAAAATAATTCTGTTTATTAAATAAAACTAGAATTTGCTCGATTAAAATTTTATAATGACTTAATAATAAAATTAAACTGTAATAACCGAACCAAACCAACCAAACTTGCTGATGATAAAAAAATCTTGGACAAAAAGCTAATGCTACCAGCAGGATTCGAACCCGGGACCTACAGATTATCAGCCCGGTACGCTAACCATTAGACCACCGAGGCCGACGGCTACCGTCCGTTTTCTTACGGTAATGGCGTTCCCTCAGCTAATAAGAAGCCCACAGCTGTCATCGTAGCCTCTTCTATACCTCCCCTGAGTAAATACCCACAAGTTTTCTTAAATTGCATTGCAACGAAAATAATAACACAAACACAGCCACAGCAATTAAATTATCCAGCTGATCATAATGTAAACAAATAATGTCCTTCATAAGGACAAAACTTATGAACTTAGGTTAGGAACTTTAAAAGCTACTGGCATGGATAAAATATGCTTAATATTATAAAATTACTAGCATTATAAAATAACTTATGTTTTATCTATGCTACTGGCCACTATTGCAGAGCCCATGGGAATTTAAAAAAATGTAAGATCAGTTTGCAAATCTACACACCTAGACAAACATTTTGGTGTATATATGTGGAGTTAAATCGTAAAACAAATAAGCCTTATGTTTACAAAGTGGTATGTAGCGTTTAATAATATAGACTACTTTAAGATTAGACCATTTTTACAATAATTATTGTCATGCAAATACAAGATTGCTTAATTTACAATAACAACGCTATCTTAACACAAATGAAATATTACATACGAAATGGTACTTGAATTAGCATGATCGGATCGGACTATGGGAACGGTTTTATGGGTTAAAAATGTTTTTCCACTTTTGACTCTTTTATGATATCAACTTTCACAATTTCTTTCCAACCCATTTTGTAGAGATTAAATAAAGAAAAAATAATTTGAATAAAATGAAGCGTTGGTTTGGAAAGAAATTGCTAAATTTTATGTTTTTTTGGGTCAAAAATGGGAAAAACCTATTTTTACCCCATAAAACCCCCCGTAAACACCTGTTCCCATAGTCCGATCATGCTGGTTCGCGAACTCGTTCAAGTTTATCCCGCATTACACCTTCAAACCAAATTTTATCAAAATCGGACAAAAATTACTCAAGTTATCGTGCGGATGGACACACATATATATACGAATGATGTTTTTGGTCTCTGGGGGACATCAAAATGAAAAAGTAAATCGGTCCCGGGCCTAGGTCTTACCATGAGACCTACGGTAATAGCTACTTCCCTATAGGGAAATTCGCCAAAAGAACGTAGTTGTGTAGATGACGACACAGAACACAGAATGATATTAGTTTCACAATAGGTGTACAGTACTGTACAATAATTTGCAGGCACCATGATTATGGAATTTTGAACCGAATCGAGGGTTCTGGAATATGACTCATGACGAAAATTGCACGTCACATGACCATTCACCTGCCGCCATATAAATAGCTGACAGCTGTTTTCAGCATCAGTTCAGAACAAAGGTCCATTCCGACTTGTGTTGTGTTTGTGTTTTTATTGATACGTCTTTTCCTGTTATTAGTCAAGTGTTGTCAGTTCTTTGTTGTTTGTGATTTCAATTTTTGAAGGATTTAAAAAGGACCAAGAGCTATCTAATTTTGGTATGTAAACCATTATGTTTAATGTTACATTCTATAGATATCTAAATTTACGATTATTTTTATTACTAGCCTACAGTATTGCACAATATTAACATTACATATTGCACAAGGCGCATCTTACCGATACAGTTAACGGTTACCATTTTGGCTTTGATCGATAGTAGGTGGTAGATATTAACTTTTTAAGTTGTGACATTGATTTGAAACCGAACTTATCTAGGCAGGCCTACTTCTACTTACTAATTGACGATCGGTATTTTCCTGAGTGTTAGGTAATTTCGAGTTTTGAAGTGTCATTTGTTTTGCTAAATAAGTTACTTAACTAGGCTTAATGTAATGTAGGCCTAATTTACTGTTCACAATTAGTTATTTTTTACTATAGGCCTATCTTGAAATTTTGCTCTCTTTATGATAATAATCGATAATCAAAGTAACTTTAGGCTCTATCCATTTAAATGGCATTGGATAAACACAGGCGTATCTAACACAACTAAGTAAACTTATTGCACAATAAGATATCTATAACTTAAGTTGTGGAAACAGGAAATAAATTAAACTTTATTGGGATTCATGAGTTATAAAAAAAGGCTAATGAATAGTAGTTATAATAAATCTTTTGAATCTCTCTCGCACTTTAGTATCTGTCCTACACTCATTTGAATGAATATAACTTATCGATCAATATATATCGATTATTTAATTTGTTATATCAAGTTTGGTTAGTTAGGTTAACCTTATTATTACCTTATTACCTTATTACCTTATTACCTCCTCTTCGTCTCTGACCAGCCAGGGCCGGATAGACAGCGTCAAACTTTTATAAAATAAAAACTTTCTTTAATAATAAAACATATATTTAAAACTTAAGCTTTAGATGGCGGTGGGTGGTCAAGAGTTGGTGCTTCCTCAAAATACTCGTCAACTGAGTAGAACGGGTTTTGCAGGAGGAGCTCCTTGATTCTTTCCTTGAATATTTTCGGCTCTAGCTCTCTCAGGTGGAGTGGCAGGGCATTAAACATATGTACAGCAACTGCAGGGAAGCTATCTCTTGTCAGGGACAGTCTATACCGCTGGGTATTGAGCTTCTGTGCTCCTCTAATGTTGTAAGAGTGGAGCTGGCCTCGGAGTTCAAAATTGCTCAGGTTGGTTTTAATGTGTACAACACAGGCAAGGATGTACTGGTTATAGACTGTGAAGACGTTTAGTTCTGAACAAGCGACCGCCTCAGTAGGATCTTGCCCCCTGCCCAGCAGGGTTGTATCGTCCGCAAAGAGTAGAGTATCTCTATCCCAACCTAGGTCGTTCATCAGTATCAGGAAGAGAGTGGGGCCAACTATTGAGCCCTGCGGAACTCCGAACTTCACATCGGCTGGGGAGGACAGTGCGCCCTGCACTGCTACCATCTGACTTCTACCTTCTAAGTAGGATTTAAAGGTCTGGAGGGCAACTCCGCCAACTCCATAATAGCCGAGCTTCTCAAGCAATATGTCGTGGGAGACAATGTCGAAGGCTTTTGACAGGTCGCAAAGGACCAGAGCCATTGACTGTCTATTTTCAAAGGAGTCCAAAACCTCACTAATCAAGGAGACGAGGGCTGTTGTTGTAGATCTCGACTTCCGAAACCCGTGTTGGGATGCTGTAAAGTAGTGATTTACTTCAAAATGGTCAACAATCTGTCTCTGTACAATCTTCTCCACAGTCGGGATTATTGAGATTGGCCGATAACTTGAGGTAAGGTTTGCGTCCCCCTTTTTGAAAACAGGTATAGTCCTTGAGATTTTAAGGCAGTCTGGAAAAAGTCCCACCCGCAGACACCTGTTTATCACTTCAGACAGAGGCAGTGATATTTCATTTATAACAGACTTGAGAATCCAAGGTGAGATTCCGTAGATATCTGGACTTCTTGAGTTGGAGAAAGATTTAACTATTTTAATTACTTCCTCTTGCGTAGTAGGATTCCATTCCTCCAAAGGGGTCAGGGGCTGCACCTGGACTCTGATTTCTCCGCTTCGGTTTCCAGCGGCTTTTCTGCTCAGTTCTTCAGTTATGTCTTTAACTGAGTTGACAAAGAACTGGTTGTAGTCATCTGGACTAGAAAGTTTGTTGACTACTTCATTTTTCTTCCTCGAGTCATTTATCACTGACCATGCTGCCTTACATTGGTTTAGTGAACTCTGGATGTGTACTACAGTTGCCCTTTTTTTGGCCTCATTTACCTGACATTTATAATTACGCTTCGTTTTCAGATACAGAGAGTAAAGTTTGTCCCTTGCATTAGGAGATTGCTCGGCCTTATATCTATCAAAGATCAGTTTTGTAAAAGCTCTGACCCTGCCCAGCTCAGGTGTATACCAGTCCTTGGCAATGCATGCGTTACCCCTACTTCTTTGCTTTGGCTGCGATTTAGGCTTGGCTTTATTTAAGAGCGGAAAAAAGAAATTGAACACTTCCAGCAGTTTACTGTGAAAAGCTTGAAAAGAGGACGCTGGGTCTGGGTCGTCCAGGACCAGAGCCCAGTCTATTTTACTTAAGGCTTCCTTAAACTGAGGCAGCAGTTGGTCACTCACATTTCTCTTATAAAATACATAATTGTCATGCCATGGTATAGAAGATAAATTACTCACCAAAGCTGTCTTCTTTACACTCATCAGCACTGGCAGATGGTCGGCAATCAGCGCAAAAGGTACCTCCACACTATAATCCCAGACATCGAGGTTTGAGGCAATCGAGTCTATACATCTATCTCCTCTGGTGGGCACACGATTTGTGATGAACAAACCCTGTCCACGAAGTACGGTTTCCAGGTCCTCGGATAGTGCTGAGGGCATGTTCAAGGCAATATTTAAGTCACCACCTAGCACAATGTCACCACTTTGTCTATTTATGGAGCTGAGGCATTTATCTAGGGTATCAAGAAAAATATCTATGTCGCCGCTTGGTGGCCTATAAATGGATACAATGACCAAATTGTGATCCAGCAATTCTACACCACATACTTCAATATGCATCTCAAAACAAAATTGAGTTAGGTCAAGTGGTTTAAAATTTATATCTTGTTTAATGTACATCATCACACCACCATGGATATGATTCTTTCTATAATAACCAGTAGCAAAAGTCATGTTCTGAATTTCCCTGTAAAATTCTACTTCATTTAATACTAACCAGTGTTCACTTATACCTAGTACATCAAGTGATTTATCCTCAGCGAACAGAGATATTAGGTTTAGTTTATTTCGCAAGCACTGGACATTGACAAAAGCTAGATTGAGGTTAGGCCTAGGCCTAGATGGTTGTGGAGTAGATAGGGATGAGATGTGGTTTACTGGTAACAGTCTGGTTTGATCTGCGTGGGCCTGTGATTGGACCTCTGTCTTCTGAATAAAAAACGCTTTAGCGTGAGGTGTTGCGGCCAAAGCGAACTATCAAGCAGAGTTGCCTTCTGTTCAAAAAGTACCCCTAATTTAAAACTACAATTTAAGCCCTTACTTTCTAGTTTTGGGCTTAAATTGTAGTTAACCTATCCTAACTAACCGAATTAAATAATCGATTATCGAATAATCTATATATCGATATTTTTAATATAAGTTATATAATCAATAGGCCCACAGTAATAAATATTTTTAATATATTATATTATCGATATGGAAAAACTATCATAGTTATCTAAAACCGTGGAATAGGCCTATTTGATGATCTTTGCTTTTCAGGGAAAAACAATCATTGTCGTGTTGGCCATGTGTTGGCACTACTGTTCACATAGAAGTCATAATAAGATAAAAAAAATAAACATTATATTAAATAATTTAATTAGGCTAGGCCTACTTAATATATTTTTTTACAACTTTGTACAATGTAAAATACAATGTACAATGTACAATCTAACAAACAATTTGTACAATGTTGTAGCCTACATAGTCAGATAACTATGACCGTTGTTGCATTGCAAGTTGTGCATTTGATTGGGTTTAATTTTTTTTTTATTATGAAAAAGAAAATAATTTTCAAAATTAGGTCTAGTAACTTAAAGATTAAGTTATGTACAAATATGTACTTATTCACTACCGGTACCACTTTACGTGTCCTGCACTTATTTAAAATATAGTTTTAGATTCCTTAACACTGAGTAAACCTTGAAAATATTGTTTAAATGTTAAAGTTTGTTTTTGTGACTAATTTGTTAAGGCCTCTGCTCTCTAGCCTGGAGGAGGTGTTGTGTATTGAGTGTTTGAATCTAAGGCCGCGGCTCCACTTGCCGTAGATTGCCGCGCTGCAAATTGTAGCTGCTGGTCAGTTGAAGAAATGGGAAGGCAGCGATCAAACGAAGTAGGGCCTAATACAGTAGGCCTAGTGATTGGAGAAACAAATACGTGAAAGCATTCAATTTGTTTTTAAATGCAGCAGTCATAAAATTGTTATGATTATTAGACCTATAATGAAAAGCTCCTAATGGCTGTTTTTAGATTATTATTAATAGGTACAACAAAAACTCATGAAACTCATTGATGTTCAGCGTACATTGGTTACTTAGAAATATTACTTCTGAGAGTAAATTAGTGCAATAAAATTTAAATGGAAATAGAATAGAATTAGAGATAAAATGACCATTTAAAGTAGAGTAATACAACACACCGTGGATTGTTAAAGCGATGGTTCACTGTAGGCCTATAAAATTAATGAGTTAAAATTCAGAAAAATTAAATTACCTTAATGTCACTGAAAGCCTTTCCTCTACTCCAATTGCTTCTCTTAGTTTGGTATCCTTCGTCTTCAAACGTGTTGATACTGCTATTAAGTAATCAAAAGCGTTTTGGGACATTCGATAATATAAAAAAAAATACTTGTCTGAATACTTTGGTAGCCTAGTTTAGTATGCAAAGTGTGGAACATCCCTTCGAACTTTCTGTTGCTTAATATTGGATGGATCCACCATTTTCGCTGCTGTGATAGGCGTCGTTTTGATAAAAGTACATTGATAACAACACTATGAATGTTAATTCGCGGCCTAATCCAGGGCCAAGTTTACCTCGGCGCTACACTAAACTGCTAGTGGAGCCACGATGCATGTGAGGACGCTGCAGATTGTAGTTCGTACTCTGCTGCTAGTGGAGCCACCAACTGTAGCGTGTAGCGCGCTTCAATTTGCAGCGCGACAATTTACGGCAAGTGGAGCCGCAGCCTAATCTGGACACGTCTAGTTATCAACTCGTGAGGAGCCAACCTGCCTAGAGCCCCAACTAAAATAAATGGTGGATGGTTTGGGCAGAAGTTGGCGGGATGGAATGCATTCTTCATGAGCTGCACCTCAAATCAGGCATTTTGCAACTCTGCCCAATCTTACTGTCTATGTATCCACTGTTTTTAGCTAAGTTGGATTATTTATGTACATAAGATGAGTATAAGGCATTCAAAAATGGAATGATATAATTTATTATCATAGCTCAAAATATTTAAGTTAGGCCAAGAGTTTTCCTTTGGTCTTGCATTTTTTTTTCAAAATCTTACTTGTAATGTATTTATTTCCAGATTTGGTCAAATTTTATCAGCATGTTAAACATGTCAGACGCAGTGTCATTCAAGGTATATTTGAAGCGAGATGGCAAAGACGTTGAAGTGAGAAGATTTGGAGTTGATGGAGGAGCTGCTACAAGTTACATGTACCTTCATGGTAAAATATGCTCAGTGTTTCCCCAAATCGAGGGATTGCTCTACCAAGTGTTTTGGAGAGGTAAGTTTATTAGAATTTGATTTATTAACAATCTAGCTTATCATAGCGCTTTAGGCCATTGTAGATTGTAGCTATGTTGGGCTCATGAGGGCTGTTCTACGTCTCACAGTACCTTAAGAGAAATTGTGCAATATTCCAAAGATTGAACAAAATATTATTTTAGTACATTGAGACACTGAGCCAAGCCATATCCATATATCCCAAAGTACCCATCAACCTTTGAGAAAACTAAAAGTCACACTCCCATAAACCATATTCATAAAGCCTATTTAAAATGTTGGTCATGACAAGAAACCTTGCGCAAAACTATACATTATTTCATAAATTGACCTTTAAGGTCGTAATTCCTTTTTAAAGGGAACTTTCCATATACCTAAATGTTAAAAATACCCCAGCTGTACTTATTTGTTTGTTATTCTTTCAATTTATTACCTTACTAGCAGAGTACGTAATACACCATCCTTTGCACGGGGTTTGCATATAATTATAAAATGCTTATTGCGGTTGTACTCAAGCTTTGCGTTTGCAATGGGGGAGGACACAGTTTGATAAAATTTGCTTCTTTAAATTTACGTTATACTATAGTATTACACATCTACTGTAACCATAATGTTCTACCACTTCACCTAACCCTCCGAGTGTTAAGCGTCGCGTAATCGGTGTTGATAACGGACATATATGTATATGTCCGTTATATATGTATATGAATTTGAACATATGGTGTTTTTGGCCTCTAGGGACCTCAAAACGAAAAAGTAAATCAGTCCCGGGTCCAGATCTTACCATGAGTACTATGGTAATAGCTTATTCCCTATTATGGGAAATTCGCTAAAAGTGGGCCCAATACTGAGCCTTCAGTTGTTAATGTTAAAATAAATTATTGACATTTTAAATTTTATTAGTTTTGGTTTGTAACTTAGTTTAATCGAGAATAATTGTTAGGCTATTAGAAAGAGTTTATAATTTTACTAGATATCAGTAAGCTAAGCTCAAATTTACACAAATAGTACTTAACTAGTGTACACGTTGCTCAAATTCGAGCAATTGCAAAGTATTACAGGAGTTATTTCAAAACGAATAACAGTTATTTTTACAATGAGTTTAAAAGAGGCAACTCAAAGATTATCGGTGTGTAACTCAGACCATTATCTTCGTTATTGATAAACCTAAAGCATTCCGGCCAGTTTTCTTATTCTCAAAATGCCTCGCTGTACAGGCAACACAGGTCATTGATTGAGGGCCAATTGAGCACGAAAAGTCGTTTTGGAGTTTTAGGGCGCATTTGTAACCTAATAGTTGAGATTGTCCAGGGTCAGGTGCTGACTGTGATCAGTTAAGCCGATGGCTTTACAACAACACAAAACAGAGCAAACAGAGGCAGTTCCAACTACTGGTAGGGGTTGGATATATTATATTTGTTTCTTTATTCTATTACGTGCCACTGTTCTGTAGCTGCGGTCGTTATCACGATTACGCCTCCTAACTATGTTTCGTTGTCGTCGCGTCGGAGGCATTTAAAAGAAAAAAACAAGAAATAAACAAATTATAGGTACACAAAATAACGATAAATGCACAATTTTAAGTTACAATCATGCTAACACGATACGTCATAGCGGCACAAAACAACGATAAATACACAAATTTAAGATACAACCACGATCCGTCTTGGGGGTTTATTACACAAACTCAAATAGTAAATAAATGTACTCAATGCGTTTCATTGAATTGAAAAATAAATAGAAGCAATTAAATTATACAGCTGATCAAACTGTACAGCTGTAAACAATTATGTCCTCCATAAGGATAACATGGGAACTTTAAAATCCACTGGGGCAGAGCCCAAGGGACTTTTTCAAAAATGTAAGGCCAGTTTGCAAATCTACGCGACACGCTCTTTCCAATGAGACGTCAATGGATAAAATCGGTTAAGAAATGGCGGAGGAGTTCAACCGACAAAGTTTCATGTAGTGTATTAATTATATAGATTAAAATTAATTGCACGAACTACCTATCAAAATTATGCTAAATGCTAAATTTATCACATTTTGTGAAATAGATTTCTGATACTTTTCATGTCCGATCGCTTTCAAACAAATTAGGCTACACTGGTAGTATTGTCATTTTGTGCTTCAGATAACATAACTTAATTAGTTAGGAATAAATTCACAAGAGTCTCAAAATTGAATCCACAAAATACAGTAGTATGGATGTTTATGTCTGGGTGTGGTGCATGTATAGATAATGTAAACCATCTTCAAAACTTTGAGGTATGTGTTAGGCTTCAGTTTGATGACAAATTTAACAGAAGAAAATCATAATTTGTGTCTGTATTTTTTTGTGTTTGCATTAAAATGTTGTAGGTTGGTGGGTTTTAAATATAATATTTTAACAATCATTAATTGTTCTATTTATTTTTACAGACAGTGAAAATGATTACATCAGATTAGGATCAGATGAAGAATTAATTGAGGCACTGACTTCTTCTACACAACAGCCTGTTAAAATTTATGTTCAAATTATGAACAATAACTCAGCGGGTGAGTATTTAGAATGGTTATTTACTAAATCTTGTTTGAAAGGGCAATTCTTTTATGATATGATTCGCTATCTTGAAAATAATTGGGAAATCTGTGTTTCGGTAGTATTATAGGTG
Organism: Macrosteles quadrilineatus; assembly: GCF_028750875.1. Classification (NCBI taxonomy): domain Eukaryota; kingdom Metazoa; phylum Arthropoda; class Insecta; order Hemiptera; family Cicadellidae; genus Macrosteles; species Macrosteles quadrilineatus. Next base: position 52,938,046 of record NW_026542601.1, read on the forward strand.
CATCTACATAGAAATCTCTTAGAAAATCTTATTTATATAGGGGGTGATGATCCTACCATTAAATAGTTATTTGTGCAACTAGTGAGCAAAGGGAGCAATTGACTCACTCGAGAGAAATCCTTACTCACGAGCCGTAGGCGAGTGAGGAATGGTTTCTCGAGTGAGGCAATTGAACTTTGCACTCGAGTTGCACATTATATTTTTCCTACAGTTACCATAAAACAAATAAATTGGTGAAGAAATAACATTTAATGTGAAGTGACAAATACAACAGTACAACAGCTGACCAGCTGATTTACAGCCAGTGCTGCCAACGTATTTCGCGCGCATACGACCTTGTCTGCATGTTACGCGCTCACTATTTCGTGCCTTCACGTTGCAAATCTGGAGTGAGACAAAGTAATTAGAATAAGTAATGTTAACATTGTCTCACTGATGAGTGAATTGGCCACTTTGCTTTCTCAAATCAGTGAGAGAACATGTACATTGTTAGGTAACTGTAGGAAAATGAACATTTTCTGAATGCTTAGGTGGTTAATATTTATAAATAAATCATACATTTCCCTTTTAAAAATCTATTAACTGATGGTCTAATTAATCCAGTTAATAGGTGAGTCGGTGGCTCAGTTGGTAGCGTAGCGGACTTCTGGTCGTAGGCAGCGATGTTGTGGGTTCGGATTCTGGTCACTGCCACAAACATTTTATCAGTACATTTCACCTTCGTACTGTACCGGCTCACCCTTTGCTTTGCTGGATACGTTCCACACACAGATCTTTAGTCTATGTGGACGGGCAAATGCAAGGTTAAAAAAAAGCCGCCAACCTCTTTAAAAAAAATTAAATAAATAATCCATGTTTGTCGTCATCATCATCGTCCCTCCCGATCACAGTGCCGACCAGTTGGAACTAATCCTGCCCTCTTAAAATTGCAAATTAAATTTAACGAGCTATTGGCCCGTCCTACGTACAGGAATCGGAGCAGTCAATTAAAAACTGAATATGATTCAGAACAGCTAGTTTACAACTTGGTGGCCGATTCACACACACTGGCTGTGAGGACAGTAGCTACATACCACCTTCGACTGAATACTATCACTTACCGTACCTTATTTTACCACCTTGGCCACTGAAACCTCTAAAATGATCCTGGCCTCCTGGCTCTTCTATCCCCTGCTATTTCTAAGGAAGATACCAGTCTGAAGATGTCTTTCATTACTTGGTCTTCCAAGTGGTCGTCTACCTTGTAGTACTCCTTGGAATACATTTTTAAAAGTTGAAGTATCTTCTCTCCGCCGTGCAAAGCCTGCCCAGCCCATCCGAAATCCGAGCCTTTTGGTCTACTTTTGGAATGTACCCCTTTATCAAGTTCCTGGATCATACAGTACTACTGGGATAGTTATGATATGGTATGGATCGATTTTGGTTTCTACTGACATCCTGCAGCTTACTGGTCAGTTTTCTGGAGACCTACTACACCGGTTGACATTTACATTACGATTAAAATGTGTACTGTATGCAGTCATACTTATATTCAATCATCTAGGAAAGGATGTATCAACACGTAAACCACTTATATATTAAAGGATTTAGCACTTATACATAGACGGATTGCATTTATGACAAAACTTGATTATACGTTTAAAATGTTTAGTTCAAAATTACACAATCTCCTGGTAACATAGATCTTTTACGGTAGGAAATAAACTGCGCATTTTAAAGTGAAATGGTGTGTAGGCAAACTCTGAAGATCAATATTTTTGTATACAAACAACTTGTAACATAAACATTTCAATGACAGTTAGAAACCAGCTGTTAGTTAAACCACCACTAAAACGACTTAAACTCGTCCGTCGGCTGCTAGACTTTTTGAAAATTAAAACTTAATTTCTAAAAAACTTAAAACCTAAACTAAAATTATGGCTTCGACATTCCCTAGTTCTCAAAATTATCTTTCTTTTAACACAAAAATCATTAAAATCCGTCAAGTGGTTGATTCAGAATCGTGAAATAAAAAAACCCTGTCACGTTTTAATATATAGGATTCTAGCCAAATTTTGGGAATACGTTTTTTCTGAAAATTTTAGGACGAGTCTATCTCCATTTCCAAGTTTATTAAGAACCTTGCATAGAAATGATAAAAGTTGATGACATTTTTTATTTCAGATGGAGCTGCAGCTTCTGCCAGCAGTGAGCCACACACTGGCGTGACTTGTGACGGATGTGACAACCCTGTGGTCGGGTTCAGATACAAATGTGTCACCTGTCCTGACTTTGATCTGTGCACCTGCTGTGAGAACAACGGTCTCCACGCAGAACACTTCATGCTGCGGATGCCTAAACCAATAAATATGTTTATGGTATGTCACTTTACCTAGACATCTACGTACTTGTGAACATAATAATATGAATGCAGAGTTTGATCAGAGTAGATTTATGTAGACTTTTTACTGACTGTGATAAACTGTTTGTTACTTTAAAGTTTTGATTGAGTTTAGTTGAGTTGTAGCATACTTTTGGATACTAAAGCTGACATATCTTCAAATGGACTAGATGTAAGAATGTTTTATTATATCAGAACTTGGTTTAATGAGCCTTGTGCTGTGTACAGTCATAAGCTGTATTTTCTCCCATCAATTGTTTATTACTGTGATAGGTAGTTGATATTAATATATGTTATAGGGTACAATAAGTCATTATTTCATATTGTTTTGATTAAAAAAAGTTCAAAGCCCCATAACATTCTGTTCAGCTCTACACATTCATGCCAAATTTCATAAAAAAAAGACTTTTACTAAAAACCATGGTTTGACCTATTTTGATTAAAATTAATACAGTAAGTATTTTACAGTCCATATAATTCTAAACAAAATGGTATAACATGCATTGCTGTAAAAATTACGGTTCAAACGTTATTGCAACTTTTGTGATTTTCCCCATAAAATATCTTAGTTACTAGCTAATAGGAGAAGTGTCAGGATTGCTGATACCGCTTAGAAAATTTCCTATTTGAAAATAGTCCAGTATTAGAATGGAATATCTGTCTTGAACCTTTTATTCTTCTAGGTAAGCTAAAACTCTGTCCCTCTCCATCAACAAATCCTTAATAAGGTGTCTACAGCTCCTGAACATCCCTGTTCATGATAGTTCTGTTGAATCACAGACCTCATTATACATTTTTATTAAATTCCAATTACATTTCGACAAAAAAATAACCTGTGTGTTCTCCACATAATTATAATTAATATTTATAACTTTTTTGCAGCATCATCCCAAGTTCATCCGCAAGATGTTCTCTCATCCACACAAGTTCCACAAGCGCCACGGCTGGAGCCGCCCAACCCCACCTCCGCGGTGTGGTGATGCTCAAAGCGGGCTTGGTCAATGTCCATTTACCCGGGAACCTGCAGGCATGACCGACATGTTTGACTTCAGTGCTCTCATGGAGTTCATTGAGAGTCTAGGAGTTGGTAACAGGCAAGAGAGTGGTAACTGTGCGGACTCTGCTTCCGCAGCTACTGCAACTGCAGCTTCAGCAGCAACTGCAGCTCCACCAGCAACTGCAGCTCCAGCAGCTGACGCACCGCATACTTCTGTTCCGGGGAGCTCAAAATCGCAAGAACAACCTAGGCAGAATGAGAGAGGAAGGAGAACTTCGGCTACAGAATATTTGAACAACATCGGACAAATGGTGGCTGCCATTCTGGACCCACTGGGTAAGTAATCTTTCAACAAATGTTCATGTGATGCACTAGGATTTTTTTTATCTATGAGTAGATTTCAATGTCCAAGATTCTTTTAAATTTCAAACCCAAATTTAGGGGATGGCCTTAAGTAAAGTAATTTATTTTCTAAAATGTGGAAAAAATTAACTCAATTGTGAAAAGTAAACTGTGATGCTTTGGTTTAACAATATTTTAACGCAATGTAACGTAGCAATTAATAAATTACAAATTTCCATGATCTCTACTCCAACCTAATATTGCTTTATTATATTACCAATTCAATTTAAGGAGTGCTTTCCCCGAGCAGTAACTCAAAATCTTGTTTAAAAATTATCTATTCTAAGTGGTAGTTTTCAACTTATTTCTGCTGTTTCCAAGTAGTGTAGGGTTATACAATACTCCACATTCACCGTGCGGTATGGAGTTGCACATACTGAACATAAGCCTTTTTCATTTTTTCAAATGTTTATTTTAAGCCTTTTTTTCAGCCAAACTAGCTCTCCGCAAAACTTTTAGGACCCAAAATAATCCCTGAACATTTTACATTCTTATGCTCTTTGGCTTCTACTGTATGCGAAGGATTCCAAAATTAAAATCCGAACCAGTACATCAAAATATCAACAGACTAATCTGCCTAATGTACAACAGACTAATGTACCTTACTCTACAAAAGCATAAATTTACAGAAAAGAGTAAAATGTACTGAATGCCTTCTGGGGGGTCACGAGGCCAATAGGGTATTTTTATTCTAACGTCATCTCCCAGAGCACCTGTACTGCACAGTGAACGTAGAGTGGAGATAGTACATGATATAATCTTTACAATTTTGAATAGTTTAAGTCTATCAACAACCTTAGACCTACAAGAAATTATGTATATTAAGTAAGGAGTAATTTCCAAGCTACAATAGCTTTCAGCTTTGTTTAATTGTACTTGGTTAATATTACTAGTAAAGTTTAAAGTTGTACGGAAGAGTCTCACTACTTCAAAAATCTACCTCTTTCGAACTAAAGCTCGGAAATTGTTATTAATTTTTTAAGAGGTAAGTATGAAGCTAACTTGAAATTGAGAACATCTTCTTCTCAGTCATGGTAGAAACGAGAACTTGTTCTGTTGTCACACCAAGTCGTGGAAAAACTGTGAACCATCATCCGGCATCTTCGCAGACGCTTTCTGAGATAGTGGAAACAAAAGTACAGGGGGGTCACAACGAACTGGAAAATTCTTATGTAGTCCTAACAACATTTTCCACGGTCCCCGAGACATCATGATGATCATCTCCTGCGACAGCGGAAAAGATGTGATGAATATCATCCATGATCGGGATGATCGATTATTACAGAAATCTGCTTATTCTGAATTCTGAAGCTAATCTGAATAGGGTTCGGTTTCAATTAGTTTGTAAAAGCGGGATTCTACTGTATAAATATTAATATTGTCACGTTTGGTTTTTGTTTTTTGCAGACTTTTATTGCATGATGTATAAATTAGTGTTTTTAATTTACTTAGCTCTGAGTTTAGTTTTTGCAAAGCCTAATTTTATTCTAGACGTTTTAATTTTTATTCATTGTATTCATAAATGTTTTACTTTTAGTCTTTTAGTAGAATTACTTAGTTAAATTATTAGGATCCTACTTTCAAAATTGAATTCTGATTGACTTTTTGCCATAACACCTACAAATGTGAGTTGGTGGCTCAGTTTGTAGCGTCACAGGCTTAAGGCAGCGATGTCGTGGGTTCGGATCCTGGTCACTGCCACAAACATTTTATCAGTACAGTTCACCTTCGTACTGTATCAGCTCACCCCTTTCTTTGCTGGATACGTTCCACGCACAGATCTGTAGTCTATGTGGATGGGCAAATGCAAGGTTAAAAGAGGCCGCCAACCTTTAAAAACAAAAAACAAAAAATCCTACAAAGTCGATAACCCTTTCAGTGCTAGGCCAATAATTCATATTTTGTAAGACTTTTGTTTGCCTTTCAATTCCATTACCTGTTGTTGAATTTTAACTGTAATGTTGTCACTATTTTATTAATTAGGCTAATTTTCCAAATCAAAATCAAATCAAAATCAAATCAAAAATCACTTTATTCACATATATAAATACAGGAATACATTATCAGAGTAAGAATAGTATTCCCCCGAATGGACTGCAAGTCCGTGCTCGAGGGAAGAGCTCTTACCAGCAGGAAATAAGTTTTGGTTATTGTCCATAGGTCAAAAAAATGTGCACACTGTTTATAAATAATGTGTACATCTGTACTTAATACGTATCAGGAGCTTTTAATAAATGTATATATATGCTATATAAATATATTGTATACTAGAATTAATTAACAATAAACAGCCTTTAGCAACAATAAAAATATTAATCTATGAAGAAAAATTTATTTTGATAGCTATTATGGCGGCGTTTGATGTCAGAGATTAATTTAAATGTAAGGCGAGCGAATTAAAGCCTCTGCAGCCTCTCTTCCCACAGTCATCAGCCACTCACAGACCTTGCTTTTATACACAGCGACACTGCCTGATTCAGCATCAGTTATGTTGGGCGGCAAGTTGCGATAAAGGATGTGAGCTATGTAAAACACGTTATTTTTCAAGGAACTATATGCTAGTTGTGGAGTGCGGTATCCAAAGTTATGCCTGTGCCTAGTGTGATAACTGTGTTGTAAGTTAGAAAAAATAATTTCCTTGTTGTTCTTAATGAAAAGTAATAGTGTTTTGATAAACAATTGTCTAATATTTAAAACTGGGAATTCGGAAAAAAGTAAACTTGTTGAATAATGTTTTGGCCTTTTAAGAATAATTTTGATTAAGGTTTTCTGGGTTACGTGAAGAGGAGCCAATGTGGCAGCAGATACACCGCCCCACGCCAGTATGCCATACTGCAGCACAGACTGCACGTATGCATAGTAAACGTATCTGCAGTGATCAACCGTTAACACACGGCTTAGTTGATAAAAGGCGTAGACCAGTTTCCTCAATCTTTGCTTTACATAGATAATATGAGGAGACCATGTCATCCTTTGATCAATGATCACCCCAAGGTACTTGTATTGGTCCACACGATCGACTGTGTCACATCCGCAGGTATTAGACCACAGATCGCCACATGAATGAAGATAGAGTTTTCTAGGGCCAGGGTCACGAGTTCGAGATAAGAAAACTGGCATGCACTTGGTTTTTGATACATTCAATGTCAATGTGTTATGATCCAGCCAATTTTTTATTTTAAGTAAGTCAGATGCAGCTTGATGGTAGACATCATCCCACGTATTACCCGAGGACACTACCGCTGTGTCGTCAGCAAAAAGAAACAATTTACCATTGACTCTTAATTTAGTAATGTTATTGATATATATTAAAAAGAGAAGAGGGCCTAGGTTACTTCCTTGGACGACACCATAGTCAATGTTAGTGATATCACTATTTTCGCCATTGATAGTAACGAACTGTGATCGACCAGTCAAATAGCTGCGGAACCAGTCAAGTGATGGGTTGTCAACGCCTATCGACTGCAGTTTTGTGATTAATTTATGCCTATCAATAGAATCGAATGCTTTTGCCAAGTCTAAAAAGGTTACAAGCACACGTTTTTTATCATCAATTTTTTCATAAATATGTTTTGAGATATTAAATAAGGCATGGGTAGTGCTTACGTTAGCTCTGAACCCAAACTGTGCGTTGTCAATGATATTATTTTCCTCGAGGTATCTATACAACTGTTGCTTGACACATTTTTCAATTATCTTGGATACCGCACTAAGTAAAGAAATAGGTCTGAAATTTGATATCACATTCTTTGGGCCTGATTTATAGATCGGGATTACTTTGGCGATTTTGTAAGGATTTGGAAAAGTATTAGTTGATATACTTAAATTTACAATGTGAAATAAGGGTTGGTGTAAGACGTCTAGATTATGCTTTATCAGTTTAGAGGAAATGTCATCATACCCAGGTGCCGAGTTTCCTCTGATTTTGGTGACCACGTCTAGTAAATCTTGATGGGTAATTGGTTGCAGTGAGAACTGGGAGTTCACAGCAAAATCAGCATCCTCTATTTCGACATGACCAACAGGCTGCAAAGCCCCGGCTAGCTGGGATCCGACGGAAGCAAAGTATTTGTTAAATTTATCACAGATGGAGGGGACAGTGTCGCTGTGTGCGCCAAATGCGCCGACTGGAAATTTGCATTTGGGATCTGCGCGGCCCGCTACTTCGTTCACTATATTCCAAAATTTCTTTGGATCTCCTTGAGCGTCATTGATTTTATTTTTGTAAAAATCGTATTTTGCCTTTTTTAGTGTAGATTTTAATATGTTTCTGTATCTAACATAGCGCGCACGCAGTCTAGTATTAAAGGGGTGTTTATTGGTTAGTCTACTTAATTTGTCCCGATGACGTATTGATTTTAAGAGACCGTTAGTTATCCACGGTTTTATCTTGAACGTTTTAGCGGTAGTGGTAACGGTAGATGAATTACGTTCAACAATGGTAATAAGTATATCATTAAAGATTTTTGCGGCAGAATGGACATCTATTGATGTATAGATTAGATCCCAGTTTTGAACGAGGAGATCTTGCCTAACATGTTCCCAGTTGATTGATTTTTGAGAGTGGTTGTTTACTCTCGGATTTGTTTTGGCGGTACTTTTAATTTCGAGACAAATACTGTAGTGGTCTGTGACTGAGGTCTGTAGGACGGCTGAGTTGGCTGTAAAGTTGGGCGGAAGTTTGACAAAGTAATGATCTATACACGTGTTACTTATTGGCCTTGTTACTTTGTCTATACACTGGATGAATCCTAGGTCACTCAGTATGTCTAAGTAACGGTCTTCCAAAGAATTTAATTGGGGGCTCAAAATGTCACAGTTGATGTCACCTGCAATTATTTTCATGCTAGAACAATTTGTTGAATTTGTTATATAATCATGTAAGCTATCAATAAAAATTTGCAAAGACGAAGCAGGACTGCGATATATGGCAGTTAAGTTGCAATTCACGCCTGCCCACGTAAAAGTCAATGAAAGACTCGTAGCGACACCGCCAATCAATAGCTGGTTACAGGAAGTTGATAATGAATTATCTATGTATATTACTATTCCATCGTTCTGATTCAAGTTGTTGTAGCTTCTAAATATGTTATAGCCATCAATAGCCAACAAATCACTATCATCATTTAACCAAGCTTCAGTCAGAATAATACAATGAAATTTGTTTTTTATACCCTGAAGTGTTAATAGTAGGTCATCTATGTTTTTATTGTAGCTCCTGATATTTTGATGAAAGACTCTAAACTTACAAAACGAGTTACTACTATCTAAATTATCATCAAATAATTTGTGATTCGGATTAACAATTTCTTTACAAATAACGAAGGGAGATTCATCGTAATCTATGTTCATTATCGGACAGAACTATCGCTCTGCCAGCCAGAGGCGCAGCGTGCCGTCAACGGTATTCGTCAAGTACAATGGGGAATGTATTGAATGTTTGCGTCAAGTCAACAAGGACGAAATCTATTGTTGCTATCCAACTGTTACATAGTCATAGTCATAGTCATAGTCAAAGTTCTTTATTCATTTTTTGTACATAGTTTGTACAGTAAATAGCGTCATATATAATACAATACTAAATCTAATTAAAATCTACTATTTACAGTTAACCAAGCAAAAATGAAAAGTAATAACAAAAATATTTATATCTACAGTAGGTTATATCTGGGAGGTGGAAAATTCTTCTATGGAGTAAGGGGCCAGTTGTATTAAATATTCTTTCAGCAATTTCCTGAACTTATTTAAATTATTTTCTCTTCTTATGTTTTCTGGAATATATTTAAGAAAAGTATATCCTGTGTAGGTTGGTTTCTTTTCAAAAAACTTTAATCTATGTGGCAGGATAACCTCATTTCTCTTTCTAGTATTATACGAATGAGCTGGGGACTTAAAATTGATAGTTGTACAATTCTTTGCAATGAGAGTAGTTTCAATAATATATTGCCCGTAAACAGTTAAAATATTTAGATTTTTGAAATGTTCTTTTGCTGGTGCATCATACTCTAACTTAAGCATGATCCTGATTGCTCGTTTTTGCTGTTTTAATATTTTTTCCAAATTTAAATTTTTTGTTGAACCATACAGCGCTATGCAGAACAATATATGAGAGTGAACATGGACGAAATAAATATTTTTTAATGTTTTCAGATCACAGTAATAAGGCATTTTAGATAATGCGTGAATTCCTGAATTAATTTTGCCCAAAATTTTATGCACATGTTCGTCCCAACTCAGATTTTGATCTACTGTCAGTCCCAAAAAATTTATACTTTTTTCGTGTTCAATGTTATGGTTATCATGTATTATTAAAGGTTCTAGTAGTATTTTACTTTGAGCTGTCTTGAACATTACAAATTTAGTTTTTTGTGGATTTAAAAGTAAATTGTGATTTCTCAAATAGTTTCCAAGGTTTTCCAATTCAATGTAAGAACACACTTCAGTTTCTTCTTGTGAGGCAGTTGATAAAACGAGATTTGAATCATCAGCGTAAAGACACAACTTACTATTAAGCTTATAGATTAATGCGCTGTTTACTCCTCTCAGGTAGCAAAGAAAAAGCAAAGGCCCAAGAATTGATCCTTGAGGTACTCCAAACCTGATTGGCTTACAATTTGATGATATTTTAGTAATTTTATTATATTTAGTTAAGTGGGAAATTTCTACATACTGAGATCTATCATGGAGGTAAGAACTGAACCAATTTAAAGCATTTTGAGAGAGACCAAGTACCTGAAGTTTTTCTATTAGCTTTGAATGTCTAACACTATCAAAAGCTTTTGAGATATCCATAAATATACCTGTTGTAAAATTTCCTTTGTCTACTGAGTCTATAACAGACTCAATGAAAGATACAGCAGCACTAACAACTGACCTACCATGTCTGAACCCATGCTGGTTATCATCCAATAAGTTATTTGTTTCCAAAAATTCAGATAACTGCAAATGCACTGCTTTCTCAAATATCTTAGAGACAGATGATAGTACAGATATTGGTCGGTAGTTTAAAACGTCTGCTGTATCATTCTTTTTGTGTAATGGAATTATTTTTGCAAGCTTTAATTGTTTTGGAAATATGCCTGATACAAAGGACGAATTTATTAGATGACATAAGACTTTACTTAATTTACTTTTAACAGCTTTAATTACTGTCACTGGCAATTCATCATGACCATATGAATTTTTATTTTTTAAAGATTCTATAATTTTTTCCACCTCCCTTTCATTTAATTGTTTAAATCTAAACTTAGGTTTTACAGTCAGATGACAGTTTGAGTTAATGATTACATCTTCCTTGACAAAGCTACTGTCACTACTTTTATCTACGTCTGTTACACTATTAATGAAATAATCATTAAAGGTATTCGAGATTAAGTGTGGGTCAGAAATTGTTTCAGTACCTACTTTAAGATTAAAATTAGAAAATTGTTTTTCCTGCTTATCCCCAATTTCAGAGTTAATTATACTCCACACTGTTTTTTGTATGTTTGAAGAATTATTAATTTTACTGTTGAAAAAATCTTTTTTTGTTTGGATTAGTTTAGTCTTATAATCTTTCTTTTCCTGGTCTAACTGATATTTCAATCTACTATTTTTATTCTTGCGATACTCCTTGGTTAGTTCTATTATAGTAGTTCGTTTGGTTTTTAAGTCCTCTGTAATCCAAACTTGTTTTTTATTATTTTTTGTGATTAACGTTCTTGGAAAAGCTAGATCAAAATAATAAAATAATAATTTGTGAAAGTTATCATATTTATCCTCCACAGCAGCGTTATATACATCAGTCCATGTTTCTTTAGACAAAAAAGAAGAAAAAAGGTCAATGTTTACTGGTGAAAACTTGCGTATTTCTTGTTTTTTAGGACGCCCAATATTTTTTTTTAAATTGTTTGATTTAATTTCTAGTAACTGACCGTCATGATCAGATAAAAAGGTTATTAGACCTTCTACCTTAATTTTAGATGAATCTATATTTTTTATTAAAAAATTATCAATAGCTGTTTTTGTGTTTTCTGTAACCCTTGTAGGAAAATCAACTAGGTATTTCATATTATGGCTTTTTAACATTTCTTTGAATAATTTGTGTTTGTTATCATTTTTAAGTACATTAATGTTAAAATCCCCTGCTACAACCAATTTGTCACATTTCTTATCCAAATACTCAATAAGAATACTTAACCTATCTAAAAATATGCTTACAATTGAATTAGGTGATCTGTAAATTCCTACTATAATATACTTTTGTTTATTTATAATAAAGCTACTGGCACAAAACTCAAATTGCATATCTTCTAACAAAACATCACTCAGTGACTCAGGCACAGTCATCCCCCTCAACTCAAACTCCATATTTGATAAAATCATAACACCACCTTTAGATGTATTTTTTCTTGCAAAATATGATTTCACTGTGTAACAATTATTAATGTTAAGACGGTTGATTTCTTCCTCTTTCATGGCGTGTTCTGTTAATATTATAATATGAGGTTTTATTTCATTGAGTGTTACTTGTAAAGAATTGATTCTGGAAGGTAAATGCATGATATTTTGATGAAAAATTGAAACTGAATATTTGAACTGTGCTACTTTATTGGTGGAGTCACTTGATGTAACAAGTTTAAAGTCTTGTGAGGTGACTGAACCATAGAGCCACCGAGGCTTGAACATACTGGATCACTCATAGCACTATCACTGTTACTCTGCTCTAGCGCCTCCTTATATGAGAGGTCGCCGGGTGCCACAATCACTTTTACACATTGGCTTGTTGTTGTTGAAGTAAGGTGAGATGGTACAGGGGTGACGGATGCAGTAGGTGTCTCGGTGTTGACAGTTGCAGAATCAATGGCAGTCTCCACAAGATCAATGACATCAGCGACAGGTTCAATGGGTATTGCTTCAGCTTCAGTAGAAATTGATGTGTTGGTTTTAGGTATCTCGCTTACTAGTTGTTTCATCCGCAGCATGAAGTCCTTGTAGGTTAAACCGTTCTTTAGCATCTGAAGAGGTTTGTGCGAATAACAAACTATAGTGACCTTAGCTTTAGTACTTTTTTGAAAATGAAGGATGTTATTTATAAAGTGATCTGGACTTACTTTGTCTCGAATACAGCCCATTGGGGAGCATATTAGATGTCTTAGCCCCCTGTTTTTGAAATCTTCGGTAAGGTCTTTGAAAGCAACATCATAGTTAGTTTTGTCCGGTTTTTCAAAATATCTTGATTTAGTTATTAAGCTGTAGATAGAGGCACCATTAGGGATATTTTGTGCAGCAAGGTGATTGGTTAGACAGTGGTGTGTTTGTGGTTTTCCAAAGCACGCTTTGAAAACAATTGCAACCCCTGCTGTCATGTTTCCAGGGTCAGACAAATCAGCGGAAATGCTATGACCGAATCCTACAGTTTTATCATGCTTATAGCATCTAATGACCTCTGCCATATGGGTTTCTCTTATTTGTATTGGCTCAATCAAGTTTTTAAATGTAGCACGTGTTGACTCTTGTTTTCCTTTGCTTGAAGAAAGTCCATCGTAAGCATTTGTAGATAATATTCTTGACAAGGTGTCTCGTACTACAAAACCTAGTTTTTTTTTACCCCTTTGATTTAAATGAAGTCCATGCTTTGTAAAGTGGATGTTTTTAAACCTGTTGCCCTCCAGATCAATGAGATGAACGTTTTTTATTCTCTTTGTTATTGATCCAATAAAGTTGTTCATTTCGTCAATTTCTCTGTGCACTGGATCCATGATGTCAGCATCGAACCTCCTGGGAACAGTTGTGATAAGTAACGTTTTATTTTGACTTAGTTTAAGAAGGCTTCTTTCCAGAGATTTGTAGAGAGATTGAAAGTTATTATTGAGGGAATCATTTGTGCCACCCATGAGAACAATGATGTCATCTGACGAATGCTTTGCACAATCTACTACGTTTAGTAAGCCAGCATTAGGGTAGACAAATCCAACCGCTTTGATCTCTCCACACCCAGCATCTTCAATGAAGCTTTGTACACTTCTACCCTGGCTATCTGAGTAAAGAGACAGTTTAACCTGTTTTTTAAGGATTTTTCTTGGTCTCTCAGCATTTTTATTAGTATTGGCACTTTTTTGGGATGGTCTTGTTGGGACAAGTGTAGTTTCAGGCATTTTATTTGACACTTCTAGTTCCTTTAAAACTTCAAATCGGTTTGATGTTATAACTATTTTGTCCTTGTCAGTTTTCTCAGGTGTCCGCTTTGTTTTTCTTTGGGAACGCTGTATGTCCCAGAAAGGTTCTTTCTCTTGATTAATCTGGACATCACTACAGGATTGATGAGTATCACTCAGCTGCTCGGCCATTTTCGTCATCATCTGAGAAATCGCCTTTGAGTCTAGGTGAAGCGCCAGATTAAAATACAGCATAGCCAGTAGGGCACGTTTTGTGATCAAGGTTTCTACTGTAATGGGTGGAAATGAGGCATGTAGGTTATCTAAAGACTTATTTCCTTGCAAAATGTGCTGTATAATTATGTCTGTGAAAATTAGCAAGTAAATGCCACAGTCAAAAGTATTTATCTGCTGAGGAACAGTCACTGGTGTGATCTTGCATGCATTGTTGATATTCATAAGTTTCTGCCAAGCTAAGCATATCTTTTCCGCATGGGTATAGTTAGCTAAGTGTGAGGAATCAAAGTATAAAAATTCCTCTCTCTCAGTGACATAAAGCAACAGACTCCAATGAGAGCCAGAACCGCCTTGTTTATCAACTGCAGGTGAGTCATTTACAGGTATGAAAATGTGAGATTTATTCTGTAAATCCGCCTTGTCAAGTAAGTGTTCATAATCTTGTAAACACTTGATAGCTTGGGAAATTATTGGGTTCATCAATAAAATTTGTGTATTGTTGAGCACGGATGAGGTTAATAACTGATAGTAATACTGTATAGAATCATCTGTGAGCCAGTTATTCCCTAAAATTTCTAGTGTAGTTGTGGATCTGTGAGGTAAAACTTTGCTCTGTTGGTGATCACAAGTTGTGCAGTTACTTGTTTTATTTAGTTCATTGACTGTTATTTCAGTATTTTTAATAGGATCTGCTTCATCATCTGACGGTTTTATAGGTTCTTTGAGGTCTTGTGTGTTCAAAGGAGTGCTGGTGACTGGAGATACTTTAAATATACCTTCAGAACTATTTTGCAATGAATTAGGCTCAGTATTTGACAGATTAGAGATACTTTTGTCTTTACAGCTTATATTTAAACTTCGGTCCGCTTCCTTCATTGCTGCATTAAATTTAGGATTTTTTGGCTTGTAAATTCCATAGAGAGATTTGTTTTCATTGAATAAACAAAGATCAACCTCCTTCACAATACCAATTTCATTTGTACCAAAGAAATTGACTGTGTATTTCTTGAGGGTGTTAGCTGAGCTTATGTCAGTAATAATAGCTGGCCAAAATGGATAACCTTTTATTTTTGCGAATACTTTTTCACCAGTATTAAATTTTCTCTTTAATGGTTTCATTATGTCTAACCACAATAAGTAATATTCACTAAAATAAAAATAAAATAATCATCTTCTGTAAAAAAATTAAATTAATAATAAGTCCTTTAAGTAAATAGACAGTCTTTATGCTATATATTCCACCAGGGGGGAAATTAAAGGATAGTAAATAATATTAAAAATAGGTTTATAAGTAAATAAAATCAAAAAGTTAAAAGTCTCTTGAAGTAATCAGTATCTGAAGTATAGATATATTCAGGTTTCAGATATTCATGTTTGTAGTTATCAGTTGCCAGTACAAAGGTCAGATCACTCCGTTTTCCTTACCCAGCTTATCTATGGTCCCATCTTATCTATGAGCATTGAAATAATCCTGCAGTTTATCAGAAAAACTATAATTTATATAAACTGGTTACTTGAATGAGAAAACCGATTTTACACTTTCACAGATAAAAACTTACTGAATATTTAGGTATCAATTTCTTCATGTAAAAGTTTAATTTACTACTTAAAAACTTATAAAAATTGAAGAGCACAAATGACACAGCTTTTGCAGCTACAGGGTCTTCCCCCTCTCCCTACATAGCTATACTATGGAATAAATTCCAAACTATTTAGCTATTTTAAATATCAAATCGTGCTGGATTTCAGAAAATTGTTTGGCTATTCGAAATAAAATCATGAACTGAATTCCAGAAAATAATGAAATAATTTGATATGTAAAATATTTGCTTAAATATGCTGATTACATATTTTAGTTAAGGAAAGTATTTTCAAGGAATTATAACAAAGGTTAATTCAAATACTCTGATAAAATAGTGGAATGAGAATTTGACAGTATTCGAATGTAATTATTTGGATACCCTAGTTGAATAATTATATGAGTCGGCTAAGTCTAACTATCTGAGCAAAAAATAAATTTTTAGACAAGGAAATGCCGATATATATTAATTAATTATGGGAAAAACAATTCTCAACAACAATCCTTCTTAACAATGAGCTCAGTTACTCTAAAAAATAGGAAAGTCAATAATACATTTTAACTAATGCACGCGATAAAGTAATATAACGATTTGTTTAAATACATGATATACTAAAAAGTTAAATAATGTAATAATGTAAATGAAGTACACTTTTTCCCATAGGTTAGGCCAATAATACAGTAAAATAACAATTAAAGTGATAACATAAATTAATACAAATCAATATGAAAATGATTACGAGATGGAAATGCAATTTGCAAATGTGTTGGTACTGCAGATTAGAAGATATCCAATTTAATATCAAGACAATAAGGATTGATAGTATAATGAAGTAAAAAAGTTACTTTACATTAGATTGGTCGAAAACTTAGATTATGTGAGACATTTCAAATACCTGATGTATAAATAGTTAATCTATGCGTCAGTGTTAGTGGTCTGGGTTGCTGTCGGTGACCTTGTCGCGGGTGATGTCTCTGTTGACTCGGGTGACGGTGAGCTGTGGTCGGTGGTGGATTTGCCTCGCAGTGACGTCACGCTGTCTAGGTGTTGGAGGCTGGTTATTCGAGTCGGTCGTCCCTTGGGTGTTGTTTTGACGAGAACTCGGCCATCGGACGTCCAGACAGACTCCAGTTTCCCTTCCTTGAGTAGGTCGCGTCCTTTGTTGAAGATTGTTCGCGTGTGAGGAGCTAAATGTTCGTTTATGTAGATTTGCTGATCTGGGAAATTCGGGCGTAACTCCGATGCCAGTAGACTTCTTCTGAAACGTCTCGCTGCTATCCATTCGTTTTTGACGATGCGTGACACAAAAGAAATTATAATGGGCTGTGTTCTGTCGTCCCTGTTTTGGCTCGGAAGCCAGTGTGCCGCGTTAATGTTCGAGCGATAATACGGGACATTGATAAGCTCCGCGATATGTGCTATCACCTTGAACACATCTGATCCTCTCGGCAACTTTGGCACACCTGAAACGATTACGTTATTTTTCCGTAGATGTTGTTGAAGATCAAGCAAGTCCTCCTGAGTTTTGGCTAATTCTTCAGAAATACGTTTGTTATCTTCAAGCAGTTGCTCGACGTCCTTCTCGGTATTGCTAGCTTGTGTTCCGACACGGGTAACTTCCACCTTTAAATCACGTATTTCACTGTTAATGCTGTTAATGTCCGTTTGCATTTGGTCCAGTTTGGTATCATTGCGGTCCCATCGCGAGTTCATTTCGGAACGAAGTGCGGCAATAGCGTTTAATACAGCTGTTTGACCACGATCTGATTCAACACTTTCACCGGTCCTTGGTTCAGACGGAGTTCCAAAAGAACAATCTTCACACTTCCAGGTCTTGGGAGATTTCTTCTTGTATGTGTCTGCGACGCAAGTAATATGGAAAATTGATTGACAGTCCGCGCATTTACATCCGTCCCGAGTTTGAACAATATCGTTTTCACACTTTTGACACTTCATTTCGATTATTTAGAATATTAATGTTAACAGATCAACGCGTGGGTTCACTGGAAACACTGAAAAAAGATAACAAGTGAACTGGTATAAATCACTTAGTTAGAGACAGCGACCACGCACTGGCCGACAGGCGATTTCTAAGTTAGAGCGCTATCGGCAGGAGCTCCGATAAACCGATCCGTTCGCATCGACTGCACGATAAGAACTGATATGAATTTTGAATAATAAGACAATAAGAAAATATATAACAAAGATAAATCCCGGTATTTGTAGTAAACATTAAATAAAACTTAGTTTTTGTTGTAATTTTCCTGGTTTTCCTATAAATTTTCATGTTCTGATAGCATTGTTTGAAACCAAAATCTCATAAAATCAAAAGACATGTAGTTTACAATGTAATATTGAATTTAACTTTGATTTAGTAGGACGAGGTTATCGTAATATAGTCATTTTAGGGAAAATAATGTTTTGCAGCAAAGTCTTAGGAACACATTTATGATCACTGTTGTGTTCCAACTGAAAAATATCATCTAAATAGTCCGAGACTAACTAGTGCTGCTACCTAGTAGCGCATTGAACAACCATCTGTAGTGCTATCTGTTCGCAATCGGTGGCGTCAGCTTAAATACCGGTTTTTGACTCCTCAGTCTTCAAGCACAGATAGCTGAGAAGGCTAGGGCGTGTGTCACTTGGCCAGTGGCATTTGTCTGCTCGGGTTCGATTCCCGTCCTGTGTGGCAAATAATTGGTGACCTGTGTGTTTTTAGCGATATACTACAACCACTGGGGCATAGTGAGGTGTTCATAATCCTTGGTTTAGACATACACCTCGAAATCATCGGATTGGGCGAATCTTTTAGCTAAGTGGTTTTTAGTGTATCCTATGAACATGCAGGTCACCAATGGCCGTTTTGCTACTTTTTGTTAAAATAACCTTCCTCTCTATATCCATTAGAGATTTTTTAAAACAACGATATATCGTTTCATAGCACTGAAAGGGTTAATGTCAACCATCACCGTTCAATGTATTTGCTGTGTATAGAGTTTTACAGATATGTTAATACTATGTATATTTAAGTTTCCTGCATTGTCCTTATTTCAAATGAATTTTCACGAAGAAAATGCAAATGGACAACTTACAAATAATGTCTCTTCAACTCATTTTGATGACAATTGAGTTATTTGTGAACCAAGTCGAGATGAAGCTAACACCATACCATGTTGGTAAGTTTTTAAAAAGTTTTAAATAAGCATGATGGATTTCTTTTTTACTTTTTTATAATGTGTGTTGTGATTGGACAAATGTGTAAGGAAAACTGTAGTCTTAAATATGAATAACACATTGTACTGAGTTTTGGGTGGAAATATCCATTTTGGGTGCCCCTGCAGGGTTTTTAAACTATTGTATATATACAGAGATACAGACTGACGACTACACGTGGTCCAATTTTGATGACATTTGGTATGTGGGTACTAATCCATGGTATATATCCAAGTGGTTTTTAATTTAGTTGAAATTTTAATCGTGAGTTTTTCCATAAAAAGCCACAAAATAAAGAAAAATAAGATTTTTACAAAAGCGGCTAGTAATATTTACTCTTAACCCATTGGAGACTTGGTATTGAGTTCAATAGCATAGCCTTTAGAATCCAATAAAAAAATTGCTAATTTGTATTGTTTCAATAAAAAAATCATAACAATTTGGCTTTAAAATTGCCTATTGTAATTAACATGATTTAAGTAAAGAAAAATAACAATTTCTAAAAATCTTCAAAAATAAAATAAAAGAAACTATTTCTTGGTTTTATTCCCTTACTTTATTCAATTCCCTACATACATTTTCTAAATTCATAATTATATCTACAAATCATATTTACAACAAGTTATATTTACATTAGTCTATGTTTTACAGCCATTTATGTAAAACACTGTCTAACCTCTCATCACCACTGTCGTACGATAGGCCTACGCCGCCCGATTCGCCGTCACTTTCACTGCTGATTTTGCACAAAAGTCTGTCAATCTCACTCTAGAATATGCGGTTGAATTAGTTTGTATGCCCCCCATTTATAAAACATAATAATATACCTGTAACTAAGTTATAATGACTTACTCCCACTGAAAGTACGAACACAAACAAACACAAACGTCTGACCATCAAGAACTAACCAATCACATCACATCTGTTGCACCATATTACCAACCGTACAAATAAAAATACTGTAATATCCCTTGTCAATGTCTAATATTACAGAGAAAATAAGGAAACGATTCTATTGTAAAACTGTAGTCTTATAACAAATAAAACACAACAGCTGTTACATAATACTTTCTGTATAAATACGGTAAAAAAAACTTTCAATGACGTAATATTAGTACACTTTTTGGTAATAGTTTCTACTTTTTACTTTTAGTTAATTCTTAAATAATCATATGTTATTCAAACTATAACTCTTTAAAAACATTTCAATCCATAAAACTTAGTAACCACACAACAGTTAATTATTTAAAAAATCAATAATGATGCTACGTCGTCATCACAGAACATTCCGTGATAAGGTTTTTGGGCCTATTCAGCCGATGACGGAATCATTCCATGATGATAAGTCTCCAATGCGTTAAACTCGTCTTATAGTCATTGTTAGTCCCGCTGCTTATACCCATTATAATTCAGCTAATGGAAGAAAGTATGTGTCAGTTTGCTCTAACTGTTATTTAAAAAAAAAGTTGGTTATCACGTGTTGGGTTGTATCTCTATAAAATATACTGAATTTGATCTGTTTATCTTTGCCTCTGAAAAATACACTTTCTAACTCTTGTATTCTGGCAGTATTAACATATATCTAAAGCTGGTATTAACAGTTTTTATATCTTAAAAAAGTTTATAAAAATCTGTTGTTTCAGATTTATGTCCAAGGAGGAAAAATAAAGCATCAAGAAGTCTTTTGAATATGATCCGTAAAATAAAAAAAAATAATTTCAGACATCAGTCACATCACTTCAAACATAACAATACTGGTTGCAGTAAAGTTTACAGATCGAAGGAACGTTTTGGTTCAAGACGTGTTGTTCACCACATGTTTCAAAGACCTGAAAGTCAAACTGTTTTTGGTCCTCGATCAAATCATGGCCTTGCAAATCCCCACCATGGAATTGGAAATCGCCATCAAGGAATTGAAGAACCTCACCGTGGAATTGGAAAACTTGATCATGGAGATAGAGCTTTTATCAGACACCCAGGCCACGCTATTCCACACAACTTCAGCCATGGACATACTCTTGATCAAAGAGGTCCAAGCTGTGGATTCGGTAGCAACTTAAATACGTATGAGAATAATCCAGGACCTGGCACCACTACATTTTCTACTCTTGAAGTCGTTGTCGAGGATGACAGTGACGTTGAAATTGTATATGAAAACTCTGGTAAGATATTTTTAAATATTAGGCTTCTAACTTAAGTGATGGTATTTAGACTTAATATTTTACACTTCTATTAATACTAAACAGTATAGAACAGATGATGTTTTAACCGTTTCAACAGTGATTGTATGATTAAATATTTACAAGATATTCTACAACAAAGTATAGGGGAGTTATCTCTTCATTGTTGAATTTATCTGAGCCATTAACACATTGTGCAAACAAAATTTGATTTCAACCCTTAGATGTTGCTGCTAAAATTTATGAGAAGTAAAAGATAGTATATTTGACAATAACTTTTTTTTTTACAGATAAAAGTTATATTTGATATAAATCGGAAATTTACATCAGCACACTCAGGCTCAATTCAATTAATTGTGATAATTTTCATTATTTAACTGGCTACAGCTTTTATGGGAATGTCATGTTTATCTTCTATAAATACTCAAACAACCAATATTGAGGTAATAAAATATCAGCATACAAAAATATATATTTTGACATTAACACAGTTTGTGAGATGGATCATTAAACTGTGTTCTGTCTCAATGCAAAATTATCTGATATATATATATATATATATATATAAAGATGTTTACTTCAATATCCAAAAGTCAATTAAACTAGATAGACCACTAGATAGACTGTTAGCCTACAATTCAATATTGATTTAAGTTATTTGAGGGTCCTAATGTGGTAGGCTACTGTCTTTCATTTGTAGTACAGTAATAATTATTGCCTTTATGTAGATGGGTTGCATGACTTGACCTTGACCTGCCATTAGGTACAGTCTCATTGTATTTAAATAACACATTCAAGAGGATTGATTTCGACACTTCATTTTTGATAACAGCTAATGAATCACCAATGGATTTTATCTATGCGATAATGCTGCGACCCTCTAGAATAATCTAAAGTAATGTGTTTGGTTTTGAGTTTTGACACATCACAAATTTAGTATTAATTTAATTATTTAAGATATTAATATAACAATATAAGAGGCATGCTTAACTGTTAAGAGTTGTAACATTACGTAATTACTCAATTTGTTTTAATTTTTTTTCAGCATAAACGGGACGATTGTGACACAAGTTTATCTAAGACAATAATGTCAATGTATATTTCAGGACAATTAAATATAACAGATGCAAATAATATATTTATCACAACCAAGAAAACAGACTAAGAAGATTAACATTTTAGTGGTGAAAAATAATTGAAGCTGATGATTTGGAAGTTTGAATTGAACACTTAAAAAGTGATTCAACTCTGTTACTTTTAACTCAATCTACTTGGCAATGAAAAAATATGTATTTTCTATCGTACAATGTGTTTATGTTTAAAAATGTCTTGTAAAAAATGTATCCCTGTGTATTGATTAACCCTAAGCATTTTTTATCTTGGAAACATCATAAATAATATTCCTGCTTGGCAAATAAACTAAATAATATTGCTATATTTAATATTTTTCATAGCAACTCAGTTTCATGTATTGCCTATTTGAATTATAGCAAAGGCAAACTCTTCATCATGAGTCATTGAACAGTCATTCAATTAATTTATGACGTGGCAATATTAGCATGTTTGGTCTAAGGTGTGTTTTATTTAAATGTACTCTGTGTCTATAAAATTACTACAAAATAGAGATAAAACCCCTCAGCGCTTTAGGGATGATTTATTAAAAGGCAACTTAAACACAATTATTATATAGAAATTATATAACTGAAACAGTGTGTGCCTGTGAAACCAGTAGGCCTTATGACAAGTTTGTTTTCCATAACGGTAAGTTTTAACCTGAACATTTTAAAACTTAAACCTGAGATTGTTTTTGAATATTATTTCCAAAGCTTGCTGGACACCATGTGAGAAGAATTTTCAATTCGAGTTTATTCCAATTTTGTGAATGAGTTTGTAAATGAGTTGGATTTGTTTGTGTTTAAAAATTCATTGTATTCCTCCTTGCTGACTTAACCATGTTTTTGCAGGGGTAGATGTAACATTTGATGTCCGCACTAAGACGTCAGAACAGTCTGCTGCCACTGCCACTTCTGCTCCATCTCCTACTCCTGCTCCCCCTACAGTTTCTACCCCGACGCCTGCTCCCCCTACAGGTTCTACCCCGGCCCCTGCTCCCCCTACAGGTCCTACCACGACCTCTGCTCCTACTACTGGTCCTACCCCGATCCCTGCCGAGGTCCCTTCTGCTAGCTCCCAAACAGACGCCACCCCAGCTGCCACCATACAGACACAGACTGAGCCAACCAGGGAACGTCATAACTCTGACGACTGGACTTTGATCAATCGCGAGTCTCCTAGTAAGTTTCTAGTAAAATTGTATATTCTAAAAGCACTATGATCAAAGACATTTTTCTTTTTTCAGAACAAAACTGGCAACATGATTACTAGAAAACACACACACAGCAGGTATGCTCAGCTGCTATACCTTTTGACATATCCTGTAGGAGTCTCAGGGTCCCCGAAATTTTTGTTTGTATCTGGATCACAGTTTACCTGAGACATCAGTCAAGGGTAAACCAATACCCTTGACGATTAAAAGTTTAACAAAGACGATTAACAACGATTGACGATTAACAAAGTTTGGGAAAAGCTCAACAGGGGGTCCAAGCCAACCTGGAAAACAGGAAAAAATCTGTGAATTGTACATGGATTTTGTAAGGAACCCGGAAATTTTAATTTTCGGATAATCGCCGAAAAAAGCGCCCGAGATCACCAATTTTTCTCGTTCTGCATCATCGATAATCTATCACGACTCGACTCACAGATGTTGCCGCGATCGTAGGAAATCATCACAGCCGTTGCCGCGACATTGAGGAATCATCATGACTTTTGCCGCGATTGCAAGAAGATCACAGATTTCCGGAAGTTTCTGCAATGAAATCACCACAAATCTTTCCGCAATTTTAAGGAACTACCACTTGTGTTGCCGTGATCATGTAAGATGCTCAAGACGTTTCTGCAATTCTGGCGTTCGCAAGTAATGATCTTGGTCGTTGTTGTGATTAAGGGTCACATCACAGAAGTTCTCGAATCGTGGGAAATCATCACAAATTTTGCCGCAATCGCAATAAACCACAACGTGTATTCACTACCAGGTTATCACTAGAAATTATCATGGATTTTGCATTGATTGTATAAGACGCTCACAGTATTGTCATTTCAGCTTTAACAAATGAAAACCTATTGTTATTGTTATTATCTGCAGTGCTTTTTAAATGTCAAGTAAATTAACAAAAGATCCGATTTTTACAGAAAGTTCTCAGTTGTATTTTAAATTGTGTTCTTGGTTTGTGTAAGTTTTTAGGATTAGGATTTCAGATTTTAAATCCCTGATTATTACTAATATCTGTGGTTGTCATAATCAATCAAAACAAAAAACCAGGCTATAATCTGAACTTTGCTGTACAATAGTTCAATTATTAAATAACATTAGCATTGTGCAAGGCAAAACATGTTTTTTTTTTTTTTTTTTTTGTTATTCTGATAGTTATTTGCCAGATTAATTCTTATATATGTCACCATTTACATTTTCTCGGTCAATTTGTTGTGCCAGTGTTCAATTATAGGATGCATGCATGCTAGGTTTGATTGCTATTTTTTATTTGTTTGGTATAGTTAAGTCACCTCAACTTTCTCGGTTTGAAAATGGTTGATACTCTTCTTAATCTGCGTTATTTTTGGTCCTTTAAGGGGGGTTTAAATGTCCTAGTTGGTATGAATCTTATATACTAAAAAACTTTTGCAAAACTTACGACAGCTTGCCTAGCCATACTACTGGACCGAATTAAGCCCGGTTGGTACCAAATGAAAGATATTTTCCTGTAGATGTGCAGAATCCCTTTATAAATTAAAATAGGCTCAAAAATAAGCTCGAAAAATGAATTTGAAATAAGAAAATTAACATGGGCCTTATGGGTTGCTATGCTGGTGAAAAAATAACAACAACATATAAACAGAAAATACAAACAAATTCCAATCACATGTTTGTATTTACAATGTGGAGTGAAAATGGAGAAGTTGGCACAATACATATTTTTGGTCGAGTTTTTAACCACGGGACGAGATCTTGTAAATAAGCTGTGCTTATTTTATGCTGCAAGTTTTGTCCTGGAAATTTTGAATATTGAACCTGGAAAACATGGAATTGTCCTTAATTTTATTTTGATGGGTATTTTGATTTATGGTACCACAATAATACTAGTTACTCTGAATGTTTTTTTCTTATGACCCATGTATCTCTTTAAGTGTTAATTTAAGGAACACGGTGTAATAAACATTATTGTTGGAAATTTAATGCTCTTCATTTTTGTATACTTACATTTTACCGCTAGAGGGCACCGTTTTCGAGATATTTACAGGAAACCGAAAGATTGTGCATTTACACCCCCCTCCCCCCCTAGCTCTCACCCCATCGGTCAGGACTTTTTTGAATTTTATTTTTATAGGATGCTGGATACCCTGCAGGTCATTTACATCAGATACCCTGCTGGATCATTTACATCAGAATGAGAGGTTTATGAGCTGCTTGATTAAGGAGCTGAGCAATATGTTATTGTGACTGCAGAAAGCATCTGTGTGGATTGTTGATTCAATATGAAATTAAATGAAAACTGTGCTTTATTAAACAAAAAAGAATCCTTACAAACCTAGGCTCCTCTACCTCTACGTGGTTGGCATACTGTAAATATTTTTTTTTTCTTTACAGTAAATTTTTTATTTAAAACTATAAATTCAATTCTGGACTAAAATCAAAAGTAAAAAGTCTGAAATCAAAATGTTAAATTAAATCTAATGAAACTGAAAAAAAATAAAATAGCTGGCTCACAACCCAATATGATTTGAAAAGGCTTTGCTGATTCAATATTTTTCTGTGATTGAAGGAGATGTTCACAATTTAGCCATGATCGCAGATTTTCTCAATTTTGTGGAGACCGCAGGACACAATGATAATTAATATTTTAAAAACCTTACAATTTTTGTCAGAAATCTTAAGGTCAACACTCTTAGGCCTGACCCAACCTCAAGGAAAATGTTTTGGACCTCAGACCATAATTTCCAGCCTACTTGAACATTTCTAAATCTGTCCTCTTTTAGAATATAATCCCTGTTATTACAATGAATTTACTTATGTTCCAGCTCGTAATGAGGCTGTGGCTATGGATGTAGATGAGACTAGAGGAGCTAAGCCTAAGACTCCCCCTCCCACCACCTCTGCGAGCCCATCCGCACCTCCACAGACTGACGACTTGTCAGAAGGCGAACGTAAGTATGATCCAGACTAGGAAGATTTATGTTAAGGAGGGAACAAGCTTGAGTTGCGTTACCGAGGTGAGGGGGAAGGCAGCACATAATCCCAAACTGAAATTATGAGTAATACAGTAGAACCCCTCTTAACAGAATTTGGGTTAACCGAAATGGGTCTATAAAGTTATATAGGGCTGTAAAATGCTTTAATAACTTCAGTTGTCTGGTTTAAAGTATTTTCTATCCCATTATAACATTTTTGTAGCTGAAATAAAACACTGAATTATATAGTCATTATCTTAAATTAATTTTTCCTATACACTGTGGTGATACATTGGCTATTCTTAGCATATGATGGGTTAACCGAAAAATTTGTTATCCGAAACGGCTCTCCCTCCTTTATTTCAGTTAACTGGGTTTCTACTGTATATGTATTTGAACATTTTTTGCATGAAAAAAAAATGTTTTTAACACTAATAATTCTGATAAATGCGATAGAGGACACGAGAAATGAAAGTTTTGACTTTATAGTCAAAGTTTATTTGTTATTTCGTAACATCAAGCTCTCAAATATGCCTCAATATGATATTTATTTAATCAGGAATTTAATGTCATAATAAACGTTTTACTTTTGTGTTTGTAAATCAATCCTTCTAGGGATCGCCGTGATACAAAAAATATGAACCTGTAAAATGCACAGAAAACTTAAATTTGGTGAAAATTAGCTTATTTTATGTTGTTGAAACAGTACTACCCACCCTTGAGAAACATAAATAAATAGATATCAACAAATATTTTTTTTCACCAACATGTTATCTATTATGTTTTTGGCATTGTTCTATAGTTTTGTGAAAAAATATGGCGGAAATTATTTTTTATGACTATAGTTTAGTAACTTATGCTATATCTTCCTTAGCTCTACTTATGTTTGTTCTGTTTGTATATATCTACCTTCTTGTTAAAACAGTATTTAAATATTTCAAGTGTCGTTAGACATATTTTTATTTACTTTCCGTTATATCATTACAGTAGACTCTTGATAATTCGAAATTGGTGGGCCAAGCATATAAATTTGAATTATCAAGAGTTTTGAATTATCAAGAGTTCGATTTATCGGGAGAAAAATAAACCATTCGAATTACAGAGAGTTCATTTGTTTAATACATACAAAGGTACAGCACGTTACAATAAAACATCATACCGTATTTTAGTACACTTTTAAACAATCAACGGCCTATTTTTCAGTTACTGTAGTTGCAAAGAAATCTGTTATTTAGCGCTATATATTTCGCCAATAGCTGAACTATCAGCTGTCGACAAATCTACGTTTGTGCTCAAGGAGATGTCGCTCAATCTAGAGATCGGATTGCCAACTTAGAAAAACAAGTCAGCAAACTAACTCTGACTACTGCTCTAACTAAGGCCTCTTTTATGCACGGCGTTTTCCGTCGGGCAGAATCTATCGGGCTTTCCGTCGGTGAGTGTTTTAACATGGGATCAAATGGGACCCTTTTATGCACGACGGAATCTCCGTCGCGTTTCAGAATTCCGTCGGAGGCCGACGGAGGACTAAAGCTCATCGTACACTACAGCCAGACGCGCCGCCCCGCGCCGTGCCGAACCCCCGTGAAATAATTCCGGCCGAATAGTTTGCATGGGAATCAATGAGAGTGCGCACACTTGAGCGCGCCGCGCCGCGCAGCCGTTTCCGCCTCGGAATAATTCCGTTGCCAGAACTCTCGAGAGAAGTCACGTGGAATTGTTCTGCTAAAGGCGGCGCGGCGCGCTGTAGTGTGCGATAGGCAACGGCATTCTTCGTACTACCTCGGTCTATAGTAGTTGTGTGAAAGTTGTGTCTTGTTTTTCAATTAGAGGTCTGAGCATGTGAAGTAGTTCATAAAACTTTTCGGGGGACATTCTGAAATATTGGAAAAATGTTCGTCTGGGATGGACCCACGTCGTTTTTTGCCTCTTTTTCTCCTCTTCTGATTCCAGTAGGCAAAATAAAAACATATCTTCATCCTCAGAGCTGCTCATCTTGAAAAATAACCAAAAAGTTACACTTGATAACACATAAACGAATCACACGACTGCGCAGAACTACAGGCA
The DNA here is from genome assembly GCF_028750875.1 of Macrosteles quadrilineatus. NCBI lineage: Eukaryota > Metazoa > Arthropoda > Insecta > Hemiptera > Cicadellidae > Macrosteles > Macrosteles quadrilineatus. The sequence goes on from NW_026542601.1 coordinate 52,966,521, forward strand.
CTGCCCCACTGCCGGTGAGGAACGGCGGTGATGGCGGCCAGTATGTGCGACCTCACAACGCAAGTTTCTATAGGGCGGTTCGGCGCGGCGCGGCGCGTTTGGCTGTAGTGTGCGATGAGCTTTAGACTCCGCCGAGTTTCGGCGTTTCGTGGAGCGTGTTTTTACATAGGTTCAAATGGAACCCTTTTATGCAACTGCGTTTTCCGTCGGGCGGAATGTAGTGCTGCCAACCTACCCCACGCTCTGTCATCCACAGTATTGAAATCATCTACGGTAATCATTGTAAATAGAATATCATTATTCATTGTAATTGATTGAAGAGTACAAATAAAGTGATGTAATTAGGGAAAAAATTACTGCATGTGTGTTGCCGACTAAACTTCGAATTACTGCGTGACTTTGATTTATAGAGTGTTTTTTCGACGAAACTTCAAATTACAGCATGACTTCGAATTATAGAGTGTTAACCGACGAAACTTCGAATTACTGAGTTACTTCGAATTATAGAGTGTTTTTCCGACGAAACTTCGAATTACTGCGTGTTACAAATTGACCTGCCCTCTATTTGGACTTTGAAATACCGAGTGTATCAAAATGCATGGTAAAAATTTGAAATATTGAGAGATTCTCTAGGGACTGAGCCTTCATTTTGAATTATCGAAAGTTTTGAATTATCAAGTGTTTGAATTACCAAGAGTGGACTGTACAGAAATTGCTCACAAATACCAACAATATATTAGGACAATATATATATATTTATGTAATAAACATTAGGTGGATCAATTGTTGCAACTAAAGGTGTGGTGTATGTTACTAAATCAATACATTGGCTATCTACAGCTTAAATTAATTTTCTGCCTCAATACCTACCATCAGAACAATAATTCACCTCTAAAACCATAATTAACTCAAAAAATCTTTTTTTTATGTAATTGTCAAAACATGATTGCTTACCCCTTTAACGAAGATCTGATGTGTCTTGCACAGTAATTAAAATTAATTTCTCTATTTATCTGCTCTAGGCCAGCGGATTCAAGATGCTGTAGAGATTTTCCGTTCTATGGGATTCAACTTCAACACCAACAATCTTCAAGAAATGCTGAAGGGTCAGAACTGTGACATAATGAAGGTTTTGGAAATGATGTTGAATGAACGAAAATGAACAATTTGTCAGAACCAGCATCAATAGGATCATTTGTTTAATTCAGGATAGAATAGGTTTCACATTGTGGTTAAATGCCTTTGTTATGAGGATTTTCATATTATTTCATATTAGTGTAGAAGGTTATTGGAATAATTATTATGTTTTATTATTTGATAGGTTTTGGAAATGATGTTGAATGAACGAAAATGAGCAATTTGTTAGGACCAGCATCAATAGGATCATGTTTTTTTGAGTATAAAGATAAAATACTTTAATCTGTTAACTTTGTGGTGAAATGTCTTTCTTTTGTTTAGAAGATTTCCATGTTATTTCATATTACTGTATGTCATTGGAATAATGTAATGTGTTATGATGATTTCATTGTGGTTCCTATTGTAAACGTAAATTAGGAATGTATTTTAGAATAGGACGGCAAAAGAAATGTTATCAATTTGTATTGTATAAGGGTTTGTGAACATTTGTGATTCTTATAGTGAGCTACAGATGAAATATACCTTAATTTTAATAGTGTAATAATTGTGGTTTTGATGTGAGCAGTATAGATGTTGGTTACTTAAATAAAATGTCTATTCGTACAATATCGTTGTATTTATCCTGTAATTTTGACCTTTTTAACGTAGAATATTTAAACAGTTTACATTATTTTCAAAACCAAACATAATGTTTGAAGTACAATGAAGGAATGCAGCAACAACTTCAGTACACTGAACTCCCGATTAACCTGGATAAAGTAGGGTTGTAGCTTCCCGAATACGTAAAATTGTGGTTAATCCGCAAAATACTATTGAATGGGAAAGGAAGTCAGTATTATGGAAATTAACACAATTATATTGCATAGTTAAAACGTAACTAGATGTTGTATTTGACGGGAATCACAATGAACAATGTCAATACACATATTTCAACACAACTGCACACAAATATACAAAGAAACTACTGTACAGTAAATTTTTAACTCTACTTTCATGTTTCGTTTTTTGTTTGTAATTGGAGTTTTATATTGCCATCAGGAGATGTAAGAGGTGAGGGCCTATGACCTTGAGTGGGCCAGGGGGGGGGGCTGATGACGGTGATTTATGGTTTGTTTACATCCTACTGTCCTTCCTTTCAAGAAAAAGACACTGGTTTCAAAAACTGACTTGCAGTTTAAAAAAATTGACTAGTGTTTGTAATCAAAACCGTCTGTCTGCACTTATTTTTCCTGGAATGTGTGCCAGATAAGCTGCAATGTGGTTTTGTGATTACGGTTAGGTTAACCGAGAGTTGAGTTGCTTTTATATTAACAAGGCAACAAATTGATTTGTTTGATTATATGTGGCTAAGAATGTGTGTTGTGCAAGTGCAAGGGTATAGTGCACATGTCGGTGTTTTAACCTAACATCTGAACAAGAGTAATTGAACTGTAATCATAACCTTGCTATGCTACATGACCAATTATAAGCTGATGAAATAATTGGTCAAATAGACATATCAACGGGGAGTAATTCTTAACAATCTGAAAGAAAATAAGTTAGAGGTTTTACATTCATTTGGAATCGACTGTTATGCAGGGTGATTCAAAAAGAATACCACAACTTTAAAAATGTGAATTTAATGAAAGAAAAATAATATAACCTTCTGTTATAAAGCATTACAAAGAGTATTTAAAAGTTTTTTTTTTTCATTCAATAACTAGTTCAGAGATCTATACTATTATATAAAAATCTAATGGTGTCTGTCTGTATGTGTATTACTAATAGGTGCAAAAACTACTGAACCAACTGGGCTTAAATTTTACAAAAATATAGCTACCATACCAAGGACCATTATAGGACTATTCACATTTCGATAATGACCGTAGGCTTTGCCCCTTTGGCTTTAAAAGTTCTGAGGTGAGGATTTTAAAAGTAAATATTGATTGGTCTCCATGGCTGCGATTAGAACACTAATAATGATTTTTTACATTTGCTTTGACATTTCAATGTAAACAAGGAGAACTGAGCTAAATTGCATATTTTAGAATTGCAGACAGCTGATACAAAGAGGTTAAATATAATATTTTCCATGTAGGTTTATTTTAATCTAACGTTTTATCATGGATTATTTATTATAAAACTGTCAGTGATTGTAAAAAAAAGATTCTATAACCGTTGCTGTATCAACTCCGGCTCTGCTTTGGATTTTTCTAAGCGTCTAAGTTATGAAAATAATGTTATTGATATGATTTCATGGAAACAGTATGAAAATTACAATGTATAGATGTTTTGTATGAATTTGGAGGCTACTTTCAATAAATTTGAACTGCTTAACATGTGTTAGATTAACTTAACATAACTTGCATATCACATTGTTTTTAATATGTATATTTAGGTAAATTTAGTAATTGTGTTTTGCTAAGCCTATGCGTAAATTAAACTAAAGAATATCATCAATAACCAAATTGTGCATCATTGATTTTTGTGTTCTAAAATCTGTTGTATATGTGTAACTATGTTTAATTATCAAATGGTAATACAAAATACTCTTATTTTATCTTAACGTAGCTTTCAGTTCACATTTACTTTATTTGATAAATGTATTGTGTTTTGCCACACCACTGATTAAATTAAACCAAGGAAAATATCATAAAACTAAGCAGTACACAGTGTTATTTTGTTTCTAAAATCAATTAAATATCTGTTACTAAGTATACTTAATGGTAAGTGTGAAGATTTAAAGGCAATGGACGATGGAACTGATTAAAAGAACTGGTTTGTGCATTAAGTAGTTTGTTGATATTTTTGTAGATTAGAATCAGAGATGCAATGAAACATATACTGTATTTGCTATTACATTTTTTAGTCCTCGATGCTTTGATAATCATATTAGTTCTGTCTGCGGTGTTTAATGCTAAATGATTTGTTTGAAATTTTTTATAGTATGGATATAGTTTCTTTACTATTTCAAAATACTGTATTGATAAGGCACAACAATATTTCTAAAGTTTATAACAGGTGACTTAGTTTTGCTAATGATTTATTGTGAGTGAAGAAACTGAAGATGGAAGGATTTGTGATTTAATATGAAGAAGAGTGAAATTAAAAAAAATGTCCATTTAAATTTAATAATTTGTATTTTTGCAACTTCAAAATAGAAATTTATAATGTTATATATAAAAAGATATGTAATTAAGGGAGATAAAGGTAAATTGTATGTGTAAGTTTTATTCGAAGATTTGGTCAGTTTTTCTCATTTCAGCCTACACAAGATTTAAAATTAATCAAAACCAAAATGGTGGTCCACTACTTACCAGATTTAAAAGTCATAACTTGAACGTTTCTATTAAGGCCATAAAAGTTGAATTTTGATTCTAAAAGCTTTGGCGGATGTGTAACTATTATATGCAACAGATATAAAGATTAAAATGTTTCTATTTTGTGTCCTCTTCCCGTTGCAAAGCACGGGTACAACAGCTAGTGTTTAATATGACTATCTCCAGACGAGTATAGAGTCGAGCAATATCAACCCAATACTCAAACTCTTTCCTCACTTTTCATCCAGAACTTTTCCCTTGCACAAACACCCATTCTGTGTAAGCTATTTACACCAACGTTTAATACACCACCTATCAGGAGGTTGAACACCATACTTTGTTCTAAATGCACGCTAAACAACTATCATTTACTTCTGCCGTAGTCAATAACACAAAAAGCTTTCTGTTGAGCGGTTGCCACCTTAGCATGAAATGACGCTGACTCCTTGCCAACAGCGCCTCAAGCGAACAAATGAGCAGCTAAATGAAACTATAGCTTCCTTAACTCGCCACAGATAGTGCTAAGCTTTCCTTTTTTTTTTGTAGAGTTTAAATTCCTAAAGTTGTTTGTGGTATTCATTTTGAATCACCAATCAGTTTTGTGTTCAGATCTCAAAAATGTACCTCTAATAATCAACTCAGTAAATACACACTTTAAATTAGAGATAAGTATGTTCATCTTTTTTAAAATAACAATTTGAAATGGTACATCTTTTCCATTTATCTAGTGACAAATACCGGTAGCTGTTTGTGTATTAAGAGCGTAAAGTACATCATTGCCGCTTAAGAACTGTAGAGGGCCGCACAAAGCTTTAGCTGAGTACACCCAAGATTTCTTCTACCACCATAATTAACTTATCATAATACATAAGCTTTTTATTTGTAAAATGCCATTTAGGTTATGTGGGACAACAATCAGTGTACACAATGTTCATCTAACTCCTCACTCTAATAGTGTCATTTGGCACTCACTCCACTACAATAGTTTAATCTGTAAATAGGTGATAAGAGTTTTGTGTAGTTTAGTGACTGGAATCAACCAATCACTTTTATAGGTGCATTACCGAATGTTCGTGTTTTATAGAAATGCCAACAGTGAAATCAGCTGGAAGCGGGGAATGAATAAAGCGGAAAGTAGCTATTTTGCATATTGCTTACAGGTGTGGCAATGTAATCATTTCAATGCAATGGTAGTAAATATCTCTTTTTTATATTTAGAGTTATTTAGGTTACGATATTAACTTTCCAGATGTTAGTTTTTTATAGAAACGCCAACAGTGAAATCAACTGATTTAGCAAGCGGGAATGAATGAAGCGGAAATGAGCTATTTTGGGTACTGTTTTAGGTATGTCAATGTAATAATTTCCATGCAGTAGTAGGAAAATAATTTCTCTACAAAAGTAATAATTATTATCTTAAACCTTATGCATAAAATACCTCATTGTTTTAAAAAGGATCTGGGAAATAATAAAACACAAATTGTTATGACTGTGTATTGGCCATTGATTTTTCCAGTGATGCTATCAGAGTTTTCAGTTCTTGGTTGTTCATTTCCAAATTCAATGTCTTTGTAACATTTCCAGTTTTTTCGTTTACATTCACATTGGAACAAAGATGAAAATTTACTTCTACCAATGGAGGAGGGGGATGTGCTACAGCCGAACTGGTTCCAAAAATGGCCTGAAACATTAGAAAAAATGTATAAGGATTGTTTTATGACTTGGATGGAAAGTTATATTAATTTAGTCACCTATTAGTATTACCATATATTTTCTTGTCTTTATTCTTTAGTCGTAGCAACAAAATAAAACATTGGCTAACTACTTAAATTAATAATTCAGGTCTTGAACCTATATCTAGGATACCTTAAAAAGAACATTATTTAGGTAAAACACTATAAAGTGGAGTAATTGCGTAAGGGAATATATGATTGTAAATTATCCAACTGCAACGTTTTGACATGCTAACACCGATCAATCGGATTCCACTATAAACTGTAGGTCCCTTTAGTTGCCATTAGCTGTATGGGCTATTAATTAACAGCTGTGTCTAAGGAATGTCGGCCTTAGTCACTAACAAGACTACAAGATCGCGCCACTCAACCTACACTCATCTCCATTCATACTTGGCTTAAAAAACCATGTATAGTCGCCATTTCATTGAACAGTATTAACAGTACAATCAATCAAAACTGACTCTTGAATTTTTAGCGCTTGTCACAATTTCACTAAAGAAATATAAATGTGAGTAAAATATGAAAAATTATTTTTTTTCCTCTAGGCTAATAAAATAAAATAGGTAACTTATCCAACAGTAGGGTGTCCATGGAGCGAGAATTCTGGGAAAATCGGGAACCATACGGATTTTCTTTGTCCCTGGGAAATTTACGTGAATTTTGTCCGAGATACAGGAATTTTTTTTTGGACGCTATTGCGTAACGCGGAGGAACTATTACATTTGGCAACAATATTATTCTATTTGATAGAATAAACACAAAAATACGCTTGTAGGATATAAAAGATTTTTATAAAACGTTTTTACAATTATTGTACATACAGTAGACTCCTTTTATCCGGACTCCTAGGAACCGAGGCCAGTCGGGATAACGGGTTTTCCGGTTAAATAGACATCCCCTAAAACTCGTTAAATTAGCAGCATCTACAGCCAATAATGATTAACATGTAGAAATAGTAAAAATAAACACTTTGGGAAAGTTACTATTTAAACACAAAACACCAGATGTCAAGGCTTTGTACATTTTTTAAATCTTTAACAAACAAAATAAATGGTAGGCCTATCAGCAATCTGACACATACTTTCTTCGATAAGCTTGTAAACATCCTTTATCATGGGTATGTGGTGGGAGTACTTTAATATTTTATAGGAAAAATCACAACTTTTGAACCCCAATTTTACAGAATGGGGATTGCACTCTTTTGTTTAGAATTATAAGGATCATAGCATTCTAGTTTTAACTAAAACTGGCATATTTTGAAAATCAGATTTTCCATTATTTTATGAGTTTTTTTATGGGAAAATAACAAAAATTACCGATACCATAACTTTTGAACCGTAATCTTAATAGCAATAGGGGTTGAACTATTATTTTTTAAATTATAAGGACCACAACATACAAATTTTAATCAAAACCAGTTTTTTTTTATCTTATTTTCCGTTTTTTAAGGAGTTTTAATGGGAAAATAACACAAGTTACAATAACTTTTGGACCATAATTTTTACAGCAATGAGAGTTATACCTGTGTTCAGAACTTAAAGGACTAAAACATACTAAATTTTTTTCGTTCAGGCCATTTTTGAGAAAATTGGATTTTTCTGTTGTTTTTATGGGTTTTTATAGGACAATCACCATTAAAAATCACAACTTCAAAATAGTTAAAAGAAACACCTGGAGCTACACCTATTACCATACCAAATTTCATCAAAACCGGACTACAAGTGTGGTCTGTAGCTCTCTGTAGGCTATGCAGACTCACACACACACAGACATCACTTTAAAAACTACTTTTTTGGGTTCAGGGGGACCCAAAACAAACATATCCACTCAAATTCAAAAACTTTGACAAAAACAATACTTTCTCATTTAACATTTACAAAAATATAAATTGTATGCCTTGCTTACACACTGCAACTAATTTGATTAATAATACTAGTAGGCTAATATAAGAATGAAATTTCAGTTCAGACATGTATCGATTTTAGAAATTTAAAAAACCGTTAGAAATTAAAAAAATAAAAAATCTTCTGGATGGGATGAAATTCCTATTGAATTAATTAAAAATTTCATAAACCATATTGCAGAGCCTCTGTGTCTAGTAATTAATCAATCAATGTTTTGATGAAGGTATTTTTCCCTATCAATTAAAAAATGCTGAGCTGAAACCACTTTTCAAAAAAGGCTCAGTAATGGACCCTGATAACTATTGTCCTATTTCAATACTCCCATCTTTGTCTAAAATCTTTGAAAAAATTGCTTACAACCAAAACTATTCATATTTCAAAATTAATGATTTATTTACCAATAAACAATATGGTTTTAGATCTGGGAAAAACACTATATCTGCTGTCTCAGATTTCATAAATCAGGTTTCTGATGGCTTGGATGGGTCTCAGAGCACAGCTGCGGTGTTCTGTGATCTATCCAAGGCATTTGATTGTGTAAATTACAATATTACAATATATTAATGAGTAAACTTAAATATTATGCATTTTCTGATATGGCTCTGTCTTGGATGCATTCATATTTGACTAACAGACATCAAAGAACAATAATCGTAAAAAATGGTAAAAAATGTATTTCACAGTGGCTTAACACTAAATGTGGGGTTCCGCAAGGGTAAATACTAGGCCCCTTGCTATTTTTAATATTTATTAATGACTTACCTCGAAATGTATCGTCTAACCTTATCTTATATGCTGATGACACTACAGCAATATTTAAATCAAATAATTTGCAAAATCTTAAACAAGAAATCAGTCTTTCTATTCTTAATTTATCTAATTGGTTTACAGCCAATGGGCTAAAACTTAATAATTCTAAAACACAGGTGATGTTATTTCTAACAATTCAGAATAGGCAAAACTCCACTGTTGAATTATCTTATGATAATAATATTATTTCCTTTACTGAAAATGCAAAATTTTTGGGTTTAGATATCGATAAGAATTTAACATGGAAAACACACATAAAAATGGTAGTTGGTTAATTAAATACGGCTTGCTTTCAAATACGTATGTTTTGAGAAATGTAATAGATTTAAAAACTAAACTTACAGTGTACTATGCAATGTTCTTTTCTGTCTTGCAATACGGGATTGAATTACGGAGAGCAACTTCTTACTCTAAAGCAGTTTTCAAAATTCAGAAGAAATTTATAAGGATTTTATCATTTATGCCTAAAATAACCTCATGCAGAGCTTTATTTGCTAAATATGAGATATTAACTTTGCCTTCACTTTATATATTTAAAACTAGCAGAGGACCCGTCCTTCGTCCGGGGTTGATGTAGGCTATATGGTGCTTTATGAAATCTCCATAGTAAATACCATGAAACGCTCGTAAAAAGTTGTTCATTAATAGAATAGAATGTGAAATCTTCAGAAAGTGTCAAAAGTTATAGATAGGTAGTAGCTACCTCTGGATTAGAAAACACCATAACTTACCAATCTATTATTATGATTTAAAAATTTGTGGAAAAGGAAATGGGGTGAACAATATTTCTCTCAAAATGGTGAAAATATACAACTAATTATCTCCTTGAGAAAAAGTTTCAATTTTTAAGGTGTGTGCCCTACTCTAAACACATGTTAATTGTAGAAAAAAGTTAAAATGATTGAAGTACATATAAACTTTATAATTTCATCATTTTGTACACCAAAATCTTTCAATAGGTACATTATTCACATTAGCGAAATTTTAAATAATTAATTAGGGTTAGATACAGCGACAGATATACAATCTGACTTATTTCATAAAATCAATAATCAATGAACCATCAAATATAAGAATAAATAAACATGTCACATGATTGTAGACAATATTATATGCCTATTTATAAGTCAGCTGTGGAATTGTGAATTAATGTGGCTTGACAGTTCAGCTTGTTTACATTTGGGTGGCATAGCAAATTGCAAACATTTTATTTGTTCTCATGGTAGCCATGGAGACCAATCAATATTTACTTTTAAAATCCTCACCTCAGAACCTTAAAAGCCAAAGGGGCAAAGCCCACGGTCAGTGTCGAATTGTGAATAGTCCTATAAGGGTCCTTGGTATGGTAGCTATATTTTTGTAAAATTTAAGCCCAGTTGCTTCAGTAGTTTTTGCGCCTATTAGTAATACACATACAGACAGACACCATTAGATTTTTATATAATAGTATAGATGATGGTGAATTTTAAAATTAATTATCAAATGTACAATGATAAACAAATCAGTCATCCATATCTTACACGCTCAAAAAATTTTCAATATCCAAGACATCGCCTTTGTTTATATGAAAGATCTCCTTATTATATGGGATTAAGGCTTTACAACAGCCTACCCACTAATTTCAAAGAAATTAACAGTATTTCAAAATTTTAAAATGATTTCAAACGATACCTTTTACAGAAAAATTATTATAAGATTTCCGATTATTTAAATGATAAGTAAATATATTTTAGTTTAAGCTATGTGGATTTTAGTTTTTTTTATGTAACGTAGTGTTTAAGATCTCTGACAATATCACCTGTTTCACCAGCTAACGCTGGATCTATCTCTGACAATATCACCTGTTTCACCAGCTAATGCTGGATCTGTGAAATGTTTTTGTGATAATAAAGTAATATTTCATTTAATTTCTCCATATTATACCATGGTATATGAGCAGGGCCGATTTACCAAATAGGCACGGTAGGCACGTGCCTATGGCACGAGGCAATTGGCTTTTTCAGGGGGTGCGGCAATTTATGAATACATTCCGCGGTCATGAGGACATTATCATCGTCTTGCGCGATCGTGGGCAAATTCGGATCACCACTTGCGGCCATAAAGACAACATCAATAAATTGTCCCCTGCGATCGTGTGGACGTAATTATCGCCTCCCACGATTGATTGCGGCTAAACGGTAATCACCTTCCGCGCTCTCGTGGAGATCATCACCGTCATTCGCAAATGAGGCAAAATTCTGTTTTTTCCCCGTGGTCATGTGGACATTATCATCCTCTTGCACGTTCGCGGCATAATTCTGATCATCCCTCTCGTATCAATATATATTGTTTCTACCGCAGTCCTGTAGCCATCGTAATCTTCTCCCGCGGTCATCATGACCTCGTTTAAAAACATCGTTTTGTTTATGTTTGAAAACATCGTAACCGCCTACCGCTATTGTGGCAAAATGTTAATAATATCCAGCAGTTGTGTGGAGATTATCATCGTCTTCTGCGATCGCGGCCAAATTCTTGCCGTTTCCTGTGGTGGTGTGGACATTACCATGGTCTTCCATGATCTCGGCAATATTCTGATTATCCCTCATGACTCAGTCTCCCGCGGTCACGGAAACGTCATGCGCAATTGCGGTAAATTGAAAATTCCTGGTAGAAATACAAATTTCATCCGTAATTCCCGGTTTAAAAAAAACTCACGCATAATTCACAGATTTCCCAGTTTTCCCGGTTGGTGGACACCCTGTTATATATTGCAAAGGGGGGCTACTATTAGTTGTGCCTAGGACGCTGACAGGGTTGAAAACGGCCCTGTACTTATTGAGGGAGAATATGAATGGATTGCAAAATAATTTTTTTGAGAGTAGAGCGGTGAAATTTGAAATAAATTTTAGTAGTTCACACAAACATGTACCTTAACATCGTTGTTTCCATATGCGGGATTTTATCCGGAAAACAAGATCCTTAGAGAGCGGGATTAAAACAGGACTTTCGGATCCGACAATTCATACTAAGCCTACAGTCTTTTCAGGTAAAAACCAACCCCAACTGCTTAAAGCCTATCCCAAATTCTGGTAGATATTTCAAAATTATAAATAAATAAAGAACTTTAATTATGTATGTAAATATAGGGAAAGCATTCAAACTAATTATTTTGTATTTCAATTTTAAAATCTTACCTTTTTGCGGGGAAGCCCCTGAAACCTCACGTCCCCCGCCCCCCCCCCCTCGTTCTAACTCTTTCTGGATCCTTGTCTTGTCAGACCTATCCAAAAGATTATTCCTGGAGCCGCCCCTGACTATACAAGAAAAATTTGGTAACTTATTTCCACTAGGCTAGTAGGCTACTAACCTTCAAGTTCCAATCAAAGTCAACTAATTGGTGGTTTGACATTTCTATGGATGCTTCAGTCCCCTCCATCTCGGTGTAACTTAATGAGGCTTAATCGTGCAATTGCAAATAAAAGACGAAACAGTAAAATATAGCTCACATTAAGTTATTTCATTTGTAATGTAAACTATGAAAGTCTTTTTGACATTTCATATTTTGACGTTTAATGTTGTTTTTCTCTACGAAATAAATAAATAAAACAGTGTTGCCAATTGCCATACTATTGGAATAAGATAGTGGAGAGTCAGTGCATCGGAGTTCTTTGGTTTTATATGTTTAATCTTTGATTTTGCATTCTTATTGTGAGTTAAAATAGACTATTCACTATAAAATCAATGGTTTTAACGGAAAAGTATTCTAAGACCTTTTTGCATTGGCTTCAAATACTACGAGTAAAATAACTCTAACATGGTATCATATTTGATAAGATTTCCCAGAATATATATTCTGGAAGCACTCATTTTTATAAAATTACTTATAAATAGTTATTGTTTAATTTTCTTCAATTTACTATAAGTTAGTGAGTTTATACGCTATGCTAAACTTAAAGCACGTACGTATTGAAAGTCTTTGAAATTACAATACAACTGAAAAGTTTCCACTGTTCTGTCCAAACGGTTTCTGTCTGATCCCGCCATTTCTCAGTTAACAATTTTAAAATCACACGTTAGATTCGTCAAGTCCGGTAATGGTAAAGAAAGGTTATTATTCTCGGTCGGAAATATTTTGAGTGATTTAAAAAAATTTTACGTTATTTAGAATAATTTAGGTGAGTATTGTAAGTTAGCATAGCAATTAAATACTAATATCAATATAACAACCGAACCAACTCTTGCAAATTTCTCATCTGCCTTATCGTTTCCTTAGGTTTACAAAAGTCATGGCTGGTTATTTTTGCAAAATTATATTTAGGCTTATGCTTAAATGGCTTAGCTGTTGCTATTTTTTTTTTAATGAGTGTTCTAAGACTGACCGTTGTCAGTGAAATGTCCTTCTAGTCTAACATTGTAAATTTTTGGTACATAGTTAAGAACAAAATTCATAATAGGCTTTCAGGATGCTATGCCTCCTATCATAAATACACTAGATTCTTATACATAGGCCTGGTAAAAAAAAACCCCAACGTTTTCATGTAGCCTACATGGCAACTGCAGACTATTGGAGATTAATGTAAAATCCTAACATCAATCCTATGATGGGTAAGTTAGATAAAGCCTGGTTTACACAACCCGATCTCGGGATCCTAAGTAGATCAGGCCCGATCGACGTTGGCCCTGAGATCTGATCGTGCAAACCCGTGTTCTTGGTCTTGATTTGGTTGGCGACCATGTAGGGAGGTCAGGAAAGATTGGATTTAGCCTATGGATGAAAAGCGGGGATAGCGCACAATCTAAAATTCTTCACTGCTTCGCGCTTAACTGTACTATTTTTTTATATGAGGCCACCATATTGAGCGGGAGCGAGCTGGTCTAGTGGTTAGAGCGCGGGACTCCAGTTCCTGAGGTCCCGGGTTCAAAAGCTGCCAAATCACCAATGGATTTTTTCTAAGTGATAATGCCGTAATCCCTAGATCTAGCCTGAAGTAGCCTAATGTGAAAAACAATTCCGGACTCGTGCCTAGGGGAAAAAACCATATTGAGGAAATTGTTGAAAATTGGGAGTGTCTTATGCAAAAACTCCCTAACTTGGGTCTTCAGCATCCAATACGTAGATAAGTCTTGCATGACTCAATACAGGTCATTGTAGGTACCGGTATATCCGCTTCATCCACATCCTCTTTTTTCCTCCTTTCTGTTATAACACACAGTCAATGCAGTTAATGCTAGGCTACTCTAACAACTTGCCACTTCAATAAATACAAGCCATTACATTACACTTTGAGAACTTTCAAAAACAGCTTTTTAGCTAATAATGACGTTCTTCAACGAGGGAAAGAAACACACTGAGCTCAGATCGGGCGCAGAAAACAGATCGTGTAAATAGGCCTACAATGCTCTGTTGAACCGGTGACAGGGCGGTCGGGACCAAGAACGGGAACGGGTGTTCTGGAAAGAGGCATGTAAGCCGGGCTTAAATCTAACTTAAGTCCATGTTATACTCTATTCACAAAATTTAGGCAGTTTAAGGGGAAGCGATATCATTCCTTCTTTTCTACCTCACCCGAGCATTGAGACAGCAACTGATCAGCTGATGTAGGATCCTACATTAAGCTAAAAAAAAATTGGTAGGGGAACCCAAGAAACCTTCCCCTTGTAACTTAAACAGCCTACCCTTTAAGTTAAATTTTGTGAACTTTTAGGCTAGTGCAGAGTAGCTTGAATCTCCTAAAAAGCAATGTAGAGTTTGTAAACTTAGATTCTAAAGCCCATCATGTGGTAGGTATCTATAAAATTATTATCTTGCCATTGTAACCTACTGCCAAAGCAACAGTCACGGATTCGGTGAAGAATTTTCTTTAATGATCTATAGCCTATAGGATGAAATTTCCTGGTCTGAGCTTTCATCAAAAGAACTGATGTATTTGTTAAATACCCCCGCCACAGCAAACCTGCCAACTAAGCAAATTTCTATTTGTGTGAATTGATTTTCAATTAAATCTATTTAAATAGGCCCTAACTCATTAGGTTCAATGAGTACCTAGGTTTGCTGCTTCAAGGAAACTACTTAAGTGTATTTTTAGTAAAATATTAATAACTTATAGCTTAGTAGGCTATTTAAAAATAAATTTGCCAAGTTTGATCAAAATATATCCATAAACAAACAAACTTCAACATTTTACAATATTCTCCAAAAGAATAACATGGGAATTTTAAATTTAAAATTAGTTGTATTTTCTCCGTTACTAATAACTGTACAAAACACTTCCGATATAATAAATTATTTGTTTTTTCAAGCTCTTTAAAAAGGTCTAGAGAAAAATTGGGAAATTTTGTGTTTTGAGGGTCATAAAATCCATTTTTTACCCCATAAAACCCCCTGTAAAACCCCGTTCCTATGGTCCGATCATTTTGGTTCGCGAACTTATTCGAGTTTATCCCGCATTACACCTTTAAACCAAATTTCATCAATACCAGGTCCTATATAAAAATTTGAACAAATTGTGTTTTTGGCCTCTGGGGACATCAAAATGGAAAAGTAAATCGGTCCCGGGCCTAGGTCTTACCGTGGCACCTATGGTAATAGCTACTTTCCTATAGGGAAATTCGCTAAAAGAATTAAGAGGATTTTATACTTATAGTCTGCTTATAGTAGTAATTTATATCCTTGAGGTAATAGGCCCATATCTGTTAGGTACATATCTGTTGGGGCTGTGTACGTCACCTAAAAATAATCTGGGAAAGGGTTTATGCTGTGGTAGCATTTTTAGCATTTCATTATACACAATTAAAAAATGCTACATTGTTTTTGCAGGCTATAGCAAAATTGCTTCAAATAAAACTGAAGCTGTAATGTTCAAACATGTGATTTTACTGGTAATTTTTTTTATATTTGCTTAAAGAATGTTATTTAATTGTATTTTTTAATACCATTTTAAAAATCTATATCGATTCCCAGGTAATTGACCGAGTTTTGAGAATATGTTGATGTTTGGTTCAAATTTACAGCAATGTCTCGATTCTCATTAGCAACTGAAAAGTGAATTAGTTGTGTCTTTGACACATTCATAGATAGACCATTTGCTGTGAACCAGTCTCCGAGGAGTTGAAACTCATTAGTAATTAAGTCTTGTTTAAAATCCAATGTTTTTCTTTCAGCCCTAATTTAATATAAAAATGTCAACAAACGGAGAGAAAAAGACGGAAGACAAGAGTGCAAAACTTGATGACTACACAAGGATTGAGAAGATTGGCGAGGGTAATTTTGCTAACTTATATTTAATCACTCTTTTTTAATTAGTCTCACTATTATTAAATAAAATAGGTATTGCAGTACAAAAGCTGTAAAACCTTTTGATTAAATACAATTGTTTGCGATCCTAGTAATTGGACTATCTATCCTTTCATTTTAATTCACCTGCTTGTCACGTTTAGTTAGTAACATTGTAATAGAGATTTATAAAAAGAGTTTTAAACAGTTGTTATCATAGTCTACATTTTCTGGGAGTTTTTAATAAAATAAACATAAATATTTTAATTTTTATCCCAAAGTAACTAAAAAAGCAAGGCCTAACATAAAAATTAAGACCTAGCTTCCAAAATACACTTGAACTTATATAGTTTAAAATCAAGATAAGTAACAAGATTTTTACGATGCCAAACACCCTGTGTTTTAAGGCAATGGCTTGAGTAATGGTTGAATGTAGAATGGATATGATATGATAGCTTTGTTACTGACTAAGATCACCTGGTTCTGTAGCCAGGACCATATTTATTAGAAGCCCAATGATCAAGGAAAGCTGGGTTCTGTTTTGAGTCTTCAAAAAGCTAGGTACCGGTACTGATTACTTCAGGTTTGAATCAGCAACTTTTTGATTAGTACCTAGGGGATTAGTCAATAGTTATTTATAAAAAATGTTGTAATGTTTAAGGAACCTATGGTGTGGTGTTCAAAGGAAGGAATAAAAAAACAGGTGAATATGTTGCAATCAAGAAGATTCGTATGGAGAGTGAGGATGAAGGGATTCCCTCTACTGCCATTAGGGAAGTGTCTTTGTTAAAGGAGTTGGTGCATCCCAACATTGTCTGGTAAGTCGAAACTTGAGAAAAACTTATGTCTCTTGTATTTACTCTGCATTGGGGAAAATGAAGAAATGGGGACAAGGCTATTCTAGTTGCTTAGAGCGCAGTTCTTCTATCCTGGTGGCGCTGGTTCTAATCTCGCTAATGTTTCTATAAGACAGCCCACCCTTGCTAGTCCGACAAGTACGGGACTGACGCAGTGTCGGATTATCGAAAATGGCTATTCTGTAATGCATTTGATTGCCAAAAAGATATAACTACCATTTTAAACAATGTATTATTTTACAGTGTTACAAATAAGGCGGGCATTTCAATTACAGTACTGTACGTACATCCCAAAAAATATGCATAAAGGTACACAACTACTGTACACGAACACTTGCACTTACTAACAAAGAAAATACCACTGCACCGGGAAAGTGTACTGCACGTCCCGAAAGTCAACTGAACACTGAACGGAAGTGCTCCGACGGCAACGAGGCGTGAGTCACAGTGTCACAGTGTGTGTTTTATGTCACTGCATGCTTGATTTTTGGCTCCCGTAGCGTACGTCGGATTTCAAAGCGTCGGACTAGCAAGGGCCATAATAGATTCTAGGTAAAATGTGAGCATCTAAAATAACAGATCGTTTAAATGAAAATTTTAATCACTGACTTTAAACCATTGATTTCAGCTTACAAGAAACTCTGATGGATGAAACCAGGCTTTACTTGATTTTTGAATTCCTGTCAATGGATCTGAAGAAGTATTTAGATTCAATAGATTCTGGAAAGTACATGGAACCAGCTGTAGTCAAATCCTACTTATTTCAGGTACAAGTTTGTTGTAAGAAATTATCACATGTTTAGCAACTTACAAGTCTTATGTTTTACAACAAGAAGATGTTTTAGGTAGGCAAACGATACAAGCTTACAGATGAATTTCAGCCGCTTCTTTTCTTCTTTATGATTATGTATGTTACATTGTCCTTAGTTCTGATTATTTCCTGGACTGGATTAGGCTTCTCGATCTTCTCCTAACCCCCGACTGTTCCTATTCCACCTTACTCCATCTCCATTCCTGTTCTGCCTACCTCGCTATTTGCTTATTTATTTATCCACTTCATCTATCCACCTTTTTAGATCACAGTACTAAAAAAATGTAGCCTATACATGGTACCTAACAATTTATAAATTAAGGGGATAAGCCATGAATCATTATTCAAATTGTAATAACAGTTCAAAATTGTCAAATTGTTCAATTCCATACTTTTAGTTTCAATAAAAGCAATTTTAACTGGTACAGGGCCTAGGCTATTAAAATATGTGTAACACTTAATAACCTAGTGTGTTTGAAATATTGACAACTCTGTCAGTCAGCAGCAAAATATTGGATAATTAATTAATATATGGTGTCGCACCTCTACATCTATCCTTCTTCCCAACTCAAACCCTCTCCTTGTTTGAAGTTGCTGTGAGTGGAACAGTGAAATTTTCTAGTTTTTAATACAACCCAATTTAAAAGTTCTTTGTGTCAGAATAGACTCCTATTCAAGGTATGTATTTTATCCTAACAAACTAAGCCCTTGTGATCTATGTTGTACATCTTTAATGTTTTGTATATTGTTTTACCAGCGTGTTTGTTGTTTTCACAGATAATGCAAGCCATTGTGTTCTGTCACATGCGTCGTGTGCTACACAGGGATCTGAAACCCCAAAACTTGCTGATTGACAGCAAAGGGCTGATTAAGGTTGCTGACTTCGGTTTGGGTCGAGCGTTTGGCGTCCCAGTGCGAGTTTTCACTCATGAGGTACTTATGAAGCTATAGAGAAAACTAAGCTGTACACTAGACCGTGGTCTTAAGATAGCTTCTTATTTACTTTTCCCATAAAAACAATATTCTGTGTATCAAGGAGGGTTGTGTACAAATGAATTTACCCAAGAAAAGACTTTAAATCGGGTGATAGCACAAAACAAGTTCAATACAAAAATAATTTGATAATTTGTCCCTTTAAGGGGAATCCTTCAGAAGGATGTAGTGGGCCTGGAATCTATTTCCTTAAGAAAAACTCTCAGAAAATCAGAACCATATTATGTGAGGTTGGAGGTAGCTGGGAGTTGTACTGATGACAATTCTTTATGTTCAAAATCAACAAGCCAAGGTCTTTTGTCAGCTGAGAACTGTGTGTATTAAGTACAGTAAACCTTCGATAGTTCGACACGGGATGAGCTAATTTGTCAAGTTATATTTAATGGTTATTATTGTCATGTAAGCTGACTTGAACATTAATTTGGATTAAATAAATATATAGGATGGAGAGGACACAGCTAACTCGCCTGATGAAAGGTTGCAGACGAGTCAAAGAACACATAAAACACACACATAATAATACTTGATATTTCGCCTCTTTCAGAGGCTTCTTCAGAAGTAGGCCTAGATGGTAGTTACAAGAACATCACAAATCCAAGCTAAATTCTTTTTCCTAAAAATTGAACATTAATTTGTATTTTATTGTTGACTTGAGACTCAACTAATGTAAACAGTGAGATTGTTAAGCTATTTAGTATTAATTAAATTTGGGTGATTTCTATATAAGACTTGTGTTTTTACTTTCCTGTATTAAACTCCATTCAAATCAAATTTTTTACTCCCTGTAGTTCAACATTTTGATATTTCGACATCCCTTAAGTCCACAAAGTGTCGAACTATTGAGGTACTTGTAATATGTTAATATTTCATTAAACTTTTTTGTTACACAGTTATACTTTACCAAATTTGCTGCTGTAGTATGAATTGATTTATATTTTATACAAGTGTCCCTAAAAATAACTAGCCTACTCAAATATTGTTTGAAAGGTGCTTTTATGTTGTAAATAATGAAGGTGATGTTTGCCACAGGTTGTAACGCTGTGGTATCGAGCACCTGAAGTACTGCTCGGCTCCACCCGTTACTCGTGTCCCGTTGACATCTGGTCTGTCGGATGTATCTTTTCAGAAATGGCGACTAAGCATCCATTGTTCCAGGGTGACTCTGAAATTGATCAACTCTTCCGTATATTTAGGTATGTCAGGATACTTTGTCATATTTATATGATAATTCAACATACACAAAAAAATGACTGTTTTGATGACTAGGGATGGGTGGGGGAAAGTTAAAAGTTAAAGTAGTAAATATGTTTGCAAAATGGGAATGAAAAAATATTTTAATTTTTAGTCTTTATCGTACTGTTCTGTCATCAGGTCTGCAATTTCGAGATTGCAGCACTGTTGTTAATGACAAGCACAGAAGTAAAATCTTGACCGTCTCCTTCAATTAAAGGGACATCATTATCTCAAACTGCCACAAAGGCAAAATTTTGAACGTCTCCTTGTTTTGCTGGGACATCATATCACTTTGGCGTCACAGTGTTATCACTGAGGGTTGGAAAAATCCCTACCCAAGAGAATTATGATTTAAATGTAATTCCCAAATATTAAAAATATACTTTTGCTAAAAAAATCCCAATATTTTGTGTTCAGTCATTTCTTATAATTACGACTGGAAAAGAATCTTGAACATATTTTTATGCATATAACTCTAGATAGTGTCTTTTCTCTCAGTATAATCTCACTTCTGTTGTGTAGAGTACTGTCCACCCCTACTGAAGAGACTTGGACTGGGGTGTCTCAGTTGCCTGACTACAAGCCTACCTTCCCCAACTGGACTCAGAACAATCTGTCTTCTCACACCAAGAACATCGACGACATCGGCTTGGACCTTCTTCAGGTCTGTGGTAGATAATATTCTCTGCTTTTAATACTGAACCAATGTTTATGTTAACTGTTTACAATCTGTCTTTGTTTCTTACCATTAGTTGAATTAAGCCAAGTGCCTACTCTGACCAGGCAAAAACGTTCATTCTCTTATGAAGTCTAAATTGAATAGGAAATGTGTCCGTTTAGGTGCTTTGGATATTAGCTAAAGACCCTTTGAGCTCCAGAATTATTCATTGTGACATAGTTATATCCCCTTTAAAAATTGTTTCCTTCAAATAAACAAAATCCATACTTTTTAGAAACGGTGTTTTGGTAAACCCTCAAAGTAAATACAGTATGTAAAAAATAGCAAAATGCCTAATTTGAGGTGCAAAGTGTCATGTTGGAATCTTCCCATTTGTCAACTTTCACTCGTTATCAAATTGTTCACCATATTATTATTTTATTTGCCACCAAGTCCTGCTTCAAATCTGGCTTATTTCCCAGATTTTAGCATGCCAGGTAAAGGTTTTAATCGTTTTTGGTGAGTTATGCTTGCTTAGATAAGTTGTAATGAAGATTTGATTTTGTCACTCTTAGCAATATAAATGTTACAAAAATATAAGCTCCTTTAGAGCTCAAAAGCTTAAGAGGGGTAGTTTTACTTAAATTACACAATTATTGTTGTTTTCCTTACTTCTTATTGTTAGACTAAGTCTGACACTTGGACTTATTATAAATTGCTTTGCATTAGTAAACTCAATTTGTCTGGTAATGTTTATTTTGGGAAATGCATTTACACACACACCCTATGTGTCAATGTCATAACATCTAATCTGACCTTCATCAAGATGTCTTGATAAACACTGTTCATCTGTACTGTAACTGGCTCATATCCCATTTAATTCACTAACAATATGTTAAACTAAAATGGTAAAATATAAAAAATAATACCCCCGTCGCAGCAAACCTGCATACTAAGCAAATTTCCATTTACCCGGCTTGATTTCTACTAAAATATTCCCTATAAATTTTCAGATTTATTTCCTATTTAAATAACATTAATTTTAGTGAGTAGTTAGGTTTGCTGCTACGGGGAAGATGTTGAGATGTGTTTTTTCAATTGAAATATTGATAGCTTAGTATGAAATAAACCAAATTGCCAAATTTGATTAAAATATATCCATAAACAAGCAAACTAGAAGTTTATTTATTCTCCATAAGAATAACATGGGAATTTTAAATTTACTTCATATTTTGAGTTGTTTTTGTCTCTGGATCACAGAACAAACTATAAAAGGTATAAAATTACCTGAGTACTGCCAGAATGATCCTGTTGGTCCTTACGGATCATTGGCGTAGTCCGTAAGGACCAACAGGATCATTGTGGCAGTACTTAGGTAATTTTATACGTCTTTTATAGTTTAAATTTACAATTTTTTAAATTTTTCCCGTAGTCAATGAACATTCAAAAACACTTCAATATACTAAATTATTTGTTTTTTTAAGCTCTTCAAAATGATCTAGAGCGAAATTTAGAAATTTTAAGTTTTTAGGGTCAAAAATGAGAAAAACCCATTTTTACCCCATAAAACCCCCCATAAACCCCCGATCCCATGGTCCGATTATGCTGGTTCGCGAACTCGTTCGAATAAATGTAGGTTTACACGTTTGTACCAAATTTCATCAAAATCGGATCAATTTTGCTCGAGTTATCGCACTAACGGACACATATATAAATATATATATATATATATATATGAATTTGAACGGATGGTGTTTTTGGCCTCTGGGGACCTCAAAGCGAAAAAGTAAATCGGTCCCGGGTCTAGGTCTTACCATGAGACCTACGGTAATAGCTTATTCCCTATATGGGAAATTCGCTAAAATAAACTTTTGATGCATACTTCAACCAATTTTTAGCTAAAAAAAAATACAATTCAATTCGGCTAATTTGAAATTGTATTATATTGAAGTAAACATCGGCATATCTGCCATCTAGGGAAGCTACCACAGAAAAGCAAAATGTTAAGCTACTGATACTGTAATAGTTTTATGATTATTCTGCGCTAATAACTTCCTGGAACTTTTTTCAGATGTGTGTTAATTGTTCATAAATTCATTTTTCTTTAATGTTATTACAAGCCAAGTGGTCTTCCTTCAAACAATTTAATCAATCTTTATATTTATAAAATAAATAAAAAACTAGAACTAGAGGAACTACGAGCTAGCTTAAAAAATTACCCAGGTTAACAACAACTAAGTATTGTTATTGTATTATTTGTTGATTTCAATCCTTGGCTTTACCTGAGTTATTGAAACCACTAGATCTTGTCTCGGAAAAAGTCACCTCAGGACCTAGTGATTTGTCAGACTATATAAAATGAAAATGATATTTGTTTTCTGATTCCAGAAAATGCTGATATACGACCCAGCAAAGAGAATCTCAGGCAAAGAAGCACTGAAGCATAAATACTTCAGCGATGTAGACCGCTCTAAGTTGCCTATCTCGTCACTGTATTTGTAAAACCCTTGTTACATTCCTCGTTGCAGGACTGTTTCCTGTTTGTACATTATTTTAGTTATACTATTGAACGTCTTTCTTCTTTACTATCCTAGCTCAATATATTACTTAGGCTTAATTGGCGGAGGTGAAAAGATCATGATATTTCGAAAATGTTCATAATATGTTTATGGAGTTTACTCTTTTTAAGGTGAGTTGTCGTAAGAAGCAAACCTCAGCTCAGAACAATTTCTACACTCTGGCGGAACTGTGTGCCTTACCATGTCATTGTGTTAAAATAGTTTTTCTTTTTCTTAACTTAGATAACAATTTTATTTCATATTTAATATTTGTAACATAATATCAGCATTAAACTGGTTAATTTTGTGAAAGTTTGATTTCATTACCTGTCCTTAAAATGTACTGCAAGGTTCTTCTTCTCTAAAAATAATATTTCTATAAGATAAAACTTTAGTTTCAATGCAGATTTTTGCTTAATGGAATGGTCAAAATCAAAACCATTTTACAAGCTTTGAAAATGGCCAGCCTTTCTAGTCTCATAATTGATGTTAACAAGAAACTATTTCAAAATCAGCTGTCTATGCTGCTTGTGAGGCAAGTATGATTGGCCATTTTCTTTTGCATATCACTTACCATGAATATGATGGCTTCTTCCTACCAGCTAGGATTTAGATTACCTATATAAAGTTGCTCACTGTGTATCACAACTTGCTCAAATCGATCTAGGTCTTACAAAGAGACCTAGCTCATTCCCTACATGAGAAATTGCTAAAACCAAAAGAGATTAAGTAGAACCTTTACCCTATTGATGCTGGAACCGAAACAATCAAACTCCCCTCTGTCATTTGTGGTAGATGAAGATAAGACTTGACCCCAAGATTTGTTTGAAAAATGAAAATGCAAAAATGTTATTTTACTTTTCCACCTATACCATAGTATGTGGAGAAAGTATTGTTTTCGTCAAAATGTTAAAGTTTTGAGTGGATATATTCGTTTTGGGTTCCCCTGAACAAAAATTTTCGAAGTGATGTCCAGACATACACATCCAGATGTGTATGAGCTACAGACCACACCTGTAGTCCGATTTTGATGAAATTTAGTTTGTAGGTACTAACTAAGCCATGGTATTCCCAGATGTTTTTTTCATTTTTTTTTAAATTGAGATTTTACCATAAAATAATGGAAAAATAGGATTATTTCAAAAATGGCCTGAACAGTTTTGATACAAATTTAGTGTATAAGTCCTTTAAATGCTGAACAAAATGGTAAAAATCCCATTTCTCGTCAAAGTTATTTTAATTATCTTATCGTGTGCAGCAAGGTGCCACTTTGCTCACTAGTTACACAAATAACTATAGTCCAGTCAGCAGGTAGTTTTAGATGGAAAAAGGTCGGAAGTTAATGAAACTTGGGGATGTTATTTTGGGATGATAAATCAACATTTTCCCAAGTTTTGGACCTCGAGGACCCTGTGGAAAAAAGATGGTGGGAGAAAAACTTCAAAATTTTGTACACTTTTTTGTTTTTTTCTCAATAACTTTTTTCCCTTACTTCCTACCGAAAAAGCATACGTTACACTTTTGTAGAGCGTTAAATTTCCTACAATTCTACAGTTCAAACATGTTTGTACAATAATTTGTTACCGAGCAATAGTATTTTTATTTTAATATATTTTAAAAAATACACCAAAATATGCAAAAAGGCAGATTTTCTACTTATTTTTTCTGTTGCACGCAAATTAATACTTAATTTTGTAGTAATTATCGTTCCAGGTTATAAGCACCATATCCGGATACTCCCACGCCTCACCCACCCCGCACTCAACTGATCAAGGTGGCTTTCTACACCCTGGTTTCACACTATCACAATATTATTCACAATTACAATTGATTAATATGTTGTTAAACACTACCATCAAAACATACATCAGTGACGTTAACTGCCACTTCGCACGAGAAATAAGCATATCATACATGAAGAAAATAATGGATGAAAATGTTGAAGAATTGAAACTCAAACGGATGGACAAGGTGGTGATTCTCACTTCTGTTTCATGCTCGTTGAAAATTTCTGGTAAAAAACTCACTGTCTATCCTCTCACTCTTTTCCAGTGTGTCTGCGTCGCAAAAATATTTGAGTAATATATAAATAAGGTCTTTAAGTTTGAACTCGCCCCCTTACCCATATCAATCTTTATCGAGGAAGGAATGTGCAAGGGAACAAAGTCTGTAATGTACTCACTTTTCACTCCTATAGAGAAAGTAAACATTGTCAACAGGAAATATAACGTAATTAGAGGTTACATAAAGTGGTGTGGAACAAAACTCCTACAAGCATCTGAGGACGCCGACATGATGATCGTCAAAACCGACATATCCAAGGCTAACGAATTCGATAGCGTCGTCAATACTGTTCAAGATGTAGACACACTTATTCTCTTGACAGCATTAGGAAATAATACAAATAATGTCTATCTTCATAAAAAGTGGGAGGCGCACATATCCCGGTGTCTTCTACTCTCCAAGTTTCTGCTCCTCTCCTCCACACAGCAGGTGGTTTTGATAACACCTCAGCTGCGAAAAGTAACTGATATCAAGACCAAAAAGATCTGAATATGGTTGGTTTTCATCGAAGAACAAAATTAGCATTTGAGAATTGGGGTTGGGTTTGGAAGGGATGGGTAGTATGGTGGGGGAGGGTGTATCCAAATATGGTGCTTATAACTTGGAACCATAATTACTAAAAAATTTTGTGATAATTTGCGTGCAACAGAAAAAATATGTAGGAAATCTGTTTTTTTTTTTTTCATATTTTGGTGATTTTTTTAAAGATACATTAAAATAAAAATACTATTGCTTGGTAACAAATTATTGTACAAACATGTTTGAACTGTAGAATTGTAGGAAATCTAACACTCTACAAATGTGTAATGTATGCTTTTTCGGTAGGAAGTAAGGGAAAAGTTATTGAGAAAATACCCCCGCCGCAGCAAACCTGCCGTCTAAGCGAATTTCCATTTGGCTTTTCAATCGATCTATTTAAATAACATTAGGTTTAACGAGTACCTAGGTTAGCTGCTACAAGGAAACTAATAAAGTGTGTGTTTTGAATAAAATAATTATTGCTTAGTAGAAAATGAATATATTTGCCAAGTTTGATCAAAAGATATCCATAAACAAGCAAACTACAACATTTTACAATATTCTCCATAAGAATAACATGGGAATTTACAAATTTACAATTTTTTTAGTTTTCTCCGTAACCAATAACCGTACAAAAACGCTTTGATATACTGAATTGTTTGTTTTTTTAAGCTCTTTAAGAAGGTTTAGAGAAAAATTGGGAAATTTTGTGTTTTGAGGGTCAAAAGTGAGAAAAACCTATTTTTACCCCATAAAACCCTGTTCCCATGGTCCGATCATGCTGGATTGCGAACTCATTCAAGTTTATCCCGCCTTACACCTTCAAACCAAATTTCATCAAAATCGGATAAAAATTACTCAAGTTATCGTGTTCACGGACACATATATATATAAATCTATCTATCTATATATATATATACATATATAAAAATTTGAACGAATGGTGTTTCTGGCCTCTGGGGACATCAAAATGAAAAAGTAAATCGGTCCCGGGCCTAAGTCTACCATGAGACCTACACTTCCCTATAGTGAAATTCGCTAAAAGCAAAAAAGTGCCCAAAATTTTGAAGTTTTTCCCCCACCATCTTTTTTCCACAGGGTCCTCGAGGTCCAAAACTTGGGAAAATGTTGAATTTATCATCCCTGAACAACATCCCCAGGTTTCATTAACTTCCGACCTTTTCCCATCTAACGCTTGTTTGTTCTACCTGCCGACTGGACTACTATTGTCACTCTTTTTTTTTGCCGCGCTCCAGTATTCCAACCAAACAACACAAAACAGTGTGCTTTTATTATATACAGAAAACCTAACCTAAAAACGTGTTTTATAGTGTTTGAAAGACTAATTATGTATATGCTTTATAGTTACTGTTTACTGTAGGAAACATTTTGTGTTGCGCTTGCAAAGTTCGCTCACTAATTACACAAATAACTATTTAAGATAGGCTAATGTGTATTTCAAGATTTGCGCTCATTTTTGTGCCAACAATTCAAACAGCTGTTTGTTTTAGCTAACTATAGCAGTTAACTTATGTAGTTATGTACCGTATTTCAGTTTAAAAAGTACCACTATTCTAAAACTGGTGCAAACATGATAAACAAAAAGAAATATTTTTTTCTTTTAATAGGTCTTGCATTGCATTATTAATCTATGCACCAAATTCCAATTCACAACAAAAATCCGTTATCAAATAAAAAAAATTTTAATGGCGGCCAACCGGGTTGTTTTTTAGTTTTGGAAATTTGGAATGTGATATTTTAATTTGTCTTTGGTCCATGACGAATGATACCAAGGTCGGTAGATAATTCGGGGACACTGTGTATATAAAAGTCACATAAAAGTAAGAATTGCATCTTTTTACTTCTTAGTAATAAAGTACAGTATATAACTTCTCTGGTTCTCTGTGGTACAGTAGTCAAGTGGTGTTATGACCGTGGTTATATGATATGACCTTGATCCCTTCCCGTTTCCACCGAATTTCCCGTCTTTGCGCGGCGCCGAAAATTACAGTTTCGTAGCCTCAAGTCTTTATCTGATTTGGAAAATTTAAATATAGGAAGAACACAAAGTAATTTTTACTTTAAACAAGTGTTTTATAGAGTAAGCTTACAGTTCGCAATTAAATAATTAGCTTATGATAAACCATTGCGATTGGGCCTACACGATTGCATTTTTCGTACATTGTCCCTCAAAAAGTAAGTTTTTATCCAGAAACTTACCACTATCATTTGAAATTCAAGCTATGGAGCAATCTTCCAAATTGGTGGCCGGTATGTTGTCCAGCAGATTTAATTATCCCAAATCATATTAGCCTATATTAAAATGAGAAATTTGCTAAACGTAAAAGATTGAATAGCTTTTTTCTAAAGTTATTATTAAATTAAGCATAGTTTAATTTCCCCATGCCCTTCTAAAGCTTTGTCCATGTCCATTGTAAATAATAATTTATCACTGATAGAGTCAACGCCCTAGAGATTAATTTATAATGATTTATTAATCAAGTCAAATACAACAAGCAGGCAGCGCCAGCGGTCCTAGTGGCGGCTTTGAGAAACACAGGAAGGGGTTAATGCTGGAGATAAATTTATTAGTGCACAATCATTCCTTAGATAAATCACAAGAAATGTATACAAGATTATAAAGTAGCGGTACACTACCAGAAATATGCATGAGGTCTAAAGGATTTAATTTTGAGGTCAGTAAATAGTTTATTATGCAAATCCAAATTACAAACTGCATTATGATGATTTGTTTCATCATACTTTTATACAGTAGCTCGTTTTTACGACTCAAATATTGATAAAATGTAGATGACGTATTCGAGTTGTATCAGTTGAATAAAGAAATGTTCTGAATGGCTATATAGCAGACGAGAATGTTTGGTTGATATTTTTACTAGAGGTTATATCGTAAGCTCGTGGATCAATACTGGGGAGGGTATGTCTACTCACTGTTCACTGCACAGCACCTTTATGGCCGGCTGTGGCTGAATTGAAGGCACTACTTTACACCGGAGCACTTATCAACAATTTTCTGCAATAGTTCTTCTACAACAAAATGTAGAGTCAGTAAAGTTATTAATGAGAATGAAATTCAATATTTTAAAACCACTGTATAAATCATATTTTGTGACATGGGTAAAAACTGCAGTTCAATAATTGAATGAAACATTTTCATTACTAATATAATCTTACTAAGTGATATAATAAATAAAAGTGGTTTCTCCAGTCACTAAAATTTAAATAAGAATTAATGCATCTAATCCAAAGAAATAAGTTTTAAGAATGGATTAAAATTGTGCCCAAAATTAATTTTAGCTATGTATTTCAATTTAAATAATGTAGACACGAATAAAAACCCCATTAGGCCTGTATAATAAAACAATTACTTAACTAGAGCCAAATAGGTTTTATTATAAAATCGTACACCCAATAAACAAAACATGTTTACTATTACACTTGAATTTTGTGATTGCAAATAAAACATATACAGGGTGTTTTTTTAAAAACTTGCATCGTTATTTATGTAAAAACCGCAATAGATAGAAATATGCAGTTTGCGGGAATCATCTATTGATGTAGGGGGCCCAATTGTTTTGAATTCAACGTTACATTCACATTCCCCCCCCTTCCCCCAACTTATTTTAGCGAATTTCCCTATAGGGAAGTAGCTATTACCGTAGGTCTCATGGTAAGACCTAAGCCCGGGACCGATTTACTTTTTCATTTTGATGTCCCCAGAGGCCAAAAACACCATTCGTCCAAATTTTTATATATCTATATATAGAGATATATATATATATATATGTGTCCATCCGCACGATAACTTGAGTAATTTTTGTCCGATTTTGATAAAATTTGGTTTGAAGGTGTAAGGTGGGATAAACTTGAATGAGTTCGCGAACCAGCATGATCAGACTATGGGAACGGGGGTTTATGGAGGGTTTTATGGGGTAAAAATAGGTTTTTCCCATTTTTGACCCTAAAAACACAAAATTTCACAATTTCTTTTTAAACCATTTTGTAGAGCTTAAAAAAACAAATAATTTAGTATATTGAAGCGTTATTATGCGCCTAATTGTTACGGAGAAAATTCAAAAAAATTGTAATTTTAAAATTCCCATGTTATTCATAATGGAGAATAAGTCAACTGTTGCAGTTTGCTTGTTAATGAACATATTTTGATCAAATTTGGAAAATACATTAATTTCTTACTAAACCACAGTACTTTTTAATATTTTACATTTAAAAAAAAAACTTGTTTACCCTCCCTGTTGCAGCAAACCTAAGTACTGATTAAACTAATCTATCTATATATTAATAGGCAAGCATGTTTCTTTAAAACCTTTTTTCTCAGCTCGTGTGCATCGTAGGGAAAATCTACGCATACCGTTAGAAAGCTATTTTCCTGTAGGTGTGCAGAATCCCTTTATAAATTTAAATAGGCTCAAAGATAAGCGCAAAAAATGAGTTTAAAAATTTGAAAAAATTTACATGGATCTTATGCGTTGCCATGCTGGTGACGAAATAACAACGAAATATAAACAGAAAATCAAAACAAATGGAAGAAACTCCAATCACATGTTTTATTTACAGTGTGGGGTGAAACGTTAACATAAGTGAGTACATTACATATTTTTGGTCGAGTTTCGACCACTGGACATTACTCGTTCTGTTTAAATAAGGGAATAAATGTGATATTTTTAAGGAGACATTTTAGTTTAAATTCAATCAGGCAGATGGAAATTCGCTAAGTCTGCAGGTTTGCTGCGGCGGGGGTATTTTTAAAATAGCAAGGTAAACTTACCCCTTGTGACATATCAAATAAAAGAGCAAGAAAAAATAAAATGTTTGATGAAAAAAAATTTAAAATTGTTTCATAAATTTGCGAGATATTACCCCCCTCCCCAAAACTTAATTTTTTTTTAATCGCAAGGTACACCTTGTGACATATCAAATAAAAGAGCATGAAAAAAGAAAATGTTTGGTGAAATTTATTTTTCATTTGATATGTCACAAGGGGGGGGGGTACCTTGCTATTAAAAAAAGTTATGGGTAGGGGAAAAGCGGGGGGATTATCTCACAAATTCATGAGCCGATTTTAATTTTTTTCATCAAACATTTTCTTTTTTCATGCTCTTTCATTTGATATGTCACAAGGGGTACCTTGCGATTAAAAAAATCAAGTTCTGGGGAGGGGGGGGCGGAAATATCTCACAAGTTTATGAACCGATTTTCAATTTTTTTTTCATCAAACATTTTCTTTTTTCATGCTCTTTCATTGGATATGTCACAAGGGGTACCTTGCTATTTCAAAAAAATAAGTTGGTGGCAGGGGGGGGGAAGCGGGGGAATGTGAATGTAACGTTGAATTTAAAAAAATTGTGCCCCCTACTTCAATAGATGATTCCCGTAAACTGAATATTTCTATCTATTGCGGTTTTTACATAAATAAAGATGCAAGTTTTTAAAAAAACACCCTGTATATATGTTTGTTCACTTTAAAAAAATAATGCATCCTTATAATTTTTTTTTTTTTTTTTATTATATTCACTACAACTAGTTTCTACTTAGGAATTTTGTATGAAACAAAACCTATTGTGTTTTGTTATACAAATATACATAAAATAAACACAATGGAACACTTTATACTGTAAAAATAATTTTTACTTGTTTTAACTATACAGATATTATCCGCTACCCGTCCACGGATGATTAGAAAAGCAGCGGATATATCCGCTACCCGTCCACAGATGATTAGAAAAGCAGCGGATATATCCGCCACCCGTCTTTGAAGATATGTCCATGAGAACGTTAGGCAATAAATAAAGAACAATATGTAAACAATCAAACAACGTAGTGTTGAGCGTGAAACGTCGAGGGGGGAACGTAGGAGAGGTGGGGGGTGCATGGGAGAGGGGTTGGCGCCGGGAGAGGGGGGAGTGTGGGAAGAGAGCAGGAAAGTGGCACCTTGGTACCGTGAAACATCTGGTTACAGCTTAAGCACCTGCCAGTCTGTCTGAAGAGAAGGCGGATATATCCGGGTCCCGTCCAGAACATCAAAAACCACAAGCGGATATATCCGCCACCCGTCCTTTATCGCCAAAGACTTAGGCGGATATATCCGCCACCCGTCTTTGAAGATATGTCCATGACAACGTTAGGCAATAAATAAAGAACAATATGTAAACAATCAAACAACGTAGTGTTGAGCGTGAAACGTCGAGGGGGGAGCGTAGGAGAGGTGGGGGGTGCACGGGAGAGGGGTAGGCGCGGGTGAGAGGGGGAGAGAGCTCAGCCATGGAGAGGGCAGGAAAGTGGCGCTTTGGTACCGTGAAACATCTGGTTACAACTCAAGCACCTGCCAGTCTGTCTGAAGAGAAGGCGGATATATCCGGGTCCCGTCCAGAACATCAAAAACCACAAGCGGATATATCCGCCACCCGTCCTTTATCGCCAAAGACTTAGGCGGATATATCCGTCACCCGTCCGGGAAGGGCGAACTTAGGGAAGATTTGGTAAGAAAGTTGGCAGCTATATTTAAAAGTGATGTCAATTAAAAAAAAAAAACAGATTTTCATTAAAAAATTAGAAGTCTCCCTTTGAAAGTCATTTCTAACCGGCATAGTTTCTGAGTTGTACCAATGATGACACATTAAAGCTGTTAACCCTTTAAGGATATTTAAAAAATTAGATTTTCTTATCTGCAGGTGCTCACGCTTGTCGTGCTGTCTGTAATACCTTGGCCAGGACCGACAGTCTTCAAGATATCCTGCCCTCGAGACAGCGCAACTATCGTTCGCAAAATAGTACAAAAGGTAAAATTTAATCTATGAGTTATACACAAGTAGAGTTAATGACATAATGGAACGATTTTATCCATAAAATGTTAGAGGCACTTAATTACTGTTTAGCACTACATGTAACTACTAAATGGTCATCTAAAAGTCACCAGTTCAATCCTGGCAAGTCTATTTTTATTTTAATAATAAAAAAAAAAACTTTTCAATGGTTCAAGAATAGACCCAGCTGTCATTGATATGGTCCCGGTATACTCAGACACTCTTACCGCCTACTCACTTGGTTAGTTTTTCCCGATCTACAATCATTGGACATATTAAAAGCCCCATTTAATTCTACTTTTATAAAAACAATTTCAGAAATGGATTCCAGTGCTGGAGAAGTACCAAGTCCAGATCCCTCTGGAATGTCCCTTTCATCCGCTGAGAGACATCTTCAGACCTCAGCAAGCCGCCAAGATACAGAACCGTCCTTCACAATGGACCTGCGGCCTCTGTGGAAAGTCATTTTATGACGAGAGGTTCCTAGATATGCACTTTGACAACAGGCACAAAAACAACATTAATATGGTAAGATCTTTCATTTACAATAATTGTTGCTGAAGTGCCTTACAATGTTCTTTAACCTGAATATGGTGAGTCAAAAGCACGGCAGACTCCTGGCCCAATAAGGCAGTGAGTGACGTAGTAGGTTTGGATTCTCATATATCTAAGATTACTTATTATCAGTATAGTTCACTATACTACAAAAGGTATGTGGACAGGCAAATGCAAGGTTAAAAAGTCTGCCAACCTATTTCAAAAATTTATATATTTGGTTAGCTAGCATGAATGTATTCATTCAGAAAAAATATTACGGAAAGAGAATTTATGGTAAAACCAAGTATCAGATTGATTGAGACATAGTTATTTTTTATATGTACATGCTTCACCATATAAGTTACAAGGAGGACCAACACAAGAAGAAAAAAGCTATTTTATCCTCTCCTCAGCTCCTTATATTTCACTATCTGCTTCGGGAGGTTACTCAATTGAGGTCCTGTAAACCAACACTACAAACATTCTGCGAGATTGGCTGTAATAGTTCTTATAAAAGCCTTATATGTAATAAAGTTAAACAATCATTAAGATTGTTAGAGTCAATTAAGTTCTACCATAAAATACTTGGGTAAGAAATGTTTAAAGAACCTTGTTAACCAAATATTAGTACTTATAATTTTTTTTTACAGGCTGAAGATGCCGTTTGTCTCGCCGACTACTGTGACATAATGCGCTGTGAGGTTTTGCGCACCCAAGACCTCGGGCCGGATGTGACTCAAGGCAACACAGACATCGAGATATGGCGGGAAGCTACGGCATACCACACGGCACTTAGCCCTGTGGGACCTCGGGCGCTAGCTCGGGTGGGGGTAGGAGTGTTCACCTCTCCCCACCCTCCTACCCCTCCACCACCTACCACACCCACACCCGCACACTGTCCTCGGTCAGAGGCACCATCGGACTCGGATAACCACACTGGAGGTGAGTCATTGAAAAGAACTACGTTTTAAGCTACTCAATGAATTGTTTTAGTTGAGGTAAAATTCATTTGTAGTTAATGAGACTAAAATATTTACTTATATGAATTCACAATATCATTGACTGATAATTAGACGTACCAATCCTATATTAAAGTTGGGAGCTAGTTTTAGAATGACAATTAATTGGCATAGTTTATACTGAGCCAAAAAGCAAAAACGATTGTGCTGACATAAATTATGCTGATGTAAATGATTTTTTATGTCAATTATGCCAACCTTCCAACTAATCCAAACTGAAGGCACAACTCACTGTTGTAGAATCCTTTTTGTAATATTCAAACATTTTAGTATAACAAATTTAGGGAGGAATAGAATTTGATCAGTAACAGAGTGTGTCTATGAGTATGGCTCTTTCAACTATGATCTGATGAAATATTTTGGCTGGTTCAAATATATGGGATGTCTAGTCAATGGTATGGACCAGTAAAACATAAGCCAATGCCTCAAGTAATCTTGTTAGAAATAAACCGAAGTTAGTATTACATTTTTATCCAAATTTTGAAACTGTTACATACACATTCAAATTCTTTATTTCATTGAGACAGTTGACAAAAATGTGTGATCTCTGAAGGTAAATCCATTTAAAAATTATTTCCTGATACTTCTCGATAAGAAGTGTCCTAAGGGGATTATGAAAATAGTCTTGTTATCGAGGTGCTCTTTTTATTGAGGGTCGTGTTATCAAGGTTGACTTCTCAATATGGCTTGTCATAGAGGTTCTAAGTACCCTCGTAATTTGAAAAAAGGTGTCTTGTTGAGGTTGTTTAGATAGAAATATTCGTTTATAGAGGTTAATTTAACATTGAGTGTTATGGGGTTTTCAAGCAGATTTTAAAAGTGCACTTGTTATCGAGGTTGACGTGTCATTGAGGGTCGTGTAAACGTTTCTACTTTATATTTCATTTGTAACTGTTATGAAATTAGTATTTTAAGATTTTAATAAATAACTTCGTGATCAGAATCGTAAGTGTTATTACATTACCTGAAAGCACAAAAAATTTGTCAAAAAACACTTGTAATAATGTATTTATTATTAACACTTATACTGTCTACTCACAAGACGGTAAATAAATATAAAAGATGGTAAGGGGTGATCGCTTTCGATTGGACACTCCAATCATCATCAGACCCAATAGGCGAATATGATTCTGAAATTTAACATATTTTTTGTGCTTTCAAGATTTTAATGTCTATCAGGGATTTCATTAAGTAGACAAAAAGAGTTGTAAATTACTGAAATATTTAGGTGTATGAATTTATTTGTTTTCAAGGTATGTGTCCAGACAACCTAGTAGACTCATCAGTGCCCCCAAAACACCAGCGGGTTAGCGAGTTGCAGAAACTCAAAGCTAATTGTAAACCTGAGGAACTCCAGAAGGTGAAATTACGTTGTGAGGTGAGCTGGTGTTATAATTTTCTAATAGACTGAATTTTAATTACCAGCTGATCGTATGATTTTATTCTTTGTGTTATGAAATAATACACTTTGTTAAACTGGTTTGGTCTTTTAGTTAAAATCTGACTGTGGTTAAACATTTAACTAAGAGATCAGCTGTTAAACTTTTATAAATAAAGTTGGTCAGCATTATTGAATCTATGAAAGTGAAGTCTAAAAAAAATTAAACGCTGTGGGAGGGGTGAAGCCCTAAAGGAAATTTTTACTTACCATTTGTCAGTTTGCTAGATCATAAGCTTTACTATGACACCTGGATAGTATAAATAGGTTTAGTAGGACGGAGAAAGAGGGATTGTTATAAAATTAGAATATTTACCTGAATAGAATACAGCCTCAATTCACTAATTACACTTACACATGTTGGGAGCTATAACATCGACGTAACAGAGAAAACCCTAATTGTATTGTATATTGTATTAAAGCTTCTTGATGATTATCAAAACACAAACTTTAAATAATGGTGTAAATACCTGCATTTATGTGATCAATTTGTTGCTAAATTGCAACCGGTTTTGACTCACAAAGGAGTCATCGTCGGGCCAGTACAGATGTCTTCTTGCTTCATTTGAAGGTTGTCAATTCATGATAAATAAATACATTTAACACGCACACGTACACGAACATAAAAACAAACATTTAGGGCTAAAAACAAAAGATAATACAATCCCCCCCGCCCGATCACGTCGTGTCCCATTACCATATTGTATTATCTTTCGTTTTTAGCCCTAAATGTTTGTTTTTATGTTCGTGTACGTGTACGTGTTAAATGTATTTATTTATCATGAATCGACGACCTTCAAATGAAGCAAGAAGACATCTGTACTGGCCCGACGATGACTCCTTTGTGAGTCGAAACCGGTTGCAATTTAGCAACAAATTGATCACATAAATGCAGGTATTTACACCATTATTTAGTATTTAACTGTGATAAGGAGGCTAAAATTCAATATAATGACAAACTTTAAGATTGATGCTTTGTTTACTGAGGTGTGAACTGTTTAGGTTTTAGTAAGAGACTGCATTGCAGGTCTTCTAGTCAACTTATCTATTCAAGACTTCAAGGATGTTGAAGGTAATAATTACATATTCATCATTATAAAATTAATTTCACTAATGCTCTGTAGGCAATAGAAAAATTAACCAATGAAAAACTAAGTAAAAATAATCTGTTACTCCATTTAAGTTTTATTATTCAATAAAGTAAGAGGTTGTCGTTTTCTCTTACATTTTGCATTGCCAAACTTGGCAAAAGCTGAATGAAAATGATACAACCTTTACAACATGAGTTCAGAATTTTTGGCCAACTCATTTTTTCTCCCTGTTGCTAAAGTACTTGTTATTTAAGACATCATGATTCCATTTAATTTATAACCTGTAAAATCCTTCAGCTCTGTAGCTGACATAATTTATGATAACCCTCAATTAAACTTATACTTTATCACCTTATATGTATGGTAACTAGAGTAATCACCAGACCCTTTGAGGTGGGGGCAAGTGTTGAGTTTGGCAAGGCTTCAAAGAGCCTCAGAGCCAGGGATTCAGTCGTAAGAAATCTTAGTTACCAAGATGCGTACCTTAGAGACCGTCTTCAGATATTTTCAATACCTGGGCAGAGTCAAGTTCCAATTCTTTTGTTTTGAATAATTCTACTTGTAATAGCGGTGTTTGACTTTTACAGAGGAACTCAACCAAGCTGTCTGCTGGTACCTCACATGTGATCGCTATTGGCAGGACTCCACGTCTGACCTCCGTCACTTCCCGTGGGGTTTGGTCACGGTGTTCACCATGGTCTTGTCCCTGGGCATCTGCCTCTGTTACTACATCATATGGGTGCTCTTTGAGTCAGTATAAACATCAGTAAATACAATATCAACAGATGAATTCTTGTGAAATAAGTTATGAACTATTTGAGCTCAGTTGGCTGATGTACCAGATACAAGACTAACATAACATAACCTAAGCTCAACTTCCATCTGTGCAACTATCTAAATGTGTTTAAAACCATCTATAATCTACATGCAATTAAATCTCTACTTAACCGTCCCTCTTGGTCTGGGACTAGGACAGTAAACATAATTTAAGGATACAAATTTCCTTATAAATTATTTCAGTTTGGAAACTAACCACGATTTTGGAAAGAAACAACACAGTGCACACGATAATCTTAAATAATATCATATTATTAATGTACAGTATGTATTTATATTTTAGCTAAATATGTGTAGTGTACTGAATAAACAAATTTTAGTGTCACAAAAACCTAGAGTAAAAATAGGTAAATAAATAATTTTGAAGGGACAGATAACATAAATTCACAGTTAAAATGTAAATAGTTAATCAAGGTCCCATTGTACAGCAAAATGTAAATATTTCCAACCCAGAAAATTGTTCAAGCCATTTAAGGAAAAGTTCAAAAGTAAGCATACCTTCACATTTTATAGTTGAATATAGGACAACACAGAATACAATAAGACTATAAATAAACAGACATAGAAACCAGTAGGCATTGTTGCTTACAGCTCGGATGACATGAGCGTTGCTAGTACGAGCGTAACAGCAAGTTCCAGTCCGGCACATCACTCACACTACAGTGAGGAGTATTACACCTCGGACGATCTACACGCCAGTGAACATTACATCTACGTCACCTACCCTCCTGACCTCAAGAGGCGACTGCTAGAGAGGTAAGTGGAGATTAGAGTGGACAAATATTTATTTGATTGCTCATTCCCCAGTGTTAGAGATTTTAAAAATTATACACAGGTTTAGATTATTTAAACTTCATTAAGAACTGAAAAATTCTCTCCTACCAAAACTATTTGTGTAGATTGATATTTCTACCTGATGTTGTATACTAAGTTTAGTAGAACTAAAAACTATTATATATCACAGTAGAACTCCACCATACGATTAGCTTACAGAAATCATTTTTAAAACCCTAAAACCACAGTGATAAGAATTGTTTTTAAAGATGGCAGAAACCGTGATCATTGAAAAATCCTGAACATCTCCCTCAAAAATCTTAAATACATCCCATGGCCGTATAGACATCATCATTGTTTTCTGCGATGACGGAAAAATACTAAAAATCTCCTACAATTAAATAAACATCATCCTCTTCCGCGAGTGTAGCAATATCTTGAACAGACATCAATAATGTCTCTCGCAGTCAGAGAAAATCGTCAGTCTCTTGCGGTCATAGAAAATCATTATTGTTTCCCGTAAAAAACTTTGTCATAGACCTCCACAGTTATATAGACATCTTCATCGTCCTTCGCAACCATGGCAAAAGTGTGAATTTTCAATTGTAAAATCTTTCAGTTAATTTTAGTTAAAATCCAACTATCCAAATTTTTGACCATCCAAATGTTCTGTCCCATAGGATAGTTGGAGTTCTAATATAGTTCAAATATTTAGAGTTATCAGTGTGTGTTTGACCCTTTTTTTGTAATAGGAATATTAGCTCTTAGAATCACAGTTTCAAATAGATCTTCAGTAAAATTTGTTGTGCATGTTTTAGCTGTTACAACCGAACCACGAGATTGTGAATGGAAATCTCTTTCGATTAAAAAAAGGTAAAAGTTTAAAAACTAGAAGAGCATTACTACTAATTTTAGTATACTTAGTGTATTAGTTGGTAGTTGTAGTTTAGAATGATTAATACACTAAAAAAATACATCTTAAATAAATAACTTTTTCCTACAGACACCCGACAAAGTGGGCTTCCTTGCACAGATTATAGTACAGAAAGTCTTACTTTGGCGCACACCAGTATTTCGACCCAACAACACAAAACAGCGTGCTTTTATTATGCACGTAATTTGTGTACGGTTGAAAATAAATTGGCAACACTTACAGATATTACAACTACAATCAGCTGGTGCAGCGTTTCCCATTTTGTTCAATTATTGGATTTAACTAGGGATGGACGAGATTGGATTTTTAGTTTGAGACGAGACGAGATTTTTTATTTCTCATAAAATTTTGAGACGAGATCGTGACGGGATTTCCCTTCTCATATATAACGGGAAATGCATGTTGAAATGCATGAAATTTTTACCAGATTTTGTAACATTGTTAGATGACTGCTTGAATACAAAAATACCCCCGCCGCAGCAAACCTGCAGACTAAGCGAATTTCCATTTGCCTGATTGGATTTACACTAAAATATCTCCTTAAAAATATCACATTTATTCCCTATTTAAATAGAATCAGCTTAACACATACTTAGGTTTGCTGCAACAGGGAGGGTAAAAGTGTTTTTTTTTTGTAAAATGTTAATAGTTTGTAAGAAATAAAAACATTTTCCAAATTTGGGCAAAATATGTTAATAAACAAGCAAACTACAACAGTTTACTTATTCTCCATAAGAATAACATGAGAATTTTAAATTTAAATTTTTTTGGAATTTTCTCCGTAACCATTAGGCGCATTATAACGCTTCGATATACTAAATTATTTGTTTTTTTAAGCTCTACAAAATTGTTTGGAAAGAAATTGCAAAATGTTATGTTTTTTGGGTCAAAAATGGGAAAAACCCATTTTTACCCCATAAAAGGCCCCATAAACCCCCGTTCCCATGGTCCGATCATGCTGGTTCGCGAACTCGATCGAATAAACGTAGGTTTACACGTTTGTACCAAATTTCATCAAAATCGGATCATTTTTGCTCGAGTTATCGCGCTAACGGACACATATATATATAAATATATATATAAATATATATATATATATATATATGAATTTGAACGGATGGTGTTTTTGGCCTCTAGGGACCTCAAAACGAAAAAAAAAAATCGGTCCCGGGTCCAGGTCTTACCATGAGTACTACGGTAATAGCTTATTCCCTATATGGGAAATTCGCTAATAGTAATAAGTTAATAGGCAAGATATTTAAAATCTTTTATTAAAAAACGTCAGTATAAAAAATGTATATTAATTACGCCTAACTTATTAAAAATAACGCTTACGCTTAGGAAACATGGTGATATCAGTTAGGATAGAGTTAAACTTATTCTAAAATATAATAAATCATAAAATAAAAACAATATTAATTTGTATAAATACTTACTTGGTTTGGCTATGTTTACAGTAGTAAAACATTCCTCACACTGCTTACACTTAACAAAACTTCTCAAAATGATAAAACAGTTAAAAGAATATTTACATGTAAAGAACTAATTAAAAATAAGAACGCCTTCGCAAATGAAACGCAACTACAGCACGCTCCTGTATTGCGGGTATTGCATTGACTTTCTGAAGGCGTTTTTATTTTTTTTTAATCTCGTCTCGTAGAATGAGATTTAAAATTTCCCGAAATTTCGAGACTTGTCTATCCCTAGATTTAACCTAACCTAAAAATGTGTTGAACAGTATTTGAAAGATTAATTAATTATATGATTAATTAGTAGTATAATAATTAGGGTAACTGTAGGAAAAATATAATGTGTAACACGAGTGAAAACTGCTTTTGCTGCACTCGAGAAACTTTCTACACTCGCCTACGGCTCGTGCGTAATCATTTCTCTCGTGTGCAGCAAACTGCTACTTCGCCCACTAGTTACAGAAATAACTATTGACGTTGAAGGTATACGTTTCTTCTATCACATTTTAACATTTAACTCCCCTTTGAACTCAAATGAATTTTTCAGTGATTGAAGTACACCTATTCTTATCCTATTTTTACCCTAAATCTTTTGAATACTTATGTCTAAAGTATTTTACAACAAGTTTTCAAAAGTGACCGAATGTCTGATTTGAGGTGCGACTCACCCTTCCTGACAACTTCCACTAGAGTTCACTAATGGACAGGTATCTCACACATACAAGTACACCTCATGACTTGTACACTATATCTGACTTTAGAGGGTGGAGTCTACTCCCTACTGCACCCAAATGTTACTCCTTAGTGCTCCAATCTTGGGTCTTGGGTGTAACAAATCTCGGTCAATTCTTTGCCTCTTAAAGCATACAGCAGTTTTACAAAATCCATTATATTTCATACAGCATTTTAAAATTTGTAGGAAAGAAAGTAATATTATATACTAGGCTACATATTATATATCTCATTATCAAAATTACGTTTAACTTTTGCTTGATAGTATCAATATTTTTTCAGCTACCAACAATCATCCAACCAAGAGGAGGAGACATTTGTATGACAATTTAAGAAGAATTTGTCATCTTTTTATATTCCCACACATTTTCAGAACAAAGGCCTTCAAAAAGTCATTCCCTACAATCAGTTAATATTAAAAGAATACATATAACGATGGACTTGACGACGAATTCTAGTGATATCTGTAGATTTTATAGTCTAAAAACCTGAGAATTTTTATGGGATACAAGACCTACCTGA
Organism: Macrosteles quadrilineatus; assembly: GCF_028750875.1. Classification (NCBI taxonomy): domain Eukaryota; kingdom Metazoa; phylum Arthropoda; class Insecta; order Hemiptera; family Cicadellidae; genus Macrosteles; species Macrosteles quadrilineatus. Next base: position 53,008,547 of record NW_026542601.1, read on the forward strand.
AAAGGAAATAATACATAATGGCACAATAAATACAAAACTCCATAGCCTATTCCAAATTTAGACTATTCCACTACTGGCCAGGAAGTTCACTGGATATCTATCCTGAGAAGACATTAGTTTCAATTCCAACTCAAACTTTACTTGGTTGAAAATACCATAAGTAAAAGTGAAATATTCTAATTTGTTAGCCTAGCCTATGTATAGTAAGTAACTTCTTGATCAACATTTGACCTGTTATTAAATTTACAAAAGGCAAAAATAAAAATACGAAATAAAAATACGCAAAGAACACTCTTAAAACATAAATCTACACCTTAACTGTTAACTCATAGGTAAATATAAAAGATGGTAAGTGTAGATCTATTTTGATTGGCCACTTCAATCATTATTAGACCCAATAGGTGAATGACAAGAACCTAAGCCAATAGGATATAAGTAGGTACACCATCAAGGTTCTTACCATTCGCCTATTGGGTCTCATGATAATTAATTGATAATAATTGATGATAATTAATCTAATCTAAAATTGATCACCACTTACCATCTTATGTATTTACCGTTTTTTTTAGTAACAGTGTAAAATGTAGATGTATGCTTCAAGAGTGTTAATAGGCGTATCTTGATTTACTTTCTCTTATGTATAGTTTAAAGTTTTTGAATTTCTTGTGCCATAATGTACTCTTTTCCAATCAGGTAAGCCAAGCCTGCTTTTACAACAAAATTGTTGGAACCTAGGCTCTTCCCTTGTGCCCTCTTTTGGTCTTGAATTCTTCACTCTTCTCTAAGGACCAAAATTAGTCTGTTTTTTTAGCTTTGTTTGAATAGTAATCTGTTATCTAAATGTACAGATGTGCAATAAGAAAACATTTTCGAATAACCTTTTTACTCTATACCAATAAGAATATTTCTACATAGTTAGAATTGTCTTATCTAACCAATATTCACAAGCCAATGAATTAGTTTGACAGACTATAAAAAAACACACAAAAATTGCCAAATAACTATTATAAGTTCACTAATTTTTTGCATTAGAGTGCCTTTGGGTTTTTTAGCAGAAGGTGTACCTATTTGTGTGATGATACTACTATTGAAATGTCACTATTTAAGAAAAAATTATTTAAGAAAATTGAGTAAAAGATTGGTGTGAGCATTAGTTATGGTAGAACTTGCAATAGGCAAAATATTTGTGAAAACGAGTAAGAGATAGACATTTGACATTTTGTTAATCGGTAGTGTTTGAAATTTTCTTCGAGATAAGACCTTTTTTAATGAAAATTAGAAAACTAGAATTGGCACAAAATATACTAAATTAAAATAAAAACTGCATAAATAATAAAATACTCTTTGGTCAGTATTATGCTAGTCATTTGTGGAGGTAGATTGTTATTAATTTCTAAGCTTTAACTAAAAAAACAATTCAACTGAAATTAATTAAAATTTAACTGAATTGAAATGAAAGTCAAGCTTCTTTCAGTTCTAAAGAATTGTAAAAGTTCAACAGGATTGAGCCAAATTTGGCTGTGTAACAATCATCTAATGAACAATGTGTATATTTATTTCTTAGTAAAAATAAAGCAAAAATTGAAGATGGTAATTTAAATTCCATGGTAGTCAATTTTATTGATTTATTTTTTTTAAATATTTAAGTATGTTTAAGTTTTATTTTTTATTTTTTTTAACATTAGCACTGCTATGAAATATCAAGGAGAAATAAAATTAATATCTCTGCTGAACATCATTGCAAACAACATATTGTGTGAAATTAAAATTTTTTAAAGAACATTGATGCAGTAGGTTACCCTACTGCGTAGGGTAATTTGTGTAAAAAAATACATAGGTTGGCAGCACTTAAAAAAAAAATTGAATGTGCGGGAAACTGGCTGTGTTGACAAAGGTGCGGCCAGAACGTTTTTTGTGTTTTCTGAAAAGTGAAAATACTCGGTGCAATATTGCATCGACATTGTTGTATTGCAACATTGTTCGGTGGAGCTATTAAAATGTTGAGTATTAAAACTTATTTTAAGTTGTACACGGTGGTTGTGAAAATAATTGTTTTTGCACAAATAAAAACAAACATGATTACAAAGTGTCATGTTTTGGTTTTTTATACGTCTGAAGTGAATTTGTAATGTAATTACATCGTAGAATTTCTTTGTTATTTATGAGGAACATAAAGATTTTGAAACTTATTCCTGTAATATTCTCTAAGCAATTTGTAAGTCGATGTGTTCCAAACAGTTTTATTTGGCTTTCAGTTACTTCACTCTTACATAGGTGCACAATGTTTATACAATTAGGATTAAATCTACTCAAGCAATCTTATGTTTGTAATTTATTTACCCATTAAATGCATTACCACGACCCAGGTGAAGCAGTGCTTACTTAGATTACTTGGATGTAATATATGTTATCTGCAGAGAGAGTTTTGAACTTTTAGGTCTTTTAGTATTGTTACTAAGAAGTACAGAACACACTGTACAATTTTCATTAAAATACTTAACAGTAATTTGGTTGACTTTGACATGCATAAGTGTAACTGGATATGAATCACGGAACAAAATAGGACAAGGATGAGGAGTCTATTATTAGCAGTCTCCAAAGTCAATGATCAAAAAATCATAATCAGACACTTCTCTTAATTTGTGACAAAACATTCCCCAACAGAGTTTCCTGATGTTGTTAACTGTATTAAGAACTCAGTAAAAAAAATCTTTGTCAGATTTATTTTATTGTTGTTTAGTTAGTTATGAAGGACTAACTGATCTTGAGTTATAATTTTACTCCAGAGAATTAGCAATGAAGCATAATAAGTTAAGTAGATCACAGCAAAGTGAAGGAATATAACCTGACTATTCAACGTGAGTGAGTATTTTAACCATTGTCTATTGATACAACTAGATATTCCATCCCCATGTTAAAGTTATCGCAAGCTTTTGAATCAAAATCACCGTAGTTGATCTGAGCCACCAACAGATTGTAAAAATGTTCTTGTATTAAACAGAAATTGGCAATTTAGATAAGTACATTCTGTTGTTGGCACACATCAACTATGACAATTTTGATAAAAAAAAAAAACTGGTGATAACATGGGGATAGAATGTCTAGTAGTATCAACAGTCAATGATTAGAACCAACTATCTATTATGAGTGTAGCTGCTTCACCTGTGGTTCACCAAGGCATGATGATGCAAGAGAATACAATATATACTAGTTTTATAAGTTTTATAAAATTTGTGTCAAACCTGTAAATATGTATATAAATATTATTATTATTATTTTTATTGTTGACTCAGTCTATCCAGCAAGAGCTGGTCAACGACGTCGAGGGAGTAAGTAAGTAAGTAAGTGTAAGTACCTTCATTACTCGAGACTTGTGAGAGTGACAATTCCCCAGTTTGTACACAACAATTGGGGTTAGGACAGCTTTCCCTTAAAAAAGTTTATGATTTATTTCATATAAACGCTACAGGCGTAGGCATAAAAAATAAATAAAATACCATCATGGTTTAGAAGGAAATAAATTACTTGGATAGTATTAAAATATAATTAACAAGCATATTTGACAACTCATTTACAAAAACAAGTTCACCAGAAGATTAATATTTCTTCCGTTTAGCCTTATGGAATGGTTTTCCCTTTGGCTTAGTTTTCCTCTTACCATTTAGAGCCCAATTCCTCTTAGACTCCCATTGAAGCTGTTTCATAGCTGAAACAAACATTGTTTCAACTTTAACATTGTTCTTCAACCATTTTTTGCTGATAGACAAAAAACATTTAGCGGTGCAACACACTTGGTCATACAATACTGCCACAAATGAGTCATCGACTGTGAGTACAATATTAGCTCTTGATTTTTTTGTAATTCACCCAATTACAGATTTATCTGTTTTCCAACATAAAGACTTAAGTAATTTGATTAATAAAAATTGTTGATAATATTACCTGCATTATCCTTGTTAGAGACATCATGAGCAGTTCCTAGTTTCACCTTGGACGATCCAGCGTCTTCCAGCATTTCAGCAAACTTCTCCGCAGGAGCAAACATGGAATGGATGTCTTTCACCTTCACTTTTTTACTCTGTCAACAGAGTAAATTGGTATTGGCCAATTTCGGTTTTGAAAGATTGATGATTTTAATTTTACGACTTAGTTTCATGACATTCAAAACTAATATTAACTGTGTACAACTACTTTGACTCAATATTAAAATTAAACACATACACACCTAGTTAATTTGTAATTTCAGCAGTAACTTCATTTGAAAAGAGGTTGGTAAAAAAAAAAAATAATTTTTGACCCAAAACCAAGAATAGTTTACATAGCTTAGCCAATAAAGGTAGAGTCCAGGGGCTCGAAGATTTAAGGTCACAATACATAGCACTGGTATTTTGTCTCAATAGGACTTCCACATACTCTCTAAGAAATCCTGTAAGTTTGTGTCATTTTGTATCTATTAGCTCCAGGACTATAATATTGCAGTTAAGGTAGCTAAACTCTACACCATGGAAAACTCCTAATAAGCCACCAAGGTTCCCATTAAAATGTACTTTTGTTATCCAAAAAGTAAGAAAGTTGGTATTAAAAGTAAAAACATTAGTTGAAGGAATACAGTACAATAAACTTAAATACAAACCTGTTTGGATTTCAATGGCTTTTCGTCATCTTCAGGATCCTCATCCTCACTCAGATTATCAAGATCCAAGTCACCATCAAAGTCTGGTTCATCTTCGCCAAAGTCTATCGCTTCAGCATCACTGTCTTCGTTACCTTCTTCATCTTCCAAATCAGTCATTTCGTCATCTTCATCCTCCAAATCTGTCATCTCTTCATCTTCATCCACATCGTCCTCTTCGTCATCACTGAATCCATCATCACTCTCACTCTCTGCATCTATTGGAAAACAAATTTATGTTGAATAGTTGACAAGAACCTAACAAATAGGTTAACCCTATGAATATGAATGTAACGAGCTGAATGAATAAGGGAGCTATTGGGGAGCAAGCTGGTCAAGTGGTAGAGCAAGTGCTTTGGTCCCTGAAGTCCGAGGTTCAAATCCCACCAAATCACAGTATAATAAGAAAGAATAAGTTATATAATTCAAAACAACAATTATTTTAGAATACTTGGTACTTTATTTAATCTATCACAATGGTAAACTTGAGACCGATTTGAGTTTTCTAACTTGGGTCTGTAAACACAGCTTAACAATCTACATTCAGCCGATTACTTTTCTCAATTTTTCTAAATCAAAATCGTTGGTAAGATGTCAGCTGGAATTCATGATTTACATAGCTACTTATTTTCATAGTTAATTCTGCATCCATTACTACTTCCTTAAAGTTTAACATAAATAAGCTATTCTTGCTGGATCTAATTACTAATTAGTTTGATAAACTGAATATACAGTGGAACCTTGATAAGAAGACCCTCGATAACAGCCCTTGATAACAAGTGTCATTTTCAAATCCCCTTAAAATTATTTTACCCCTAATTACAAACCTCGATAAGAAGTCAACCTTGATGACAAGTCTTATTTTACAACCCCCATGAGAGTCTTGTCATCAAGGTTCTACTGTAATATACAAGAAACTCACTACACTATAGCATTTTATCTGATAGTTTTCTAAAACTAAAGTCATTAGCTTATGCTTATAAAACACAACACACCTCGACGTTTCTTTCCCTTCTTGCTTGACTTCAGTTTATCGCCCACATCATCAGCAAAGTCAAGATCATCATCAATCTTGCCGACCATATTGTCAAGCATTTCTTCAAACTCTTCGCTGGCAACACTCTCAACATCGCTGTCATCTTCTTTTTTCACTTTGTCTATCGGCTGTGTTGTCCGCCGCTGTTGAAGATACCTTATATGGGAATATACAAATCTCTTAGTCATGTTAGCATTTATTTAACAATGAATCTTCTTATCAAGTACACTAAGAAAATATTTGTCACCATATTCTATAGTAAGGGTAAGAAAGTGGTTGTAGTGTTCGCTTTGAAATTTTAAAGTTGCTAGTTCGATTCCAAGCAGGAAATTCTGAATCTAGGCACAATTTTTTATTGGACTATCAATTAAATATGTTATCTAACATAAATAGTTTCAACAAGACCTATCATTATCCACGGTTTCATGACCTGCCCAGAAAAATGTATTCAGAATATTAATATTAAATTTAGGTGTAGGTCATTTAGAGTTAAACAAACAAAGAAGCCCAGAAGAAATCTTTTGTTACCACTTGGTATAAGTTGGTATTTGACAGAATATTTACAGTTCAATCACCTGTACAAGAAGATTTCGTCGACAGGTATGTTCTTCTCTTCCTGGCGTGAGTATGCTGAGCTGGTGATAGGGACGGCCTTTGCGCCAGACGCTACGTAGTGTTTCCTCAGCGCCAGACAGGGATCTGGACCTCCAGCACCAGACAGCTGTTTTGGGTTTTTGAAGACAAATCGTTCAAGAAACCTGACCAATGTGAAATCTTGCAGTGGGTCCCCAGAATATTTTATTTGCTGTTCTGTAAAAGGAATATGTTTGTAAAAGAAATGCTATCCTATTGAAAACTTATAAAATTTAACTGTCATCAAATATTTTCTTTTGTTTGGGAAATGATGGCGTCGTTAAACAAGTGTATACTGGTCAATGTTTTGGATACGTTTCAGCAATACATATTCGGGACATGTTACAATTAAACTGTTAGGAAGAAAAGTTTTTCCGTCAGTATTTTCAGTAGTTCAACTCCTTTAGTCATCTCCCGAAGACGAAGATTTAATAGTCCAAATTGAAGGGGGAAACCAACATTCTACTTTACAAAAAAAATATGCATGATTTATACTAGGTAAAATTGTGTTAAATTAATTTCTTTAAATGGCTTTGCTCGTATAGTGAAAAGTCCCTGATATGCATTTGTGTTGTCTCTGTCAAAAGTTTTTCTTTTCAGATTCATAAGTTTGCATTGATAAAGTTAGATCTGATGTAAGGAAAATATACTAAGGAGGCGCTGACCATGCTTAGAGGGAATAACTATTGCAAACTATGGAAAAAAGTGAATACGATTTGTTAAATGGCAGTTTTTCAAAGGCATTGTTCAATACAGGTATTCAATCTTGTAAGGAAAACAACTTATTTACTGCTGACCAAATTGATCAAAAAATCACACATTTGTACTATTGTGAGTGGTTAAAAAATCACATCAAATTATTTGTTTAAAAATTTGTCTTTACCAACTTAGGTTCAGATTATTAAAAACTTCCAATAATGATCACAAATAAATTCCAATAACAAAATAATTTTTTCGTTCATATTTTTTTTCGAATATTTGTTTAAATTTGGAATAAATTTGGTTTTTGTAATAAATTTTCCTAGAAGACAACTCATCAAGAACAGAACCCCATTTTTACCCTTTTACCCTTGCATTTTGCAGTCAAAGGCGCAAGACCTGTGAATATAACACTTAGCAGAACAAGGAGTGAGCTGTTACAGTGCAAGCATGAATAAAACAAAACTGGAATTGCTTGGATATTGGATAGCTTGATAGAGGAGTAGTTATGTTGCTTATCCAATAATCTGATGAGTTGTATGCTGAAAAATGTCTGTACTTTTTTTATGATTGAGACTGTATCCATCTGTTCTTAATCTTTCGGCTGATCCTGACTAAAGAAACAGCTGATCTTAGTCAGTAACACATATCTACATGACATCTTATTGATCTTTCATTCATATTTTAGTTTAAACACACCATATGTTTCATCCCCATCACACACAGCATACTTTTAATTGAAATGGCGAACATACGACTATCATCATTTAGAAATCTACTATTTCAAAATCACATCAATAATTGATCTATTTTTTAATGTTTGATTATTGTAAAAATTTATCTTAAGTCAACACTAAAAGGTGAACCGACTTACTGTCCAGGATGTTTTTAGCGAAGAGCGCAACAGTCGGATGGAAGTGTTGTGATAATATCGTCAACTCCTCATAAGCAGCAAACTCCCCACCAGCGTGAGCCGGGTTACGAGACCGTCCATCAAACACTTTACTTTCGACTTTGGTTGACGTATTCTTACAATGAAACCAACCAGGTTCTGGCTTAACCTCTGTTACATCAGGTTTAACATCTTCTACTTCACTGTCGGTCACTTTTGAATCTTCAACCTGAAAAATTTTCGGCATCACAGTAAACTGTTTTGAGAAGACAGTGTAGCATCACTACTAAGTAGAATGAATTGACTTTTGGACATGACTTATGTGCGTATTTTATCCCAAATATGAATTTAGGATGAGTGGCGCAATCTTGTAGTCTTGTTAATGACTAAGGCCAACATGTTCCTTAGACACAGCTGTTAATTAATAGCTCATACAGCCAATGGCAACTAAGGGACCTACAGTTTATAGTGGAATCCGAACCAAATTTTTTCCGTGTAATTAACGAATTGGTCCAATTATCAGGATAGTACTGCAGATAGTCGTAGTACTCAATAGTGCGGACCTTAATCCACGCCAGGGAGCATCGCATCCACAGTGCATGCCTATAAATATCCACAATTCCTGAACACCTAGTAGCTGGATTACAGGACCACGCTACCGTCCCAGTCATAGACCAGCTGTAGCCGATTTTGTATTAAAATAGAACATAATTGAATAAGCCATTCACAAAGGGTTCTACAGTTAAAAATAGGAATGGACGTTCATTGGATATTTTTCCCAAAGAATTTTCTGAAATTTAGGGACCCGTTTAAAATAGTTTAACCTTAGTTTAAAATAATATCTTCTTCCTTAACTTTTTATAGGCTACTGTTATAGATAGTGTGATATGAAATATAGTATAGTTTACAATAATTTTCTTTCCTTTTCCTTGGTGAAATAATTAGCCTTTCAAAAGAAATTTTCAATAATGTTCATTGCGCTGATTTAAACTGATTTCTGATCAAGGAAGTTTAGTTTATTATGGTGTTGTTGTAATGGAATGAGCATTATAGCCTTTAACAGTCTTGAAAAAAACCCTGTTTGGATCTTTGTTGCAGTTTCATTTCATTTCCATCCGGCTAAAACAAAACATGGTTCAGTTCCAATCAGATCAGATTAGTAGGACTCTGTTGTATTTGAATAAATAATTGGCTACAGCTGGATCATATAGATAAATGTCTGCCCTAGTACCTTTAAGTCAATTATAGCTGTCAAAGTCTACCTTGTCGTCTAGAGGTGCATCGGTGTATCGCTCCTCTCCATCGTCTGCATCGCCCTCCTCTGCGTAGACTGTCTGTCTGTGTGTGTGTAGCGCCAGCAGAGCCGATCTCTTGGACAACAGTTCTGACACCAGATACAGTAAGGCACAAGCGAGCTGTGTTGGTGCATTCAGAGAAACCTGGTCAATAGAATGCGATGTAAATCAAGACTTGTTGATTTATACTTTTCAATAGTGGATAACACAAAAAGGGGATAATGTAGATCTATAGATCTACTGTAAACAGTTACACACTCAACATACAGAAACAAAACTTAATTGAACGTCTATGTGACAAGTAAAGTTTGCTTGTCAGGTATAGAGTCGAACGGAGTTTCGAGTTGACTTTATATTTATTCTACAATTCTATGTGCTTTGTTAGGAAACCGTCCAAACCCTGGTGTTGTTAGTTGTTACTAAGTAACGTTGATCCTTTGTTAGTCCAGAACTGACCCTCCTTGGGATCACACTAGCAACTCTTGAGTCTATTATCCACTTGGCTACCCAGACAATAACACTTAGTCTGCAGGTTTGCTGCAATGGGGTTTCTCTGTTATGTGACATCGTGCAATTTCAATATATGCATCTAACTCCAAACAAAATTAGTTTGAATAAGTAATAGTCAAAAATAATTTCTCAATGAAAAAAAAGCAACTATCCATAATCTTGTAGGCCCCAATAAGCAGAGTTGTTGAGCTTTAAAATAATCAAATCAAAGAAACATACCTGGAGCAATCTTTTGATGAACACCCGTACTCTGTCAACGTTGGAGTCCTTCCTCAGGGCTTTGTAGACCAAGTTGATAAACATGGCTTGATGTGCTGAGTTAAACAGGTGGGGGTCCAACAGCTTCTTGTACAGTGCACAGTAGAATCTGAACAAAACAATGTTTATTTTAATAAAATTACACAGCCTTTAATCTACTCTCAGAGCCCT